>NC_134783.1:41514849-41524849 GCF_046742065.1 Oratosquilla oratoria | reverse complement strand
GTAGATGGTAGGGAAGGAGATAGGGAGGGAAGTAAGAGGGTAGAAAGGGATGTAGGAGGGAGGGAGGGAGGGAGGGAGGGAGTGAGGGAGTGAGGGAGAGGGAGGGAGTGAGGGAGTGAGGGAGAGGGAGGGAGTGAGGGAGAGGTAGGGAGTGAGGAGAGGGAAGAGCAAAAAGCACATGACCGGGGGAGAAATCGAGGGAACATTAAGAACGAGACGGAAGGAACGTGAGAACGTGAGAACGTGTGTAACCCTGAGAGGGATCACGGGAACGTGTCCCTCGGGAGGGCGTGGGCGGGGCCTTGATGGAGGTGTCTATGGAGGCAAGGCCTCGGGGAGGGAGGGGGAGAGGGGAAGGGAAATCGGAGAGGTAACTGAAGCTACGAGGGGAGAAGGAGAGGCTGTAGGGGACACAGAAGTGAGGGGAAAAGAAGGGGAACGGGGAGAGGGGAAAGGGAGGGGGAGAGGGGAGAGGGGAAAGGGAGGGGGAGAGGGGAAAGGGGAAAGGGAGGGGAGAGGGGAAAGGGGAAAGGGAGGGGAGAGGGGAAAGGGAGGGGGAGAGGGAAAAGGGAGGGAGAGGGGAAAGAGAGGGGGAGAGGGGAAAGAGAGGGGGAGAAGGGAAAGAGAGGGGGAGAAGGGAAAGAGAGGGGGAGAGGGGAAAGAGAGGGGGAGAGGGGAAAGAGGGGGAGAAGGGAAAGAGGGGGAGAGGGGAAAGAGGGGGAGAGGGGAAGAGGGGGAGAGGGGAAAGAGGTGGAGAGGGAAAAGTGAGGGAGAGAAGAGTGGGTGGGAAAGAATCTGGGAAGGGAAAAATTGACCTTGAGAGATGAGGAAGAGGAGGAGAAGGAAATCAAGAACATACGAGGTGGAAGATAAAGATGAAAAATGATGAGAAACACTACTGGCGGAGAGACAAGGGAGGAAAAAGAGGACACAGATGCGAACAAGGATGCTGAGGACACAGGAGGAAGAGGAGTAGAGAAGAAGAAGGAGGAGGAGTAGAGAAGAAGAAGGAGGAGGAGTAGAGAAGAAGAAGGAGGAGGAGTAGAGAAGAAGGAGGAGGAGGAGGAGGAGGAGGAGGAGGAGGAGGAGGAGGGAAGTGCTAACCCCTGGAAATTCATTAGAACCACCTAACAGAACCACAAGAACCAGGAATCATTAAAACGAGGGGGAAAGTGAGAAATGGGGAAAGTGAGAAATGGGGGAAGTGTCGACGAGTGAGGGGAAGAGGGGGAGGGGAAGAGGGGGAGGGGAAGAGGGGGAGGGGAAAAGAGGAGAGGGAGGGGAAGGGGAAAAGAGGAGAGAGAGGGGGAAAGGGGGTCGAGTGATGGAAGATGTGGAAGGATTGGGACACCAGCTAGCGGGGGGTTGGGAGGAGGGGTTGGCCGGTATGATAGATCAATCAATACGAACTGTATACCCCCTCACCAACTCCCCCCCACCCTAACTCCCCGGGAGAAGGATGTAGTATTACATTTTATGTCCAAGGGTATTGTATTTCCATCTTATGAATGGCTAACCAACAAGGCTCTGTGTGTGTGTGGGGGGGGGGTGCGTGCGTGCGCGTACACAGCGTTGTTATCCACATGTACACTTGTTCTTGCTGCCTCCATGCGATTTTATTCAGTTAAAGGAAACCCTCTGGGTAGCGAAATGGTTCCAGGTTGTGAGTTTGAGAGAACGCCATCCCAATGAAGGAAAGTAATAATTGAACGAATGTATATAACTAGAGTTTCCTCTAGTGCTTTAGTCCTCAATCTAGGATCCGTGACCCCTTGGGAGGCCAAAGTTTCAAAATTGGGACCACGATTCGGAAACTAGTGGAAGTTAATGGATACACAGCGATTAACTTTAGTGATGAATTGGTCTCATGGAGGCTGAAGAACAGCGTTACATAAGTGTGGAATACACGAGAAAACGTGTTTAGAACCACTTCTCTAGCGAGTTAAGACCTGTTACTCGGCTACATTCTTTCGATTCACTCGCTGTCAACTCATCAGTCAAAAAAATAATCAGGCCATTCTCCCATTGTCTGAAGTTTGTTCTGGTATTCCCAGACATTCCCAGAAGGTTCCCAGAAGCAATGTTGTCACTGCCAGTTCCCACAAATGAGCGAGACTTTACCACAAAATTCCTACAAGGAAATCTGGATTTCCACGTTTTTCCCCACAAAAAGAAGGGATTATTATATACACAAACTAGTTCATTGCGACGTATAATTTGCTCACGAAACATCCTATGTGAGCAAATTTCCCCCACAAATTTGTGGAAAATTCCCACAAAATGGCATCGGTGCGGCCCGAAGTATACGGGTCACTTGGAAACTGCGAGAAGGAGGTAGAGAAACGGGTGAAAGATGAGGAAATGGGAAAGAGAATGACTGAGGATTCCCGAACATGGGACGAGGTCGGAGCTTGTTGAATCGAGCGGAGTTACTGATCAGCAAGGAAACATGTAGGGAGTGCCAGTACCAGAGTTACAAGGGACCATGAGAGTTGGACAGGAGTCGTAGTGGATGCCAACGGCTGCCTGGAGTGCCAAATGCCAAGACAGGAGCCCCCGTGTCAGGGGAGAAGAGGAAGGTGAGGGGGGGGGGCAGGGGGGCAGGGGGGGGGTACGTCGTCAGTGAGGAGGCAGTGTCTTGGAAGAAGAACCGGGACCCTGAGAGCCAGAAGGCTCACAAGAAGAAGAATGTTTCCAGGAAGAGGATCAAATGTCCGCGAAGAGGAGGAAATGTCCGGGACTCGGGGACCGTTCCCGGGCCAGAAAACAGGACCAAAGTGGAGGACGGGGAAGAGGGGGGGGGTTGGGACTTTGGAGTTGAGGATGGGGGAGGAAGAGGAGACACGGGGGGTGAAGGAGGAGAAAGAAGATGGGGAGAGAGGAGGAAGGGAATTGGAATTGAAGAGGAAGATGAGAAAGATGAGATGAAGAGAACATGAGAAGAGGAGAGTAGGAAGAGACCGAAGAGGGGGTGGGAGAAGAATAGAAGGAAGAGGAGGAGGAAGAAAAGGGAGGAGGAATAGAAGAAAGGGAAGAAGAAGAAGAAGAAGAAGGAGAAAAGAGCAGGAAGAGATAGTGACAAAGAAAGAGTACGAAGAGGGGGATAGAGGATGGAAGATGGAGGATGGAGGATAGAGGATGATGGAGGATAGAGGATGATGGAGGATAGAGGATGATTGAGGATAGAGGATGATGGAGGATAGAGGAGGATGGAGGATGGAGGATAAAGGATAATGGAGGATAGAGGATGATGGAGGATAGAGGATGGAGTATAGAGGATGGAGGGGATGAGGAGATGGGACCGGGGATACAAGGCAAGTCCGGTACCGGGGCGAAAGGACGGTTGCCGGACAAGGGGAGAGGAGGAAGCGAGAGGGGGGAGTAAAAGGAGGAAGTGAGTGAGAAAGTGAGATGGAAAGTGAGATGGAAAGTGAGAGGGGGAAGTGAGAGGGAGGGAAAGTGGGAAGTGAGTGGGAAAGTGAGATGGAAATTGAGAGGGGCAAGTGAGAGGGAAAGTGAGAGTGGGAAGTGAGAGGGAAAGTGAGAGGGGGAAGTGAGAGGGGGAAGCGAGAGGTGAGGGTGAAGGGAGAGAGGGTGATATGGTAGTGAGTGTGAGGGGAGAGAGACGAGAGAGTGGGAGAAAGGGGCAGAAAATGAGAGGGATTAATATCAAGAGTGAAAGGAAAGATGGGGAGGGGGAGGGGGAGGGTGAGGGGGGAGTGAGGAGGGGGAGAGGGGGAAAGTCCAGGGAACGAAGGGGAAGAATATAATTCTGTCATGAGAGAGAAAAAATGAGTCGGTCGTGGATTGGATGGCAGAGCAAAGATAGGAAGGAGGAAGGGAGTTGGAGAGGGAGATCTCCACCACCCTAATCGCCATCACCCTCCTCGTCGACACTCCCACCACCACCACCACCCCCACCACCACCACCACCACCACCACCACCACCACCACCACCACCACCACCACCACCACCACCACCACCACTTGTCATCCGGGAGTGTAAAGCGGCCCAAAGCCCCTCACAATCCGAATCGTCCTTATCATCGTTACCCTAAAGTCGACGAGAGCCTTCCTACCGAAAAAAAAGACTCAGCCAAAGAAGCTGCCAAGTCGTGCTGACGGCTTCGGCCCGAGCTGTCAGCCCGCCAGTCTGCCGACTGCTTTAACGGTCTCCTTCAACAAGACCAGGGGCGTCGGCCTGACGGCCCTGGGCTGACGGCCGACATCCAATCTGTCAGCCCGCCAATCCCAAACGTTTTTATTGGTCTCCTTCGACAAGACCGGGTCTCCAACTCCCATTCCACAACTGTTCTTGAGACCTGGAGACTCCGGGTCTCTTCTGGTTATCGTCTTCCATCGCTTGGCCAATGAGCTTATTCTTTCTAACGCCAGGTGATTTTTAGTCACCTTGCGTGTGTGTGTGTGTGTGTGTGTGTGTGTGTGTGTGTGTGTGTGTGTGTGTGTGTGTGTGTGTGTGTGTGTGTGTGTGTGTGTGTGTGTGTGTGTGTGTGTGTGTGTGTGTGTGTGTGTGTGTGTGTGTGTGATTCTGAATGGATCAGCTATTCTGCAACTTATACATTAATTTTGCACCTCTCTCTCTCTCTCTCTCTCTCTCTCTCTCTCTCTCTCTCTCTCTCTTAAAGAAAAAATAAATGAATAAATCAAAGATGTGAGCAAAGGTCACCGATAATCTTGTCTTTGCCTGCTCTCCATCGAACGCTGTTTTTTTTTGTTTTTGTTTTTTCTTTGTGACTCACGTATTTTTAATCTGCCATCTTGACGCCTTTGACTTTTCTGTGACATAATGTATTCATTAAATTCTTAAAATCAAGACCCAATAAAGAGGGGTGTCAAGGAGGAAGAGGAGGAGGAGGAGGATAAGAAGAGGAAGACCAATATGTGGAAGAAGAGAAGAAGTAGGAGTAGGAGGGGTAAGAGAGAAGGAAAAAGATGAAGAGAACGAGGGGAAGGAGGAGGAGGAGGGTTAAGAGAAAGAGAAGGAAAAAAAGAGGTGGAGGAGAATTAGGCGGAGAAGTAGGAGGAGGAGGAGGAAGAGGACGAGGAGGAGGAGAAGGAAGACGAGGAGGAGAAGGAAGAGGACGAGGAGAAGGAAGAGGAGGAGGAGGAGGAGGAGGAAGAGAAGTAGGAGAAGGAGGAGAAGAAGGAGGAGAAGAAGAAGGAGAAGGAGGAGGAGAAGAAGGAGAAGGATGAGGAAGAGAAGAAGAGTAGGATCCCCTTTGAGTCCGGCCTCGCCAAATGTGCCAAAGCGTCTTCAATTTCTGTGTGTGTGTGGGGGGGGGGGTATCAGGCCTACGGCCGGGACATTTGTTGGGTGCACTCCTCATCCGGCCTCAAAGGCTCCTGGAACTCCTCAGGAGCCTCTGGCGGTTCTGGGCTTTGCATCGATGCTTCCGGCTAGCTGAGGACCCTCAGATCTATATCCGTTTATCTATAAACACACACGTGCGCGCGCACACACACACACACACACACACACACACACACACACACACACGGCTCGGTGGCGGATTGGTAAAGCACTGGCCTCACAAGCCAGAGAACCGGGGTTCGATTCCCCGGTCGGGCGGAGATAAGTTGGGTTTGTCTCCTTTCACGTGTAGCCCCTGTTCACCTAGCAGCGAGTAGGTTACGGGACGTTAGTCAAGGAGTTGTGACCTTGCTGTCCCGGTGTGTGGTGTGTGAGTGGTCTCAGACCTACCCAGAGATCGGCTAATAAGGAGCTCTGAGCTCACTGCCGTAGGGTGGTGTCTGGCTGTCTCGACAGAGACTGCAGCAGATCCGAGGTGAATACACACACACACACACACACACACACACGACTCCTGGCGCAGCGGTTTGAGTTCCCGGCTGCCACTACGGCGGTCCGGGTTCGAATCCCGCCCAGGGCTGAAATAAATTTCGGTATCGATGCACTGCGGGTCGTTACTCCAACTCTCGTGGGCGGGAGTTGGGTGTGTGTGTGCGTGTAATGTCACAGCATTACCCAGAGATTAGTCATATACGAGCTCTGAGCTCTCTTCCGAGAGGGAAATAGCTGTCGATCACGAGTCCAACACTTGATCCAAGACCATGGTGAATACACACACACACACACACACACACACACACACACACAGTCCAACGAGAACGGGGCTTTATTTGACGTCTTATGCATCTTTCGTCTTTTCTCTCCACACTCCTCCTCCCTCTCTCCCTCACTCCCTGTCCCGTTTCTCTCTCTCTCTCTTTCTCTAAGCCTCACCTCGCTTCCTCTGTTCTTCTTTCCCTTCCCCATCCCTTCTTTTTTTCCTTTTTTTTCTTCCTTTGACCTTGTTTCTTGCCTCCAACTTTTCTTCCGCTTTTGGCAAACCAAACAAGACTTCCCTCCTTACTTCCTTTTATCTTTTACATTTTTATTTATTTCTTCATTTATTTATTTGATTAATTTAATTACTTACATATTTTTATAGTAGCTTTATTTTTTCATTCCCTTCCTTCTGCCTCATTCGTTACTCTTTATCTGAAAGGAGGAAGGACGAGCCTAAGCCTGCCTCTCTCTCTCTCTCTCTCTCTCTCCTTCCGCTTACTCTCTCTTCTTCCATCACGCATTCCTTCTTCCACCTCAGGTGAATAAAATCCTCTGACGACAAGGATATACGCACAAGTGAAAAGATCACATTTTTTTATATTTTTTCCACTAGTCTCCTCATCAATCTCCACCAGTCCCCCAGCACCCCATCACTCTCTCCCCGCGGCAACACATTCCCCCCTCACCCGTTCCCCCCCCCCTCCAATCTCATTTCCTCCCTAATTCCATTTCTCCCCAACCCAGTGTCCCGTTTTTTAACAAATAACATTTCTGGTACTGTGTTCCTGTGAAAATCACTCCACCCCTCCCCTCCCTTTCCTCCTCTCCCCCTCCCCCTCCCTCCCCTCCCCCTCCTGCTTCTTCCCCGTGACCTAAAACCCATCTCATTCTCGCCTGACCTGACCCGACCTCGTTTGACCTGGCCCCACGCCAGCGCCGACCTGAAGGCGTCTCGGCCGGCTCTTAAATCTAATGCCGGTTCTTTGTGCTCGGGCTGCCGGCAAGGAGAGAACTCTCTCCAGTCAGTCTCCGGCTTTGAGTCAGCTCGCCGGCTGACGACCCTATTGCCCCTTGAAAGGCTTTGGGAACATTCCATTACGGGGGACGTGTGTACGTGTGTGTGTGTGTGTGTGTGTGTGTGTGTGTGTGTGTGTGTGTGTGTGTGTGTGTGTGTGTGTGTGTGTGTGTGTGTGTGAGAGAGAGAGAGAGATTCACCATGGTCTTGGATAGCGTCACGTGTTGGACTCGTGATCGACAGCTATTACCCTCCCGGAAGAGAGCTCAGAATTCATATATGGGTAATGTTGTGACCTTACACGAACACACACCCCTTACTCCCCGCCCACGAGTTGGAGTAACGACCCGCAGCGCAGCTATCCTGAAATTATTTCAGCCCTGTGCGGGATTCGAACCCGCACCACAGTAGTGGCGCCCGCGAAAGCTACCACTGTGTGTGTGTGTGTGTGTGTGTGTGTGTGTGTGTGTGTGTGTGTGTGTGTGTGTGTGTGTGTGTATGTGATTCACCTTGGTCTTTGGATCACGTGTTGGACTCGTGATCGACAGCTATTTCCCTCCCGGAAGAGAGCTTAGAGCTCGTATGACCGATCTATGGGTAATGCTATGACCTTACACGCACAGACACCCCCAACTCCCCGCCCACGAGAGTTGGAGTAACGACCCGAAGCGCAGCGATATTTTAATAATTTCAGTCCTGGGCAGGATTCAAATCAGGTACCGCCGGTGCCGCCATACTGACAGTCTGGGACTCTACCAACCGCACCACCGAGTGAGTGAGTGTGTGTGTGTCAGTCTGTCAATCGGACTTCGGTAACAAGCGAGGACCTGCGTCCTGACTTCCGAAGTCGCGGCAGAGGAGACGAACTCTGCCAAGAGACTCTTCAGGCACTCGAAGACTCCTTTCCCTTACGAAGCATTCGACCGAACTGCCAAATCTCCTGAGCCGCCTCTCGTGGCATCGAGCCCGTCGCCAACCGCCGCCGGCGCCGGCGCCAGTAGCGACGACCGATCTACTTCGAGGTCGATGTACCCTGAAGAAGGAAGATCGAACCCTTCGTCTTAACCCTTTCCCCCCGTCGTATTGGTATTTAGTGCTTCGTCAGCGATAATTTCTATGGGCTGAAGTGGTGGAGTTCTCAAATCCTAAAAAAAAAAAATAAAAAAAAAAAATAATAAAAAAAAAAAAAAAAATACTGCGTGCCTCTGGTCAGTAGGGCTGTCGTCACTAAATTGAGTAAAATGCGAACTACATAAAACTTACGAAGTCAACATAAAATTTGCAATATTTTCTTTTTCTTCTTTCCAAACAACTCGTGTACTGAATATGGCCGCAAACGTAATTTCTAAAATTTTCGGGAAGAGAAAAAGGTGACACTTTCTGGTGGTCGACGGCGTCAGAGCTCCTGTCTTTTGGCACCTCCACGGTTCAAAGAGAGAACCCCGCGCGGTCATTAATGCAATGCATGGCTTCATGAACATGCATGTCGTCTCTTGTCACCTTCACTGCAAGTTGGAGCTTCTGGCCATGTCCTGTCACAGAAAGAAAGAAAGAAAAGAAAAGAAAAAGTCGGAAACTAAATCAAGGTAAAAAGAAAAAGAAATAAAAAGAATGAGAAAGAGGAGAAGTAAACAGGTGGAGAGCGGGGGTAGAGATGGACCAAGTGGAGGAGGTACAGCAGGTGGAAGATGAGGAAGAAAAAGAGAACGAGGAGGAGGAAGAGGAAGAAGAACAGGAGAGAAAGGATAGGATGGAGGAAAAGGAAGAGGAGCAGGGTTGAGGAGGAGGAGGAGGAGGAAGAGGAGGGGGGAGGAGGAGGGGGAGGAGGAGGGGGGAGGAGGATGGGGGAGGAGGAGGGGGAGAAGAGGAGGGGGGAGGAGGAGGGGGGAGGAGGAAGAGGAGGACGAGGGTTGAGCAGGTGGATGATGAGGAGGGTTGAGCAGGAGGAAGAGAAGGACGAGGAGGAGGAAGAAAATGAGAAAGGAGTAAGAGGACGGTTGAGGAGGAGGAGGAAGAGGAGGACGAGGGTTGAGCTGGAGGAGGAGGAGGGTTGAGCAGGAGGACGAGGAGGAGGGTTGAGCAGGAGGACGAGGAGGAAGAAAAGGAGAGAGAAGAGGAGGAAGAAGAGGAGGAAGAAAAGGAGAACGAAGAGGATTAAGAGGGCTGAGGAGGTGGAGGAGGAGGAAGGAAACGGGGAAGAAGAGGAGTAAGAGGAGGGTTGAGGAGGAGGAGGGTTGAGGAGGAGGAGGGTTGAGGAGGAGGAGGGTTGAGGAGGAGGAGGGTTGAGGAGGAGGAGGGTTGAGGAGGAGGAGGAGGAGGAGGAGGAGGAGGAGGAGGAGGAGGAGGAGGAGGAGGAGGAGGAGGAGGAGGAGGAGGAGGAGGAGGAGGAGGGAGCGGCGTCAGCAACCGGGCGACAATGAAGGCGGCGCGGCAGGAGGAAGTGTGTGCGCGCTGGCTGCGGTCGCGGTGGCTGCCGCGCAGGTGACGCAGGCGCGGGGACGAGGCCAGGGGCGGGTGCAGGGCGGGGGAGCACGCGGGCCCGCGTGGCGGCAAGACCCTCCTGAGGGCGATAAGCCCGAAGTCTCCACCAGCGGATGTTCAAATGCAACTAAGACACACATTAGTATCCCTAATCCATTAATAATAAACTTAAACTACATAGAAGTCGTTCCTCTGCCAGTGAATCAATAACAGATGATTGGAGAAAATAAATGACAATAACAGGAATTTTATTATTGAGCCTTAGGCGCTTGGCAACCACGTAATCCTATCTTGCGGTCCGAATGTGGTGAACCCGCGGAGTTTTAAGGCATTACTCTCCACCTGAGTGCAGGTTTTTTAGGGCTCAGCCCCTTAATTACTCCCACTAAAGGATAGCAACCGACAAAAGAGGC
>NC_134783.1:41444849-41499849 GCF_046742065.1 Oratosquilla oratoria | reverse complement strand
GCCTCTTGAGTTTCATTAGCCACCCAGAACATTTGGTGGCAGCGGTTCAAACGATTAGTGACTAATCTATTACAAACACTCGAACTATACTTTCATATGAAAAGACTACGAAGTGACTTTGATTTGCGTACCGGCTTATACGTTAACATTTGTGTTCTTGTGCTGTGTTTTCTCCCCATTTCTTTGTTCCAGCCAGGTATTTTCAGTGAATATGAACTATTAAAAGACATTATAGTACTCTGGACACTGTGTCTTCAGTTGTATTTCGGCGCAGGCCGGTTGCCGTCAGGTGATTTTTTTCCTGCTATTCCTGGACGCCATCGTCGCCTGTCCTGATCATTGCTCCGTGGGTACCCTCAGCAGAAATTGCGCCTGGATGGTGAATTAGACATTTTATTTCCTCCAGGAGAAGCCAAAGTTAAATCTGTGAAGACCGGTTAAGTGACGCTTCCCTGCTCGAAACCGTGACGTCATAATTTGAATGTTGGAACTGTCGCTGGGCGACGCATGCTTAATTACGTATACGTATTTCAATGCTTATGTTATACGCATTATATTTTTCATGCTTGTATGATTTATGTAAGTTTTTGGTGACGTCATTTGTGTACTTTGAATTGTTACCCCGGAATGTTAGATTCTCGTCGCCTATACCGTATGTCTATACTTACGTATTGTGCTCTATTGTAGTATTAAATTTTTGCTATTTACGGTCCTCCTATAAATTTTTTCTCATTATTGATGTATGAATGGCATTAATGTCAATGCTTGTTTCTGTAACTTATGTCATTGTCCGTGTGATTCACTATATTATTATTTTTTACATTTCATATTGGTGTTAGTGCTTTCTTATGCTTCTAAGAAGTGGGACAAAGTTATCATCTCCCACCATGTCTAAATCGAGGCCTTCGTTTCTCAGCCCGACATACTCATCTGAGCCAATGGGAAATAGGGTAACATTACTGCATCAGAATCCAACTGTGGTCCCTTTTTCTGGGATAGACCCTAATTATAGGGCTGCTGTATTTATCCGTCAATGTGAGGACGCAATCGTACAGTCGAATGTTTCGACGGGGCCTGAGAAGATCTCCTTTGTGAGGTCCCAGATTGTGCCACATTCTTTTGCTGCAGAGCTCCTCTCGGCTTCATGTTTAGACCCTAAACTTATAAACTATGATTATGACACCTTTAGGGCTAATTTTCTTAAAATTTTCGCAGATAATCTTGGTGGTGATGCATTCCATTGGTGCTACAAATTGGCTGATACTCTCGTATCCAGACTGGGTACTATGGATTATCGTCGGGCGCAAGCCCAGGCCAGTATCCTTGCAGTTGAGGCATTTGAATCATTGTCCCAGTCGGACTGGGTAGAGAAAGGTAACATTTCCATAGATAGATTTCGCATTATCGTAGAGTTTCTTCTATATATTCTTTTTTTGGTTCCTTCTGAGAGACGAGCAGCGTCTTCTCTCAAGTATAAGCCTGATGACACTCTACTGTCCTTTGCATCACAACTTTCGCGTAAACTGGGAGAAGTTCCATCTAGCTCTTTATGTATTAGCAATGCTCATCAACAGGGTCATGTCCCTTATTCTCCTCAACTCCCTCAATCTACAGTTACACCCCCTCCCTGTTGTGTACTTTTTGTAACAGGTCTGGTCATTCCAGCGATTTTTGTTTCCGCCGTAGGCGCCAGGTACACAAGTCAAAACTGTCCCCTGTTGGTAGGAGTGTACCTACTGTTTCTTCTAATCAATCGCAAGACCTTTCCAGAGTAGAGCCTCCAGGTAGACTCAGTTATTGCCATATTCATGGTCAGTGTAAACATTCGACTGATCAATGTTTCAAGGTTTTGAAACTTAGGGAGGAGACGTCTCACCAGCCTCGTCAATCCCATTTTCCCCAGCGCATGTTTCCCAACCCCAAGAGTTGACCAGCAATGTTCGGTCTCAAATAATTCCTTTTGTGGTTGTTGAATCTTCTCAATTACTTACCTTTCAATTTTTCACGAAGGAAACGCCTATTTCAGTCACTGTAGATACTGGTGCAGAATGTAGTCTGTTAAGTAGAAAGGCTTACTTTGCCTTGCGAGAATTGTATAATCTCCCTTTATCTCCCTTTTGTAATAATTTGCATTCTGTGCAAGGCTCTCCCTTGCTTGTTCTTGGATCAGTTTGTCTTCCTTTACATATTTCCTCGCATGCTACAGTATTCAATGTCACTTTTGCTGTTGTCTCTGGCATTGCCCTTAAGTGTGATTGCCTCCTGGGTATTGATGCTCTTACAGCTCATAGCATAGATATTTCTCCTAGTCGCCGTGTAGTGACTTTCTGCAAAGTTGATATCTCTGCTTCAGATAGGCCAGTTTCCGTTTGTGATTCTTTTGTGCCTGTCCCAATTTCTCAGACCTCTTCCCCTGTTGCTCATTGTGCTGCTGTTGTTGTAGGAGAGCATCTTATTGAACCTTCAAGTTCTGTTCGAGTTCCAGTGCGCGTCTCGGGTGCCCCAATTGGGTCTGACGTTCTCTCTTTGCCTGATTCTATTCGTATTCGTCGGCTTGCCCTAGAAGGAACTCTCTCCACTATTCGTGAGGATCACGTTACCACAGCGATGGTAACCAATGTTACGGGTGCTCCTATTTCTCTCTCTCCTGGCAGTCACTTAGGCTCCTTTGAGGTGGTACGCGTTGCTGCTTTCCAAGATTCGCCTATAATAGCAGCTTCTGTTCTACAATCTCCTCCAACACGTGACCCTGCTCGCGTAGCTTCTGAACTTGCCACATTTGTAGGCGAAACTGATTTTCCTAAAGAGAGACCTCGTCTCCTTGACCTGCTAGTTACCCACCGTCAGACTTTGGCTTTACCAGGTGATCCGTTAGGGGTTACGGATCGTATGGTTCATAGAATTGACCTTCAGCCAGGCACTCGTCCTGTTTACGTCCCCTCTTACAGGTTGCCTCACTCTCGTCGGCTTATAGCCCAGTCCTTGGTTGACGATTTGTTGAGTGAAGGTGTTGTACAGGAGTCCCACTCCGAGTGGAATTCGCCTCTTCTCCTGGTGCCTAAGAAGGATGGATCTTTTCGTCCTGTGGTTGATTATAGGAAAGTCAATGAGGTCACTCTTCCTGATCATTATCCTCTGCCTATCTTAAGCGAGCTTCTTCAGTCCATTGGCAATGGTAATACAGTGTTCACCACTTTAGATTTAAAAGCAGGTTTTTGGCAGATACCCCTGGAGGAGAAGTCTCGTAGGATCACGGCCTTCTCGACTCCCAATGGGCACTATGAATGGCTTCGTTGCCCCATGGGTTTGCGGAATGCTCCTTTGACTTGCCAGCGTTTAGTTAACTCTATATTTCATGGCTTAATTGGGAATGGACTTTTTGTTTACCTGGATGATTTGATTCTTGTTTCCAAAGATGTGGAGAGCCACTTTTCTAAGTTATCCATGGTTTTGCAACGGTTTGCTGAAGCTGGGTTAAAACTCAACTTACCCAAGTGTTCCTTTTTCAAGGCTAGTATCCAGTTTCTAGGTCATGTTGTAGACAAACATGGTATCCATACCACTGGTGAAAAGATCAAGGCAGTCAGAGACTTCCCTGTACCGAAGTCGGTTGAAAATGTACGGTCCTTCCTTGGACTTGCAGGATATTATCGTGCATTCATTAAAGACTTTGCTTCAATTGCTTCCCCTCTCACTCGCCTTCTCAAGAAGGACTCTTCCTTCCAGTGGCGTGATGTCCATCAGACAAGTTTTGACTCTTTGAAGCTTGCTCTTACTGAAGCACCTGTATTGGCTTTCCCTGATTATAGTATCCCCTTTACTATTTGTACAGATGCTTCTGGTACAGGTATTGGAGCTGTACTTATGCAACAAGTAGAAGGAAGTAGACCTCATGTTATTGCATATGCTAGTCGCATTCTAAACAAACCTGAGTCCCGTTACTCTGTTACTCATTTAGAGGCCCTGGCTGTGGTGTGGGCTTTAAAGCACTTCCGTGATATCATTTTTGGATATCCTATTACAGTCTACACTGACCACACTGCTGTCACTCAGCTTTTTCAAGGAAAGAATCTGTCAGGTCGCCTAGCCAGATGGTTCCTCACGATTGAGGAATTCAATCCAACCCTAAAGCATTTGCCCGGGCGAGCTAATCATGTTGCTGATGCACTTTCACGGAATATCCCTGTTGCTGCTATTACCGTGATTAATAACTTTTCCCTGCAGGATCTGGTAAAAGCTCAGCGTGAAGACCCTGTCTGGTCTGCTGTCATCTATGCTTTGGAGTCTGGTGATGATTCCACCTTACCAATTTTCCCTGCAGGACGAAGTTCTCATTCGCAATGTGGAAGTGTTTGAGCAGGATGTGGCGCAGCTAGTGATCCCTGAGTCTCTAGTTCCCATTGTTTTATCCCTTGCTCATGATGCCCCTCAGGCTGGTCACCCAGGTCGTGACAAAACTCTGGCTATGGCACGGAAGAAGTATTATTGGCCTAAAATGCGACTAGACATTGCCTCTCATGTGGCCCGGTGTAGTTCTTGTGCCCAGAACAAAGGTTCTACGAGCACTGCTCCCATTTTAGAGTACCCTATTCCTTCTCGCCCTTTTCAGACTGTAGCTATAGACCTTTTGCAACTGCCTCGTAGCACACAGGGCTCTGTGTATGTCCTTGTATGTGTGGATCATTTTAGTCGTTTTGTGGTCCTAGCTCCCTTACGTAACAAATCTGCACCAGTTGTAGCACATGCTTTTGTTTCCCATGTGTTGTGTCCATACACCACTCCTTCGGTGCTCCTTAGTGATAATGGGGCTGAATTTAAGAACGAGGTTTTGGCAGGCATTTGTGCACGTTACGGCATTAAACAAACTTTTGTTACTGCTTATCATCCGGCGTCCAATGGGCTTGTAGAGAGAACAAACAGGAAAATTTTGGAGATTTTACGTCACCTTGCTAGTCATTTTCATGAGTCTTGGGAGGATTGGCTTCCCCATGTTAGTGCTTGTATCAACAGCACCATAAACGCTTCCACGGGAAAAACGCCCCACTATGTTGTCTTTGGATCAGAGAAACGACTCCCTTATGACATGCTTGACAGTCCTGCTCGTCCCCTCTACAATGTGGATGACTACAGTAAACTTCAGGATCATGTGCTGCATGATATTTATGCGTCTGTTAAGGACAAACTTGTTATTTCTAAGGCTGACATGTTAAAACACCAACATGGTCGTGCTAAACCTGTGAACATCATTGTTGGGGATCATGTCTTTAGGAGCATGCCGGACCGCCAATCCAAACTAAATTGTAAATTCACAGGTCCCCTTTTAGTAACAGAACAGCTCCATCCCAACAAATTCAGGGTTTTTGACCCATCTACGGGTCTTAGTGAGATTTGCCATTCTGACAGGCTTAAAAAGACGCAGGTGCCCATACCTGCATTCACCCAACCTCCCCCAACACTCAATGTTCCCATTGTATCACCCATTGTGGACCATTCGTATCATCTACGTTCACGAAGTGCTAGGCCTTGATGGTCGAGTGAGCCTCTTGTATGTATTTTTGTGTATTTGTATGTATTTGTATGTAATTGGATTGTGAAGTTTTGTACCCCTAGCCCGTACTATTGTAAATTGTGTATTTTCTTGGGCGCAGACTCATTTGGGTTTAGCGTACCTGTGGTAGGGGATGTAATCTTTGTTATATTTGCAAACTTATTTTTCTGCCAATGGTGTTTTGTTCTAACCATTGTCCTATGACTATTGTCTAATTCATGTGTATTTTGTGTTGTGTATTTTGTATTGTTTCATGTTTCATGTCCCGGACGTCCGGCAATTGTCCTATGTATTTTTTTTTTACTGGCGCCAGTACATTTCTTTATCATTGTGTATGTGTATTTGTGTAATGTTTTGGGTGTGCTTAAGTTCCATGTGTGCCACACTTCTGTCTGCCACTTGTGCGTGTGGTTTGTGTGTGGCTTGCTTGTATTTGTACTCTGCCTCGGTCAGTTTTTCTTGGTTGCTCGGTGTGGGCACCGAGGGCGCGGGCCGAGCGATGTGTTGGCACGATGTGTATGTATTTATATTGTAATGTTGTATATTTTATTTATATTAGTGTGATATTGTATGTATTAATTTCAGTAGTGTTTTGTATATATATTTCTAAATGACGTATTTATTATTTTTATCAAATGCCGCAAGGCTTGGCGGGAGTAATCTGGCAACCCTGCATGGGCAGTGTCGAAAGCCAGTTGACACCTGACGTTCACGTCTCCCGCACACTTGTCAATTGTGTTCGTGTCATTTTGTCATTTGGCTATATTATACAGTATAAGTATACAGTGCCTCTTGAGTTTCATTAGCCACCCAGAACAAGAGAGAGAGAGAGAGAGAGAGGAGAGATATAAAGGAGATATAGAGAGGGAGAGAGAGAGAGAGAGAGAGAGAGAGAGAGAGAGAGAGAGGGAAGGTGAGAGAGGGTGGGTGAGAGAGGGTGGGTGAGGGAGGGAAGGAGGGAAGGAGGGAGGGAGGGAGAAGGAGGGAGAGAGGGAGAAGGAGGGAGAGAGAAGGAGGGAGAGAGGAGGAGGGAGAGAGAGAGAAGGAGGGAGAGAGGAGGGAGAGAGGGAGAAGGAGGGAGAGAGGAGGAGGAAGAGAGGGAGAGAGAGAGGGAGGGTGAGAGATAGAGACAGACAGAGAGGGAGGGAGGGAGGGAGGGAGGGAGGGAGAGAGAGAGAGAGAGAGAGAGAGAGAGAGAGAGAGAGAGGGGGGAGGGAGGGGGAGGGAGAGAGAGAGAGGGGGGAGGGAGAGAGAGAGAGAGAGAGAGAGAGAGAGAGAGAGAGAGAGAGAGAGAGAGAGAGAGAGAGAGAGAGAGAGAGGAGAGAGGGGAGAGAGAGAGTGAGAGAGAGATGAGAGATAGAGAGAGAGAGAGAGAGAGAGGAGAGAGAGAGAGAGAGAGGAGAGAGAGAGAGAGAGGAGGGGGAGAGAGAGAGAGAGAGAGAGAGAGAGAGGGAAGGGGAGAGAGAGGGGGAGAGAGGGGGAGAGAGGGGGAGAGAGGGGGAGAGGGAGAGAGAGAGAGCGAGAGAATCGCGAGCCGAAGCTTCCACGATGGGACCCAACGAGTTCAAGAGCGTAAAATTGGCGGGAGGAGTTCGAGGAGGAACCGTTAATGAAGCGCTCAATTACTATAATGGAGCACAAGATCGGTCGGACGGGTGGCGACCACCACCACCACCCCCAATTCAATAAGGTCTTCCCGTAAGGGTCGTCCTCCAAAAGGAAGAGTTGGAGGAGTTAGAGGAGGATAAGGAGGAGGAAAAGGAGGAGGAGGTAGAAGAGAAAGGCAGTAGAGGAGGTGGAAGACAAAGAGGCGACAGCTGAGAAAGAAGAAGATGAGGAAGATAAGGAAGAGGAGGAAGAGGATACCGAGGGAAAGGTCTCGAGTGGCCCTGAGAAACGGAGAACGAAGAGAACGAAGAGAACGAAGAGGACGAAGAGGACGAAGACTGTCACAGAACCAGAGACTCCTCCGTTCTTCGCTTTGATGGGAAGGCGCAGTCACTCGACATGGAAATAGTGAACATGAATGCAAGAATTGGTCCCCCCACCCCCGGCCACTTAATGCATATATTCGCATATATGCATATACACGCCCACGCCCGCCCGCCCGCGCAGCCTTCGCTCATCATTAAGGAGTTAAAAAAATAAGACGGCCTCAAAGTCAGATATGCAAATGACACGACCTAACAATAGAATTGCCTCGTTAACTCGACAGCGGGCTGTTCGACTTTACGTTTTCTTTATCTTCTTTTATCTTTGTTTTCTTTTACCTAAGCCAAAGATTTTTACTTGTCCAAGAAAAAAATCAAGATGTCTCCTCCCTAAAAAAAAAAAAAAAAAAAAAAAAAAAGGCGGGTGTGTGTGTGTGTGTGTCTCCATCTGACCGAAGAAGCCCGGGCAGAGATGAAGAAGGACAAGTGAAGGAGGACCTCGCAAGAAGATGCTGGAGGTGAAGGAGGAGGACTTGGAAAGGGCGAAGAGATATATGTTCTCCAAAAGACATACAGAATAAATAAAAAATAAATAAATAAATAAAAAATAAATAAATGAATATACGAGAATATTCTAAAAAAAATGCAGAGAACTACATGGACGTTTTCTCTTGAAATACATAAAGTCTTATCTCTTTCACTTCGATAACGTTATTAGCCTCTGGTCTGTCTGTCTTCAGGCAATTTCATTAAGCTGTTGGGAGTGAGAGGAGAAGGAACCAAGGAGTCCACGATGGGAAGTCAAGAGCCTCTTCGGGAGTGTTGGGAGTGCAGGGAGACGCGGAGTTCGTGGTACTCCCTCAGAGGACCGGAGTACACGTACACACACACACACACACACACACACACACACACACACAAAACCGTAAATATAGCGGTCCGAGTTCGAATCTCGCCCAAGGCTGAAATAATTTTATTATCGCTGCGCTTAGAGTCGTTACTCCAAGTCTCGTGGAGGGGAGTTGAGGGTGTGAGTGTGCGTGTAAAGGTCACATCATTCTCTTCCGGGAGGGTAATAAGCTGTCGATCACGAGTCCAACACGTGATCCATAACCATGATGAATCACAAAACACGCATACGTACAAATCAATTTCCAATTCTCTCGGTACAAAGTGATACTAAGCAAAGGTTACGGGTTGAGCACTCGCCCTTCGTGGCTCGCCGACGCGCGAGCGCCCTCCTGCGGGAACCCCACTCACAGTCGGCTGAAAACATTTTAAACGTTTGTGCTCCGGTACCAGCGGCCTTGTGGGCGGGAGACATGCTCATGCAGTGACGCGGAACTAAACATGAAAGGTTTACTAAAGTTCACAGGCCACAATAAAACACACACACACACACACACACACACATACACACACACAAACACACAAATACATACACCCACAGAGATACAGAGAAAGTTACATGGACAAACAGCAACAGACCTTTTGGTTTTTACAGGGATTTTCTGGTACTTAACCTATCATTAAATATATATATATATATATATATATATATATATATATATATTATATATATATATATATATATATATATATATATATATATATATATATATATATATATAGAAACCTATCTTGAGGTAAATAGTTCTAGTCAGGCGTTTGTAGCTAAGTAGAGAGAGAGAGAGAGAGAGAGAGAGAGAGAGAGAGAGAGAGAGAGAGAGAGAGAGAGAGAGAGAGAGAGAGAGAGAGAGAGAGAGAGGATTCTGTGTTAAGACAGTTTTCATGAACTAATGAAGAAAGGGGACAAAATATATGCAGACGAGCGTAATGGTTCAAAGCGAAGTTAGTTCACCTTCACAAATCCAGCATTGCTACCTCTTACAGCCTGACGACTTTATTCAGTCAAAGGCCGAACTCTGAGCTGCTGGTGGCTGTCTTGGTCGAAGACCGGGAGTCAGTGTCGTTGTTGAACGAAAGTATATGGTGTTGTCAATTCATTTTTATTTGAATAATTTACCGTATTTGACGCCAGTATATTTCATTAAGGAACGCTCTCTTCCTGATCAAAATGATTAAACGTGTGTACATAAGAGCACGTACACGTGTGTGCATTCGTGCGTGTAAACACGTGGGCGTTTACACACAAACAGGCGCACGTGTAATGGACTGTGATAGCGCGGGATGATGAACGACCTTTTGGGCCATAAAGAGGTCGGGTAGAGAAATACATAAATACCAAATATAGACGCAATTGAAAAATAATAAATAAATAAATAAACAAATAAATAAAAATAAAATACAACCAAGTAAACAATAAGAAAAACAAACAAAAATAATGATAAAATACGAACAGAATTATAAATAAAACTAAAAGATACCTAATACCATGTTGGTACGTATTGTTCACTTGAAGCACAAAGTTTCCATTTGTACTTGTAATCATCGCCTCAATTCTCCTAGGCGTGGGTTCGAGTCCTGCAATCTTCCTCCGATTCTCAGTAGGCGATGGCTTCAAGCCTCTACCCACTTTTTTTTTTTTTTTTAAACTAATAAAACATGTAACAAACCAGAATAAAATCATTAAATAAAATCCACCATTGTATCGAGTTTTTTTTTTTCCGAGTTCGGGGAAGACGACGAAGAAGCCGTTTCCAGTGTTGACGTTCCATCAAGTGTTTACACCGACAAGATCATCCAGGAAACTCGTAGATCTAATCATCCTCTTGTCGGTAAACAGGATACAAAGCAAAGGACGGAGGGTCAGGGAGGGAGGCAGAGGTACGGAAGTAGGAAGGATTTCGAGGAGGACTGGAGAAGGGATGCAGAAGGATTGTAGGAGGCTGGGAGAAGGATTGGAGGAAGGCTGGAAGAAGGAATGGAGGAAGGCTTGAGGAAGGCTGGAAGAAGGCTGGAAGAAGGCTGGAAGAAGGCTGGAAGAAGGATTACAGAAGGATTGGAGAAGGCTGGAAGAAGGTTAGGGGAAGGCTGAAGGAAGGCTGGAAGAAGGATTACAGACAGACTGGAGGAGGTTTGAAGGATTGGAGAAGGCTGAGAGAAGGATGGAAGAAGACTGGAAGAAGGATTACAGAAGGATTGGAGAAGGCTGAAAGGTTACGGGAAGGCTGGAGGAAGGCTGGAAGAAGGATTACAGAAGAACTGGAGGAGGTTTGAAGGATTGGAGAAGGCTGAGAGAAGGATGGAAGAAGGCGAGGGGAAGGCTGAGAAAAGGCTAGAAGGATTGCAGAAGGATCAGATAAGGCTGGGAGATGGAAGTGAGGAGGGAAAGGGCAAAAGGGAGACGAGACGAGAGAGCCAAATTTGTAAACAAAACGGGGCGAACATGTAGCATATGCCTATGCTCGCATCCTGGAATATCACCCGAACGAGGTCGAACCTATTCCAGGATTACCGACTGTGCTGGTGATCTTTTTTACCTCCTATGTTACACGTTTGACCTTTGGGTACATGTACAGATGTACAATAATATTCGTGTACGTACACGCCCGCTCATGCACTCCTCTCTCTCTCTCTCTCTCTCTCTCTCTCTCTCTCTCTCTCTCTCTCTCTCTCTCTCTCTCTCTAGCGAACGGGATGCGAAGAATGTTCCTTAGGGCCCAGTCACACCAAGATTACGATCTGTTTCCGACCACCGGCGACCGCCAGTTGCAGATAGTCACTGGAAGTCGCTGGTAGTCGGTAATAAGATAGATAAATAGAACAATAATTAGATATATTACAACACACATTGAATAGTCCTTAGTACATAGATTTTCATCTTATCAACCTCATTAACTTTTTCCATTTCAAGTCCATAAATATGTTTTGTGTCGCAAACCGATCGCTTGATTTTCGGTCGAAGATGGTCGGAAACAGGTCGTAAGCTTCGTGTGGCTGGGGCTTTGGGGTCGCCAACACAATCAGTGAGATTCGAACTCCTTCGTCCTTGGTGAATGATCCGAAACATTGTGGATAATCAGGTTTTCCAATCGTTCAGGGACAAGACGAAAAAAAAAAAAATTAATTTGACCTTGTTGAGAGAAAAAAAATATTTGGTGCATCAAGTAGCCAGTGCACGGTTTTCGATCATGCACCTGGATCGTGTCGAATTCGTGTCTCATGATCGATCTACTCAGATATATCTTCATGCTCCTAAACAGAGTATGATGAAAATGTGTTACGTATGAGTGTATGCGGGCGAGTTATTTGTGTGCACACGCACTCTGGTGGAATTCTATTTACGATCATACATTTGCGTCTGACTTAGTTTTGTATGCCTATGAGAACACAAAAAAGAAAAACAAAACGAGAAAAAATAGTGACAATAAAAATGAAGTGATAAAAATTCCTGCCAAATAGGAGAGAGAGGCCATAGCTTCTGGAGGTACGACACACGATGCCGTTGTCACAATGCCAACATAGCACCTACTGTTGGCAGCTGTGGTTTCAGGAGGAGCAGGAGAAGGAGGTGGTGTATGAGGAGAAGGAAGAGGAGGAGGAAGAGGAGGAGGAAGAGGAGGAGGAGGAGGAAGAGGAGGAGGAAGAGGAGGAGGAGGAGGAGGAGGAGGAGGATAGGATTGGCCATCCGTCGCCACCGTTGTCCCCGAAAAGCTCCACCACTCCACAGCATTTCTCTAAGAAAACAAACGGGGAAACCGCACTTACGACCACGTCTGAGAGAGAGAGAGAGAGAGAGAGAGAGAGAGAGAGAGAGAGAGAAAGAGAGGGAGGGAGAGAGATAAGAGAGAAGAAAGAAGATAGAGAGGGAAAGAGGGTGAGAAAAAAGGTGAGAGAGAAGGTGAGAGAGAGGGTGAGAGAGGGTGAGAGAAAGAGAGAGAGAGAGAGAGAGAGAGAGAGAGAGAGAGAGAGAGAGAGAGAGAGAGAGAGGAGGGAGGAGAGAGAGAAGAGGGAGGGAGGAGAGAGAGAGACGAGGGAGGAGAGAGAGAAGAGGGAGGGAGGAGAGAGAGAGAGGAGAGGGAGGAGAGAGAGAGGAGAGACAGATATAGGGAAAGAGAAATATAGGGAGAGGGAGAGAGAGAGGAGGGGGGAAGAGAAGAGAAAGGAAGCGATTGCGCCATCAAGAGAGACATCTCTCTTGATGGCACAATCTGTTAAATCACTAACACTTGCCACGTGCTAGCGGAGGTTCGAGTCCTTGGCTGTACCACGTTTCAATTTCTGCATGTATGCCTCCTCGAGGTTCTCGATATTGATTAAAGTGCGTTGTACTTGATAAATATAAATCTGTTCACTGGGACCCATTCAGTATTGTACACACACACACACACACACACACACACACACACACACATATATATATATATATATATATATATATATATATATATATATACTGTATATATATTACAGTTGAAAAATACAATCACACATTTGTCAATCACGTGAAAACCACTGTTGGAGTAAAAAAGACTGGAGACGGGGAATTTATATATATCCGTTGCAATCTGCAGTCCTCATGAGAAGAGGATTGCAATTTGCAATCGAAATATATAGGTTCCTTATCTCCAGTATTTAGTACTCTAACAGTGGTTTTCACGATATATATACATATATATATATACATGTATATATATATATATATATATGTACATATATATATATATATATATATATATATATAGATATATGGAATATTTCATGACCACGTCATCTTCCAGATGTCACCAGACAATTTCATTCAAGCGAGGGGAGGCCTAGTTCCCCTGGCAGAACTCTGACATGATTTCAATTAGGAATTGGGGGGAAGAGGGGGAGGGGGAGGGGGAGGAAGGCGGGTCCCCCCACCCCTTCCTCCGCCGGTCAACCCCCCCCCCTTCCCCGTCTCGACACTGCAGCATTGGGATTCGATTTTGGTAAAAAAAAAAAAAAAAAAAAAGTTCTCGGCCATAAAAACAGATTCACCTGATACCTTAGTTTTACAACGACGGCATAAAGCCCCACCTCTCTCTATGCATGTGTGTGCGTGTGTGTGTGTGTGTGTGTGTGTGTGCGCGCGCTTGTCTCTCTGGGTGTGTGTATGCGTATGTGTGTGTATGCGCGCGCGCGTGTGTATGCGTGTGTGTGTGTATGCGTGTGTGTGTGTGTGTGTGCTTGTGTGTGTGTGTGCTTGTGTGTGTGTGTGCTTGTGTGTGTGTGTGCTTGTGTGTGTGTGTGTGTGTGTGTATGTGTGTGCGCGTGAGTGTTTGTGTCTTTCTGTGTGTGTGTGTGTGTGTGTGTGTGTGTGTGTGTGTGTGTGTGTGTGTGTGTGTGTGTGTATGCGTGTGTGTATGCGCGCGCGCGTATGTGTGTGCGTGTGCGTGTGTGTGTGCGTGCGTGTGTGCGTGCGTGTGTGTGCGTGCGTGTGTGTGTGTATCTCTCTCTCTGAGTGTGTATGCGCGCGCGCGTGTGTGTATGCGTGTGTGCGTGTGTGTGCGTGTGTGTGTGCGTGCGTGTGTGTGTGTGTCTCATTCTCTCTGAGTGTGTATGCGCGCGCGCGTGTGTGTATGCGTGTGCGTGCGTGCGTGTGTGTGTGTGTGTGTGTGTGTGTGTGTGTGTGTGTGTGTGTGTGTGTGTGTGAGTACGCGCATGTGTGCGCGTGCGTCTAGGTACGTGCGTCTCTCCTTTAGATATACATAACAAATGATTATACACAAGTATATAAATAAAAATGAACAAACAAGTGAATAAAGAGATGAATAATTAATCGCCAAAGGGTGCAACGCTGGTTGTTGGTAAAAGGCTTCAGTCGATTGGTCCCGTGTCCCCATAAATTCGGATGAAGTCACAATAAAAGAGGGGGGGGAGGGGGGGGGGAGAGGGAGAAAGGAGGAGAGGGGGAGAGAAGGGGAGAGGCGAGAGGAGGAGAGGCGAGAGGAGAGGAGAGAGGAGAGGGGAGAGTGAGAAGAGGAGAGGAGAAGAGGAGAGAGATGAGGAGAGAGATGAGGAGAGAGATGAGAGGGAAGAGGAATGGAGAAGTGAGTGAAGGGAGAGAAGGACAGGGGGAATAAGGAGAGAGATGAGGAGAGGGGAGATGAGGAAAGGGCAGTGGGGGAGACGGGAGTGGAGGAGAGAGAAGAGAGATGAGGAGAGGGGAGATGATGAAAGGGCAGTGGGGGAGACGGGAGTGGAGGAGAGGGGAGAGGGGAGAGGGGAGAAGGGGAGAGGGGAGAGGGGAGAAGGGGAGAGAGATGAGGAGGACAGGGGAGATGAAGAGAAGGGATATGAGGAGAGGGGAGATGAGGAGAGGGGAGCGGGGGAGAGGGGTGTGGGGGAAAGGGGAGGGGAAGAGTTGTCTTCGGGTTTCCCCTTCAGCCGCTAACCCGAAGGAACAAATTCAGACTTTTTCAAGAAAGAAACCGGAAGAGACGAGACGAGACGAGACGAGACGAGACGAGACGGGACGGAGCATAATGGGGAAGGAGAAGAGGAAGAGAAGAAGAGGAGGGGAGGAGGAGGAGGAGGAGGAGGAGGAGGAAGAAGAAAGGAAGATCAGGAGTAGGAGAATGGTTCTTAAGGAGGGAGAGGGGGAGGAGGGAGAGGGGGTGGAGGAGGAGGAGGAGGAGGAGGAAGCAGGACGAGGTGGGAACTATCCTAATAAATGGCGACTCGCTAAGTGGGTCCAATACAGGAGTCTCTCTCTCTCTCTCTCTCTCTCTCTCTCTCTCTCTCTCTCTCTCTCTCTCACACACACACTTTCTCTCAGAAATCCCCTCCCACTAACCCCCCACTTTCCTCCCTTCCACCAAGAGCACCTCTCTCCTTCCCTCCCTCACACTCCAAAACACCATAATAAAAATCAGAAATAAATTGCACCCCTACATCAGCCCTCCCTCTATCTCTCCCTCCCTCTCTCTCTCTCTCTCACACACACACACACACACACACACACACACACACACACACACACACACACACACACACACACACACACACACACACACACACACACACACACACACACACACACACACACACACACACACACACACACACACACACACACACACACACACACACGACTCGACAAATAGCTCCATTATCAATCGATAATCTGGAAAAAAATAACATCAAACTGGAGAAAGATTTCGGGGCAAGACGCTTCGTATTGTCTATCGGCCTTTAACGAGCGCAGAAGAGCAACGCGATCCTAAACACCGACACGTTGCGAAACCAGAGAAAGAGGACTCGTACAGAAAGAGGAGAAAGAGGAGGAAAAGAAAGCGGAGGAAAAGGAAGACGAGGAAGAGGAAGAAGATTAGGAAGAGGTGGAGCAGGAGGAGGAGGAAGTGGGGATGGAAGAGGAGGAAGAAGAGGAAGAGGAGGAAGTTGAAGAGAAGGAGGAAGAGAAGGAGGAGAAAGAGGAGGAGGGGGAGGAGGAGGAAGAGAGGGAAGACGAGGAAGGTGAAGAGGAGGAAGAGGAGGAGGAAGAGGAGGAAGATGAAGAGGAGGAAGAGGAGTAGGAAGAGAAGGAAGAAGAGAAGGAAAAGGAGGGGGAAGAGGAGAAAAAAGAGGAGAAAGAGGAAGAGAAGAATCGTTAAATGAACAACCGCAAAAGCTGAAATTTAATGGAGACTAATGTCAACGAATGACGCGTTCTAAAAGGACAATAAGTAAATATCTAAACAAATAAACAAATTAATAAATAAATAAACAACAAAACACCGAGAGTGGTACACTACCCGGAAACAAACCTGATCGACTCCTGGTGTATATTTATTATGTTTGTCGTCAGAGGATTTTATTCACCAGAAACACATATACTACGTCCTCCACCCGCCCGTCACTTTAGGATACCTGGACAAGGACATGACCCAGATGGGCAGCCGAGAGTATGGTTGGCGACCCCCACCCACATCCACGGACGGACAAGGGCGCAAGACTTCCTTCCCGGCCAACAGGGATGCCAGTGTCAAAGACCAATCGCCAGTTTCGCAAAGATTAGCCTCGCGCAGGAGTCTGACCCCGTTTGACCTGGGACGAAGAGGGAGACGAAAAGTAGGAGGAAGACGAAGAAGATGAGAGAGATGAAGAAGAGAAAGACGAAGACTAAGAAAAGGAAGACGAGGAAGAAGAGGAAGACAAAGAAGAGAATGACGAAGAGGAGGAAGACGAAGAGGAGGAAGACGAAGAGGAAAAGGAAGACTAAGAGAAGGAAGACGAGGAAGAAGAGGAAGACAAAGAAGAGGAAAACGAAGAAGAGAAAGACGAAGAAGAGGAACACGAAAAGAAGAGGAAAACGAAGATGAAAAGGTAGACAAAGACGACAAAGACGAGGACGAAGATGTAGACGAAGAGGACGAGAACAAAGACGACGAAGAAGAAGAAGAAGAAGAAGACAAAGAAGAAGACGACGGCTACAACGAAGAAGAAGACGCCGCACCCACATCTTATGCTATCAATTCTTCATCAACTCGCTATTTTCAATTATAGAAAGACTATACTCCAATCATGCAAGAATTCTAATCACCATTTCATTTCTCTCCCTCCATTCTGCATTTTCTTAAAGTCTCCTTTACCTTTCTAAATGGACATCAAGACACATCTACAATCGTAGGGCAAATTCCTTTCAATTTCACGTTTCGAAAGTTCTTTGCAACCATTCTATCTTGTCCCATTCATTCTTTTTTTTTGTATCTCTCTCTCTCCAATTCCCTTTCTCCCTCTCTCTATCCCATTTCCCTCTCTCTCTGTCTGTCTCTCTCTCCCTCTCTCTAACTCCCTTTCTCCCTCTCTCCCTCTCTCTAACTCCCTTTCTCCCTCTCTCCCTTTCTCTCTCTCTCTCTCTCTCTCTCTTTTCCTTCTCTATTTCTATCCCTCCCTTTCTCCCTCTTCCTCTGTTTGTGAGTGTGTGCATAGGCGCGCGCGCGCGTGTGTATGTGTGTGTGTATGTGTGTGTGTGTGCGTGTGTGTGTGTGCGTGTGCTACTGCATACAACCACGAAGTGTTGTACAGTACCTTCCTCTAAGTCAATGCTTGTATTTTCCTGTCTCCACCTCCCTACCCCCCGCTTCCACTTCCAGGCAAGACCCCCCCCCCCTTTCTCTCTCTCTCTCCCAACCCTGCCTCGCTTGGCATATTTTTGCGTCTTCCCAAAAACTAAATAGTCGGTCTTCGGAGGCCACGGAAGCGAGGCCACGGCCAAGTTTCTCTCTCTCTCTCTCTCTCTCTCTCTCTCTCCCTCTCTCTCTCTCTCTCTCTCTCCCTCTCTCTCTCTCTCTCTCTCTCTCTCTCTCTCTCTCTCTCTCCCTCTCTCTCTCCCTCTCTCCCTCTCTCTCTCCCTCTCTCTCTCTCTCTCTCTCCACCGTCCTCGTCTTCGCCGTCAGCGTTGTCGAGTGCCCCAAGCGCGGCTGTCGACGTCAACTTTAAGATGTCCTCCACTCTTCCACTCCACTTCCACTACCTCCAGTTCATCCTACCTCTTCCACTCTCTTCCTCTCTCTTCTTCTCTCTCAAACTCCCCCCCTTCTCTCTCTCTCTCCACACTCGACCACTATCTCTGACTCCATCTTCATTCTTCTTCTTTTTCTTCTCCATCTTCCTTCTTCAATCTCAAACTCGACTCGTCCAGCAGCTTTCAATCCACGTCAATCAAGTCCATTTAGGTTCCATTCTTAGGACCTTCTCGCCTATGTGCAATTTTCTCTTCAATTCTTCACATTTTTCGAAATTAATTTTCTTATAAATGGCCTTCATTTTTAATTACCTTCCGTCTTACTTCTCCCCCTTTTTCCCTTCAGAATTCCTCTCATCATTTTTTAATATATAATCTATATATCTTCATTTTTCGTTTTATATTTTCACACCGTCTATCATTTCTGTCTTGTTCTAACATGTTCATCATTTTTCTATTTTAATTTTACTGTCTCCTCTCTCTCTCTCTCTCTCCAAAGGCTTTAACAAGGGTGTCGCAAACAAGGTCATCATATTAAGACAACAGGGCAGGACTCGCAGTAATGGATTTAAATTGGACAAATTTAGATTTAAGAAGGAAATAGGCAAGAATTTGTTTAGTAATAGGGTGGCCAACAAATGAAAGACTTAGTAACCATGTACTGCGGGCTGACACTATCAGTTGTTTTAAGAAACTGTTAGACAAATTTATGGATGGGGATGACAGGTGGTAATAGACATGGAACTGCCTAGTGTAGGCCTTATGGTCTCTTGCAGTCTCCTTCATTCTAATGTTATGTTCTCTCTTTCTCTCGTTCTCTCCTCTCGACCATTTTACTTCCCCTCTTTTGTGCGTCTCTCCTCTTTAATTCTCTTTTTTCATTTCCCCTCCCTCTCATTTCTCTTGTAGTTCCTATTTCCTATGAGCAATACACACACACACTCCCCTATTTAATTCATCTTCTAACCTTCCTATTCCCCTCCTTACCTCCCATATTCGCTAATCCTATTTCTATTTCTTCATCCTATCTCGAACAATTTCACCACCGATATACTTATTTCAATTACGAAATGTACCTATTTCAGTTACGAAATGTACCTAATTAGTCAATTTTATCATCTTATTTTCGATTTGTCAAAACCTATGTTCATTTCCATCACCCTATTTTCCTTGTTCACGTCACCCATCCGTTCTGTTCTTCATCCTATTTCGCATGTTAAGCCTATTTGTTCTTCCGGCTCGCTTGTTCAACACGTGCAGTTCATCAAGGATGCAAAGCCAGCTTAACACAACTCTCTCCCTTCAGGCCTTTCGACCTTCATTCAGGACAGTAATGGAAAAAAATAAACTTCGTCCAAAATAAAAATAAACGAATAAAAATTAATAAAAAAAATAAAATAAGGAAATAAATGTAATAAATAAAAAAGTAATTATAATTAAAAATAAAATAAAGAAGTAAATATGTAAAGGATGCGCGGCCCAACAATGATCCCATCGATTACGTATTCGACTGCGACCAATTGCCCAAAATGATAAAGTCAAGATTTCCAATTGTTTCGTCCTTAAAAGGTGACGTCGCAGGATCTGAACGATAATTAATGACCAACGGATCTCTAATGAATTTATTATCTATATTTTTTACTATTCTTATCATCATTATTATATATTTTTTGAGCCAATGTTTGCACACTCAGAATTCGACACACACACACACACACATATATATATATATATATATATATATATATATATATATATATATATATATATATATATTGTTCATTCCTTTTTTTTTTTTTCATTACCAAGCATACGGACAATCTATGGAGTAGGGACAAAAAGGCCTCCTATGGACAGGCTTTTTCTATGTTCATCATTTGTGTAAAAAGTCTCCCTTTCGACTTCTTTAGCCTTCACGACATCTCTCGACAATCTTCGCCCGCGACTCTCCCTCCACTGAAACGCGGCCAAGGACAAACCGTCTTCGAATCCTTTGAACACGGGAATGTCGTTTATGAATTTATTTATCTATTTTTTTATTATTATTTTTTTTCCCAAACCAGACTTATTCTATTAAGTCAAGGAACGAACTCTGAATGAAATTAAACCTTGTGTGTGTGTGTGTGTGTGTAGTTCGCCATGGTCTTGGATCACGTGTTGGACTCGTGATCGACAACTACTTCCCTCCCAGAAGAGAGCTCAGAGCTTATGTATGACCGATCTATGGGTAATGCTGTCACCCTACACACACAGACACACACCTCCCCGCCCATAAGAGTTGGAGTATCGGCTCACAGTGCAGCGATACTGAAATTATTTCAGCCCTGGGCGGGATTCGAACTCGGACCGCTGAGCTAGTGTATGTGTATGTGTGTGTGTGTGTGTGTGTGTGTGTGTGTGTGTGTGTGTGTGTGTGTGTGTGTGTGTGTGTGTGTGTGTGTGTGTGTGTGTGTGTGTGTGTGTGTGTGTGTGTGTGTGTGTGTGTGTGTGTGTGTGTGTGTGTGTGTGTGTGTGTGTGTGTGTGTGTGTGTGTGTATGTGTGTGTGTGTGTAGTCACCGAATTGAAAGTGTTAATTTGTGGGAGTCATTGCAGAGAGACTGGCCCCACTGGATAAGGACGAGGAGATTGAGGTGGGTGTAGGGAGAGAGGGAGAGAGAGACAGAGGGAGGGAGGAGAGGGGGAGGGAGGGAGGAGAGGGGGAGGGAGGGAGGAGAGGGGAGGAGAGGGGGAGAGAGGGAGAGAGGGGGAGCTCGTACATTAAAATGAAAGAAAACGAAGGATGTGGTGGAGAGTCGGCAGTGAGAAGGAAACGTGTGGTGTGTGGGGAGGGAAGGGGAGGAGGAAGAGAGAGGGAGGAGGACGAAGAGAGAGGGAGGAGGAGGAAGGAGGAGGAAGGAGGGAGGAGGAGGAAGGAGGAGGAAGGAGGGAGGGAGAAGGGAGGAGGGAGGAGGAGGGAGGAGGAGGGAGGGAGGAGGAGGGGGGGAGGAGGAGGGAGGGAGGGGGGAAGGGGAGGTATTGGTATGACCTAGATACGAAGACTAGAACTTCGGTGAACAGCGCCCCAGGCGGGCATCATCCAAGTTTAAGAGAAACCAGAGACCGTGAGAGAGAGAGAGAGAGAGAGAGAGAGAAGAGAATGAGGCTGCATCATTCCATTTCTTCCTTCCTTCCGGAACCTCAGTATATTACATATATATATATATATATATATATATATATATATATATATATATATATATAAATCGGGGATGCTGCTTCTTTGTGAAGATGGACCTTCCGGTTTCTTCATGTAAGCTCAATAGAATCAGACTTATCCGGAACAAAATCCATATATATATATATATATATATATATATATATATATATATATATATATATATATATATATATATATATATATATATACATACATATACACACACACGCGAGACAGTCACAGCTTCTGGATGGGGCTGGCTCCTCATAAACTGTCCCTATAATTTCCACGAAGTCGATTTCGTGCCTCATCGATAGTCTTGCCGGTGCGGCAAAGGAGATGGCCCAAATCAGTCTTAGTAGACACTGGAAGACCCCACAGAGCTGAAGCTTACCGGAATGCCGAGTTCTTTGGAACCGATCATAGACTTGCGGTTCCAACGTTTAGGCTGCGTACAAAATCTAGAAGAATCCTGAGATGTAATCCATCAGGATATCATCTAGAAAAGCTAAAGGATGACAATGCGATCGTACAGAAATGTGATGTGAGGTTTCTAATCAATTCGAAATGCCTGTCGTCCTTAAGGACTCTTACGAACTATGAAAACTGCCAAAGAGTGCATCAGAAAAAGTCCACGGTCGAGAAGTGGTGTGGCGTCGCATGACACTCGAGTCTATACGGTTTACACGAGTTCCCTCTGGACGCTGGTTAACTGGTATGCTCTTCGTTCTTCTCCTTCCGGAGCGGCACTCTGCAGGCCTTTTGCCTGATTGGCCGGTGACTTGGACTGATACGGAGCTTTGAAGCAGACTAGAACTCTATTGTAGATGATAAAGAGAAGTACGTCTGGGGAATCGTTGTGAATGTGGCGAGCTATTTTAATGCAAATGACCTCAGAACTACTTACCGAACTTTGCAGAAACTCCACTCCAGAAATGTGAACCACACAAGTACCTGATGGGCACCTTGTCTCAAACATGGACGGAAGTAGAGCTCGTTGGACAAAAAATATGCTTTGAGCAAATGTACATGAATGACCCTCCCAAGGACACGCCTCCACTGGCTCGTATTCGGATGACGTTTGCCGACGCAGCAATAGACGAAACTCTGTCCTCTATCAATGAGGTTAGAATACTCCGAGTAAGTTGAAGGGTGGAAAGGCGAATGGCATCTGCAACGTCAGCAAGGAGCTGAGAGTCGGAGGTGAGGCAATGATCCGTGCGTTGCATACGGTGTTGTCTGTCGGCTGACAGTCCGGCGCAAGTCCCTCTTGCTGGAGTGGAGAGGAAAAGGGACAGAGGTGAGATAGGAATGGAAATAAGAGAAGAAATGAACGGAGACAGGAGGAGAAGAGAATGAACGGGAACAGGAGACGGGAGACAGGGAGAAGGGAGAAGACAGAGGAGGAGAGGACACGAGAGATGGAGAGGACACGAGAGATGAGAGGACACGAGAGATGGAGAGGACAGGAGAGATGGAGAAGACACGAGAGATGGAGAGGACACGAGAGATGGAGAGGACACGAGAGATGGAGAGGACACGAGAGATGGAGAGGACACGAGAGATGGAGAGGACACGAGAGATGGAGAGGACACGAGAGATGGAGAGGACACGAGAGATGGAGAGGACACGAGAGATGGAGAGGACACGAGAGATGGAGAGGACACGAGAGATGGAGAGGACACGAGAGATGGAGAGGACACGAGAGATGGAGAGGACACGAGAGATGGAGAGGACACGAGAGATGGAGAGGACACGAGAGAGGAGAGGGTAGGAGAGAGGAGAGAGTAGGAGAGAGGAGAGGGTAGGCTAGGAGAGAGAAGGGGAGTGGAGAGAGGAGGGGACAGGAGAGAAGAGAGGACAGAAGAGATAGGGTGGGGAATGTATGTGTGTATGTGTGTGTGTGTGTGTGTGTGTGTGTGTGTGCGTGTGTGTGCGTGTGTGTATTCACTTGGTCTTTGGATCATGTGTTGGACTCGTGATCGACAGTTATTTCCCTCCTGGAAGAGAGCTCAGAGCTCGTAGGTCCGATCTATGGGTAATGCTATGACCTTGCACACACACACACACACCCAACTCCCCGCCCACGAGAGTCAGAGTAACGACCCGAGGCACAGCGATACCGAAATAATTTCGGTGTGTGTGTGTGTGTGTGTGTGTGTGTGTGTGTGTGTGTGTGTGTGTGTGTGTGTGTGTGTGTGTGTGTGTGTGTGTGTGTGTGTGTGTGTGTGTGTGTGTGTGTGTGTGTGTGTGTGTGTGTGTGTGTGTGTGTGTGTGTGTGTGTGTGTGTGTGTGTGTGTGTGTGTGTGTGTGTGTGTGTGTGTGTGTAGAGAGTGAGGAGGGAGAATAGGTACGTGTGCTATCGTGTTATCTAAACGACTCTCCTCCTTCACTGCTCCTGGGCACTTCCGTCTTAACCACTTGTGTTCAACATTAGGCCATGGCACCATTTCCATATTGTAGTGTGTGTGTGAGAGAGTGAGTGAGAGAGAGAGAGTGAGAGAGAGAGAGAAAGAGAGAGGAAGAGAGAGAGAGAGTGAGAGAGAGAGTGTGTGTGTGTGTGTGAGTGTGTGTGAGAGAGAGAGAGGCGAGAGTGTGAGAGAGAGAGAGAGAGAGAGAGAGAGAGAGAGAGAGAGAGAGAGAGAGAGAGAGAGAGAGAGAGAGAGAGAGAGAGAGAGAGAGAGAGAGAGAGAGAGAGAGAGAGAGAGAGAGAGAGGTGGTTGGGGAGATCTCTCGCCCCACACAAATCCTCCCCTTCCTATCTCTCCCTATCTCCTTCGCGGTTGGCAACTTCCTATCAGGGCGTCTTCATTCAAGTTTCCAATCGATCACACTTTTGGAAACACAAGTTCCTCCTCGCCTTCGCTGACGACTTCCTGGCTCCGAAGCGAACTGCCTTAATTAATTAATTAAATGGGCCTCAAATTTCGCCGAACACTAAAAGGACCTCCTCGACCATGTTATCAACATCTAACAAGAAACGCTAAAATTATACAAACTCTAGTGTCACGTCACTATCAACCAAAGACTTTTGCAGCTCCTTCTAGGATCTCTGGCGCGGGCACTATTACTAGACAATATTCTAAGATACTAGTGGGTAAGGGGGACTTGGTGGGATACAATGGGAGAGCCAATACGTGATTCTAAATATGCAGAAAAACCTCCAAGAAAAGCAATGAAATGATGACCGAGTGCTTTCGTCTATTTAGACATCGTCAGGGTACATGGAATACGGTCTAAATAGACGAAAGCGCTCGGTCATTTTTATTTTCCTTTTTTTTTGTGCATGCGCGCGCACACATACAGACACACACACACACACACACACACGTAATTATATATATATACATATATATATATATATACGTACATACATATATATATACATTATATATATATATATATATATATATATATATATATATATATATATATCACAGGGCGCTTTCCCCCTTATAAAAGGGTGACCGAATCAAACAATAAGCTCATCCTTCACTCATCCAACGAAAAGTCGAGGCACAGTTATATACAGCAAAGATTGGTTAAGCAATATACAGAATAACCTCTATCTGTTCCCACAGATCCTTTTGACGATTTTGTTCCGGCTAAAACCTAACGATTTCATTCAGCTCAGGTGGTCCCTCCCTCCCTCCCACTTAATTCCCAATTTGAGAACAGTCTGAACCTATCAAGGGTTGCTCTCTCTCCCATTGAATGATTTGTTTTAACTGACGCCAGACGATTCTATTCGGAGTAGAAGCTCCCCGCTCCTTTCAACCTCTTCCATACGATGACGTCATGAGGCGCGAGTGTATATACGAAGATGCCGACGTCTTGATTATATTTATTTTGCAGTTGTAGCTGAGTGACCCCTGAATTGTGTTCTGGTTTGATGACGTTTTATGAGAATGAGTAATACAGCAGTGACTTTATATCTTGTAACGCGATTTGTGTGATACATCGTACATTAGGCATCCGTTCTCTTCCTCCGGGACTATGCTATTCATCTATTTATCTATTTACTTATTCGTCTATTTATGATTGTTTTTGTCACTCTTTGACCGATGTAGTCAAAGAAAAGAAAAATTATGTCATATGTCTATCATCTGTCCACTCATCAATCATCCAGCTCGACCTCACCCCTCCTCCTCTTCCTCTTCCAGGAAATCTTCCTAACCAGAGAGGGGAACATTTCTATGTATCCGAGTTAGCATTTTAACTATTAAATATACGATTACTAAAATGAATTAAAATGAAACAATAAAATAAAATTAAATAAAAACCAAACAAATGATAAATAAAACAAAAATATATAAATAATATATATAATTACTTCTATGGTACTTATATAGCTTCAGCACCCCACCCCACCCTGAAATCCACCTCACTTTAATCTCAAATTTAGTACTTTAACCTTTTACTGAACAACCCCATTTTCTATACGAGTATACCACCAACTCACACCCACAACGGAGGAGAAAAAAAAAAAAAAAAAAAAAAAAAAGTAACATTTCTGGGCCTCCAAAATGGTCATAATTTGGGGTCAGATGGACGCGATACAACGATGGCGCTCGCTCGCTCGCACTCCGGACTTCTATTTCCGGAAACCAAAGGTCATGTTTCCATTAGAATAAAATAAAACAAATAAAATAAAATAGAATAAAATAAAATAAAATAAAATAAAATCAAAATAAAATAATAACAAAAATAATAAAAATAATAATAGTAATAACACTAACAATAAGATAAAAGTAAACATCATCAAATAAACAAATAAATATATATATATAATAATTTCATCAGAGGTGGTACTTTCACGTTGTATTCTGCTAACATCACCATAAGATTCCAAATATTCTCGGGGGTTTGCCGCTGGAACAAGCAAACCGAGACTATTCCGACAGTTACACGAAAGTGGTATAGCATGGTATTACTTCTCAGTAAAGTGTTGATATGGTAAAACACTCCAGTACCATATTGACATTATAACAATACCATACAATAAAATTTAACAGTTCTTGGAAAACTACAGCATGGTATTATGTTCTAGTATCACGACAGCCTAGTATTACATTCTAGTAATACATAATGGTATTATGTTCTAGTATCGCGACAGCATGGTATAATGTCCCAGTATCACGAGAACATGGTATTACATCCAAATGCTACGATAACAAATACACGAAAAATGCGGATTCCCCCTATCTTTCTCCGCTGTCAAATCCCGGATCTACCTCACCCCCCTCCCACCCACCTCCTCCAGCCCAGCCCACCCATCCGCCCACACGGGGGCTCACAGCACGCCCAACATGGATAACCACCTCTGAACTCTCCCACTCCCCCTCTCCCCCCCCACATTTTCCCATCCTCCTCCTCCTCCCATCGGGTCCCTCCCTGGAGCCACTCTGTAACACGGGGTGGGAGGAGGAGGGGGGAGAAGGGGAGGAGGGGGGGGAGGAGTGAGGCGTAGTTGCCGCCCGTCCTTCCTTCGTCCTTCAGAGGGCTTTGCGGGTGTTGGAGGGGGGGGGGCAGCTCTCCCATTACGTAACCACTCTCCCCGCTTAATAAAATCGCCTAGCGACAGCTGTGTACGTGACATTTCTTTACCGGATTAATCTAAAGGTAGGTCGTCCTTGGACTGAATGAAATCCCCTGGCGCCAAAACGAAGACAATCTACGCAAAGTTTCTTCATCTGGGTCGGTGACATTCGCGCGACCAAACGACGTTTTCGAATAATCTGTTCTTCCAGATGTCGTCACGTGATTTAAACCAGCTGAATAAAATCGCTCATTATTAACCAAAATAAGATTTGTAACAACAGTTACTGACCTAAAGCGGTCAATTAATTCCTCCTTTTTTTCAAATTCAAAAAATTCCAACGGAATTTAACGTCTTCTTTGAAGGTCAGTTCTGTTACCGAGGTGATTTTTTTTTTTTTTTTTCAAAATTAAACAAATTCAAAGGACTACTTTAAAGGTCAACTGATGCTACTGAGGTAAAGTCATATATTTGATTCTAGCTCTATCTAAATTCTAATTTTCAACGGATTTAACGTTGCGGGGCCAGTCAGGTGTGGGTCAAGGAGGGTAATACGCATACCTTAGGTCAGGTCTGGGTCAAAGAGGGTAATACGCATACCTTAGGTCAGGTCAATTGGGGGCGAGGGCCCAACAGTCAGGTCAGTAATTTAAATGAAATGTATAACAATCTAACTGATCTAATTTTTAATGCACAAAATACATTTATCCCCCTAAAGTCAATACGGAAAAATAGTAATACTCCCAAATGGATGACGGACAGATTGAAACATGAGATCGGAATGAAAAGAGGACTTTACGTAAAAATGAAAAACGGGGAATCACACCTTAGATCAAGATATAACGAAATGGCAAAGCTGGTTAAAAGGAATACACGTTCAGCGAAACGTAATTATGAAATCAAGGTTGCCAGTCAAGCAAAATCCAACCCAAAGGGTTTCTTTCACCTCTATAGAACAAAAAATAAAGAAAGAATAGGACCAATTAAAAACGATGAAAATGTCATGATTGAATCGGAAGAAAAAATGAGTGAGGAGTTTAACAATTATTTTCTATCGGTGTTTACTAATGAGAGGTTAGATAAAGTACCTGACTGCGATCCGATTTTCAGAGGGGATGAAGAAAGTAGTCTAACTAATATCAGCATTAGTAAAGAGGAAGTAGTCAAGCAGATTGACAGACTTAAAGCTACAAAATCTCCGGGTCCAGACGAAATTTTTCCAAGAATGCTTAAAGAGTGTAAATTTGAAATCTGCGACCAGTTAACTGAAATATTCAATAAATCGGTAGACACTGGTTCTGTTCCTACTGCTTGGAGGCAGGCAAACGTTGTTCCTGTTTTTAAGAAGGGAGATAGATCGTCTATATGCAACTACAGGCCAATCAGTTTGACATCGGTTATAGGAAAAATGCTTGAATCAATAATAGTAAATAGACTCAGAGAACACATTGAAGGGCATAATTTAATTCGTGTTTCACAGCATGGTTTCTCCAAGGGTAAGTCATGTGTGACTAATCTTCTATCCTTTTACACTAAGGTATATAAGGCGGCAGACAACAATGAAAATTACGATGTTATTTACCTTGACTTTAGCAAAGCGTTCGACAAAGTGCCACACCAGAGACTACTAAATAAAATCAAAGCCCATGGCATAGGAGGAAAAGTGTTAGAATGGATTAGAGCTTGGATTAGTAACAGAAAACAGCGGGTCACCATAAATGGAATGAAATCTAGGTGGGGCAATGTTACTAGCGGGGTCCCCCAGGGCTCGGTTTTGGGTCCCTTGTTGTTCATTATGTATATAAACGACTTAGACGATGGGTTAAATAGTGATGTTAGTAAGTTTGCGGACGACACTAAAATAGGACGCCTAATTAGGTCAGGAGATGACGCCCAGATTCTGCAGGATGACCTTAATAAGCTGTTAACATGGTCGGTGAAATGGCAAATGAACTTCAATATCTCTAAGTGTAGCGTGTTAAACGTAGGGCTACACAACCCCGAAAATAGATACAACTTAGATAACACGTTTTTAGAAAAATCTGAGTGCGAGAGGGACTTGGGAGTTCTGGTGAGTCCGGACCTTAAAACCAGGAAGCAGTGTATTAGCGCCAGAAATAAAGCTAACAGGGCATTAGGCTTCATTGCTAGGACGGTAACGAATAGAAGTGCAGAGGTAATTATTAAACTCTATCTAGCGATAGTTAGACCCATCCTTGACTATGCGGTACAGTTTTGGTCTCCGTCCTACAGAATGGACGTAAATTCACTAGAATCAGTACAGAGAAGAATGACCAAAATGATACAAGGACTCGGAAATTTGCCTTACGAAGAGAGGCTTAGGCACCTAAACTTACACTCTCTGGAAAGACGCAGAGTGCGGGGTGATCTAATAGAAGTGTTCAAGTGGATCAAAGGCTATAACAAGGGTGATGCAAACAAGGTCATCATAATAAAACAACAGGGCAGGACTCGCAGTAATGGGTATAAAGTGGACAAATTTAGATTTAAGAAGGAAATAGGCAAGAATTGGTTTACTAATAGGGTGGTCGATGAATGGAATAAACTTAGTAACCATGTAGTAAGCGCTGAAACTATCAGTTGTTTTAAAAAACGATTAGACAACTTTATGGATGGGGATGACAGGTGGTGATGGATACGGAGCTGCCTAGTGTAGGCCTTATGGTCTTTTGCAGTCTCCTTTATTTCTTATGTTCTTATGTTCTTTTCAAGGTCAGTTGGCGATGCCAATTGGAATGTCAAAACGCCTACGCACCTAAGACAAGATGGACTACAAATTGTTCACTTAAACTAACGAGAAACTTACTAGACCTACTAACCATATCATCAACTAGCAACGATCTAGTTCCGCTAGCTACAATCTAAGTCCAATTCGCATAATACATTTTTTTAATCAGTCAGCTATTTTAAATGGTAATCCAGTGAAATGTCAATTACAAACCAGCCATATGGCAACACTGGTGATGACATTTTCTCCCAAATCAAAACAAAATCACTGCAAACTGCTCTCTCTACTGGTAACCTCTTAAATTCGTTAATAGAAAATAAATAAATAAAGAAAAAAAAACAAAACAACGAAAGCATTTCGAAAATAAAACGAAGCATAAAAACATATCTGGATCCGAAACTGACATGTTGGAACCTGTTTCCGAATACTGGAACATTGCGATTACTAGTGAGTTCCCGATATTAGAAGTTCCCAATTGAGAAAACTCTGTCCACGTCTCCGCCATCCCCAACGACCGCTGAAGCACTCGATTACCTTGAATGTGGAATATTTAATCTTCAACACTTTCGTTCCGAGCAGTACTTTCCCTTTAACACGACTGCCGCCACACTATTTTATTTATTCATCTCCCGTCCTCGGTTGTTTTTTTACAATTAACTTTTTATCACCTCACGATTTTATCTACAGATTAAAACCCACGGAGACTCCTAGAACCTTCGTCAAGATAAAAGACAAAATATTCCCAATAAAGTTATTTTATCCTGATTGACGCCAGACGATTTTATTCAGCTTGAACGAACAACCCTCACAAGTACTAAAAGTTGCCTCGATAAACTCAAGTGTTGGAGGTCACTGTCTATATACGATTTCATTATGGTTTCCAGTAAGTGATTTAATTCCTCAGAGGTCAAAGCACGTCTCAATCAACCCAACAGGAACGACTTTCCATTGACTATTCTGCTCGGCGCCAGGGGATTCCTATCACACAGAGAGCTCATTAGCAACTTCATCTAACTGCCGTTAAACCATTTTCTTCAGTTCTCAGATGATTGAGTATGTCTCCTCTATCCTCAAACATTAAACACAGACGCCATCATCCCTTTCTCTTTTAATCTCACCAAGATCTACTCCTCCCCCCCACTTATCATCTTTCCACATCTCCCCCTCAACCATCTTCCGACCCCACCGTTCCATCCCCAATTCCATCGCATCTACGCAGGAAGAGTGGTATAACCCCTCCCCACACACACACCTCACCCCTCGGGAGCAGCAGCAGCAGCATTGATTTATGATAATGTCATCAACTGGTTCCCAATTAAGCTCACCTGGACCCCCAGAACGGAAGAGTGGGGGGGGGGGGGCTGCTGGCAGAAGGTACCCCTCCCTTCCCTCTCCCTTACTTTCCTCTCGACCTTTCCCCTAGCCTATCCATTTCCTTCACCTTCCTTCCCTTTTCCCAACTCCTATATCATCTTCTCTCTTAAATATCTCGTCCCATTTTTTTTGTTCTTCCATCTCCTACCCTCTCTTCCCTTTCCCCCTTTTCTTCCATCCCCCCTCCCCCCGACTCTCCACTCATCTGTGCCCCCCCCCCCAAATCTTCCCTGCCCTCCTCTGGCACCCAGCCCTCCCTCCCTCCCTTTCTTTGCCTTCAATTCTTCCTATCCCCTCCATCCCTTCCCTTCTCCCTTCTTTCCCTACGCCTCACCCTATCCATGGGAGATGATGACGATGACGATGACGATGACGATGACGATGATGATGATGACGATGATGACGATGATGATGATGATGACGATGACGATGACGATGACGATGACGATGATGATGATGATGATGACGATGACGACGACGACGACGACGACGACGACGACGACGACGACCATCATCATGATCAAAACATGCCCTATGCAGAACCGATGGTTCCCCTCACCTGAACCTGACAAGAGGCCGGGCCCCACTTCGAAATTAACTTCCCCGAAGTCTATTTCGAGTCTGGCCGTGCACAGTCGAGCGGAAGATGTTCCAGAAGACCCGGCTGGTGTCTGCTCCCACCTTCGGGTCTCGGAAGTAAGACCTGATAGTTCCTGAAGGGTCTCAGGCATTCCACGGGTCATCGCTGGATCACATAATTTCAGCTTGCACTACAATGTTGACACTAATATCCACCCAAACTTATCAAAAATAAACAAATGCACAAATTAAGATAAATTGACCAGTGAAGCTGAGACGGTTTAACAGAATTGGTTATCAAAACGTTAATTCTATGAATTATAAAAAAAATTGCGTGTTAACGTGAACTATAACAACTTCTGACGTGATGTCACTCAAATGATGCTATTCACGGGGACGCTTGGCTATCGTTTCTAACATTAAACACACAAGATCCAGGATATAGGGTATACCAGGGGTGGGCAAGCTACGGCCCACGGGCCAATCGCGGCCCGCGGAACAATCGCGGCCCGCGGGCCAAATGTTCCCATGCGACCTGCCAAGATCAAGTTACTCTCGTTATAAAACAAGAATTTTCTCTGAACTGAATTATTTTGTTTTTCAAGTACATATGTTTCACGGGAAGTTTCTACTTTAAAATGTTAAAAAAAATATTTCCTCTCTTTAAAAACTTTATTTTTGATATCTTTTAATATACTATGTGACCCTTTAAATTTGTGAGTTTCTGAATGTGGTTTTCTGAAATGGAAAAGTTTCCCCAACCGTGGTGTACACCATATACATACTATTACTGTAGATATAAAAAAATGTAATGCATGTATGCATACATACATATATACGTACGTACACACATAAACAGGTATATATGAACAAAAATGTACATAAAAGCGACATAAAGCCCGGATTTTGCCCAGAACAGCCCAAGAACGTCGTCAAGGGCAAAGCCTCTCAAGAGACAACTCACGGGTGTTAAGTGCATCATTTATGAGACTCTGTTTCTTCGCTTTGAAAACGTTAAGATTTAGCTTGTCATGAAAAAATAAATAAATAAATAAATATATACCTTTGACGGAAGATGGGAAAGTGATATTCTATGTATTTCTATTTATCTATTCGTTTTTATGTTTTCTTATTTTTAGTTATACGACTTTATGATCAGTGTGACCTTACACACAAACACACAAACACACAAACACACACGACTCGGTTGGTAGAGTCCCTGACTGTCACTACGGCAGTCCGGGTTCGAATCCTGCTCAGGGCTGAAACAATTTCAGTATCGCTGCGATTCGAGTCGTTCTCCAACTCTCGTGAGCAGGGAGTTGGGTGTGTGTGCGCGTGTAAGGTCACAGCATTACCCATAGATCGGTCATACGAGCTCTGAGCTCTCTTCCGGGAGGGAAATAGCTGTAGATCACGAGTTCAGCACGTGGTCCAAAGATCAAGGTGAATAAACACACACACACACACACAGCTATATGTTATTGTTATGGCCTGTAAATACGAGTGCATCTATTCCTGTGGACAATTTTGAGCCAATGTCGTAAGCTACTTTATATTTCATACGAGTATGTAGGCTTAGCCGAGGGTTTTACATATTATATATATTCATATATGCAAGCACAACTGAAAACTATTCCATTAAGATTTCCAGTATTCTCAATATGAAAGTCCTTAAGCACAAATTATTTAATATTTTCCTAAGATGAGAAGCCTGTATTCTTCCCATTCCTTCTTCATTAGCATTCAACGTTAGGACGGGAAACGATTTCTATTTTTCTTTGCAAATAAAATCTGATAAGTTTTCAGACTCGAAATGCGACATTTTGGCGCATTTCCGTTGCTGTCTGCCAATTGCTTTTGTTCTTGTTCCAGAAATGGCTGAACTCTTTGTCGGCATCCAAACATATCTATCGATTTGTCCCTACGATCAAATCACTGCATGTATAGAATGTTTACAAAACGTGACAGATGTTTTCCATACATTTATAACTCCATTCCAAACCTCTATACCTATTGTAGCGCAAAACATTTCAAGAATGCTACAAAAATACATACACATGTATGAAAATATATAAACAAATGAATATTTGAATACAAAATGTAAACTGCGACTCTCGTTTGAATTTGTGTTGACACTGTTTCCTAACGTGCGACATGACGTCATCGCTTCGATAAAATTCTGCGCTTTTGGTCCATTCCATCACTGGAACACTTTGCTTGTTCATTTAAACTAACGATTTTCAGATTTTCTTCGCTCATTTCTTCCCTCATTGTTACTCAAAATAATGATCAATCAACTAATTCATTTCAATACTTTTCGCAATACTATGAACGGTCTTCAACTTCCTTCAACATTTACATCATTATGAGGTGCTGTTACGACTGTTGGTGCAAACAGAAAACGGTGCTACAATGTTTTGCATTCCCCGGCTGAATTGGGGGGTTAGTCTTTGAACCAGAACACGTTGGAATAACATAAACCTATTTTTGCCCTTGAGCACATACTCCCATAAACAAAAGTTCCTTTGCAGGAAAAAAAATAAAACAAAATTCACTGGAAAAAAATGCTGCGTTATAGGTCACTTCTAAACGTTCAAAAGACTGCATCGACGTCTTGAAAGGACTGATATCAAATTTACAGCAACCCAGAGCAACTCCATTCAAAAGGATAAATCAAATGCATACATTAACAAACACACACACACACACACACACACACACACACACACACACGATATTAGGAAGCATCAATTTGTGGAACACGTTTGAAGAAGAAATAATGGTGGACAACCACATTAATGAATTGCAGTCAAATTTTGATAAACTGAGATAAAATATACGGAGCCCCATAAGCATAGATCCAATTCCACATACTAAATTTAAGTAAACACAATTACGTCAATGGAATTAAGTCAATACACGCAAAATATCACTACGTACATGGCTATGTACATATACGTACACGCGTACACGCAGGCACGCACACGCATGTACGCACTCCACACACACACACACACACACACACACACACACACACACACACACGTCAAATTCCATCAAAGTCTATGTGGAGACTTTAGACAAGTGCCTCCACTATTACGACCTACGAAACGTAGACTACTTAACTGCGGAAGAGAGTCTTTCAAAATAAGCTTCTCAAGGAGATCAAGAAGTCTCAGTTGCCTAGCCCCCCTCTCTCTCATCCTCACCCTCCGCACTCACGAGCTCATTTTAACATCCAAGCGCTCACTGTAACGACTAACTCGAGAGGATCTCGCTTTCGGCTCAATTTAATTCGCTCTTGTGGATTCGACCATCAAGTGGAGGCGTGCTAAATTTACTGACTTGACGTAATTTATCACCGTACATCATATTTTATATATATATATATATATATATATATATATTATATATATATATATATATATATATATATACATTACACATTTTATATTATATATTATCTTTATTATTATTACTTGGGTTGGATGGATGTCATGGAGAATGTCAGAAAAAATGAGGTACAGTGATGGTGGACTGAGTGGTGAGGTTATTTAATATTTGTTTAAGAGAGGGTAGAATGCTAGAGGACTGGAGGAGTGCCTGTACAGTTCCACTTTACAAGGGAAAAGGGGACAAGTGTGATTGTAGTAGTTTCAGATGGAGCATCTTGTTTAAGTGTAGTTGGGAAGTCTTATGGGAGTCTTGATTGAGAGGATTAGGAGAGGACCAGAGGGAGTAATTGGTGAGGATCAGTGTGGGTTTAGGACAGGTAGGGGTTGCGTAGATCAGATTTTTGTAGTAAGACATATGTGAGAAAGCTATAGGAAATGATAAGGATGTTTTTTGTTTTTTTATGGATCTGTAGTAGGATTATGACAGGGTAGACAGGAAGACACTGTGGGAGGTATTATAGATATATGGGATAGGAAAGCTTTTAAGAGCAGTCAGGAGTTTTTACGAGAGAAGTAGAGCTTGTGCTGGGATTAGAAATGGAGAGAGTGAGTGGTTGTGGTAAAGGTGGGACTTTGTCAAGGATGTGTTATGTCGCCCTGGCTATCCAATTTATACGTGTATGGGGTGGTGTGGGAGGTAAATGCGAGGGGGCGACCTAGGATGAGATGGATGGATAGGGTAAAAGGGGCATTAGGAAAGAGGGGAATGTCTGTTGAGGAAGGACTGGAGAGGACAGAAGATAGGGGAGAATGGTTGTGTATGGATGATGCTGTGGTGCATAAGGGGGAGTGGGTGAGGGTGGGGGTGAGGGAGTATGTGTGAGAAATTAATTGACGCAGCCCGAAGGGATTTCTCCCAGTTTTCTCCTTTTCAGCATGAGGGGATGGAGAGGGGGTCGCCGATTTAACGAAGCGGCCTTGCTGTGGATGTGCTGTCTTGCGACACTGCTTCTGACCCAGGGCAGTGGGCGAGATGCAGGGATGACCCGTCATCCAGGAGGTGCCAAAAAAAGAGGGAGGGAAGGGGGTGGATGGGAATGGAGTATGTTGGGAATGGAATGGGTGGGTGTGGTTTTTATGCCTTTGTTTTTTGGCTACCTCCCTTGTAATGGGGAAAAAAACCTTTGGTATATGTATGTATATGTATTATTATTATCAATTATTATCATTATCTTTATTATAATTTTACAATTATGTTTGTTGTTATAGTTATTACTTTCATTTCAATCGGACCAATGGACATAAACTCGTTTCAAACTCAGAGCCCAACGCTTTCGATAACCAGAGTGCGCGCGATTTCAAATATCATCGTTCACTCACACCGATGTTCGTTCACAACGCACGCTCAAACTCCATACCAAAGAACCAATCACCACGAAGGCCACGAAACATACCCACTGCGAACGCTTCGAGGAACGAAAAGAAATGGAGACAACGAAAATAACCACATCAATAAAACGCCTACAGGCACGTTTTCTTAATGAAAATATTCCTTAAGTCATGGCATCCTCCGCCCAAAGGAAATAATGAATTCGTTTTCTATGTGTAGGCCCTAACGAACCACATTGGAAATTGGCTCTTATCCTTCAGGCGTATAAGGAACAAATTTGCTTTCATCGATTTTGAATGATGAAAAATTAAAACTAGTTTGAACTTTTATGTAATCATGTATTTTTTTCTTAAGCTTATTATGATTTTGTCGATATGTCTATATATCTAATGCTTCCGTCGATCGCTGTAAACGTATAATTAAGAATTTGGACAACAACTTATAATGCATACATCTATACATACCAGATATTTGTATTTTTCATAAAGTAACGAGTTCTCTCATTTGTTAATGTTCATCTTTCAGGTATCAAATACACCTCTAGATACGCACTTGAAGCAGTAGGACTTAATTTTCTATTATCATTTTTTCCTCAAAGCACAAGAAAGTGCTGTAGCCGACTGGGCAAGGGGTCTGGCGTCTGGAGAAAAATGGAGGTTCGAGTCCCGCTCAACTGTCAACGCGTAATAGCAGAACGATTATGACTCCCAAAACTCCCACGAAGGTTTTCAATATTTCGAAATTTTCGCTGATAAATTGAATAGATTTGACCCAAAACGCCGACCCTAAATATAAAATAAAACTGGTCAGGTATCAGGCATGTTGTTAGGATAACTAGTTCCTTCACTGAGCCACTAATTAGGGTAACTTCATACTTTGAAAATCACGCGCATCGCTAAGAGAAACTGGCAAACTCGCCCCGTAGACTGTAAGTGTATGTGTCCATCCTCTCGCTCGCCCACATATGTTCGAGAAGAGAGACGATATCGGAAGACATAAAACAGGAGAGCTGTTATATAGGTCGTTTGCTAAGGAGACGGGAGGTGGGGGACGTGGGGAAGAGGGAGATAGGCAGAGAATAGGAGAGACGAGACGAGACGGGAACTGAGAAAGAGACGGAAGCAGAGGAAGAGCAAGAGAGAGACAGGAGAAGAGAAGGGCGTAAGGGAGGACGAGACGGTAAACAGAGAGAAGCGAGCCGAAACGGTAGCAGAGACGGGAGCAAAGGAAGAGAGGAAAGAAGGAGGAAGAGAAGGAAAGGGAGACTTCGACTGACACGCAGTGAAGCGGGTGGGCTGCAACGTCGGCCGCGCGGGTCCCAATTAGGCGATAAGCCACCACCAATTAAAACTTGACTTGGAGGTCAACCTTACGAATGGAGGGGGGTTCGTGTTCGAAAAGGATGGTAGGCACGCACGCACGCACGCACGCAACAGCCACTAGAACGTACTACAGTGATCACCTAACCAGAACTATGCTTTTCCTGAACTATACATATGTATTTTTGTCACTATTTAATAAAACATATGGATTATGTAATAAGAAATAAAATGTATTTGTATGGTTTGGATTATGTCATGGGACAGATTCGGGTGTCCACATTAACACAGAGACAGTGTCACAAATACACACAGGTAGAGATACGCGCGCTCACCAGTGTAAGTCTACGTAAAGAAAAATGTACGTATGTGTACAAGTCTGTCATTCCCAGTACAAGGTAAATCTTAAAAATCAATATACGAAAATCTGCGCAGTGGAACATTTCAGTTCTGTGCAGGTACTTAGCAACGTGTTTGTGTATAATTATATATATTTATATATATATATATATATATATATATATATATATATATATATATATATAAATGCAAAACAAATCACTAAGCACACGTGACAACAATACTTGCAGAAAACACTTGAAAAAAAGAAATGAAACCAAGTGGTTTCTGCATATATATATATATATATATATATATATATATATATATATATACACACACACACACACACACACAATGGACCACCCCAAGGGGTCATAAACCCCCCCAGTTCGTTTCAACTTCTATTCCTATAAAACTCGATTATTTCCCTAGTATATGTATACAGTGAAATGAAAATACATTATCGCCCAGCAATTCCATAGAAACAATACTGTACTTCTCGTTTTCTTTCATTTGTATCACACCTTACTGGAGAAATATTGAGGGACAGTTGAGAAAAAGGGGTTGGGGAGGGGAGAGGGGGGGTGGGGTGGGGAGGGGAGAGGTGGGGGTGGGGAGGGGAGAGATGGGGGTGGGGAGGGGAGAGGTGGGGTGGAGGGAGGGGAGGGGACGGGAGAGGTGGGGGTGCCAACAAGTGGCCCACCCTTGACCTTTTACCATTTGCAACTTCCTGAAGAAGAAGACGAAGAAGAAAAAGAAAGGGACGAAGACGAAGACGAAAAAGAGGAAGACGAAGAAGAAGTAGAAGAAGAAAAAGAAGAAGAGGACATAAAACAAGACGAAGACGAAGAAGACGACGAAGCAGCATCGACGTCTGACGAGTAACCTGGCAACGAATTCCGTTTTCGTTACACAAGCGATGTTTCAATGTTCGTCGAATTGTGTCTCTTTGGGTTCGTCTTGTCTTACGACAGGCTGCGCTAAGACAAGCTATGCTAAGCTGTGCAATGCTATGCTATGCTATGCTATGCTGTGCTGTGTTTCAAGGCCGTGGAACGCTCCGTCTGGTCACGTTTCCACACAGCCATGTACATTGTGCTGTGTTATGCTGTGACGAAATGCCTTTCGAAAGACCTGTGTTATGATGTGGCGATGTAATTTAGCTTAATCCTAGGCTGTGTTGCACTGCTGTGATGTGCTGTGATGTGCTGTGATTTGTGACCTGTGGTCTGACAGTTGCAATCTATCACAACGTGAAGTGCTGTGCCGTGGTGCTGTGTTGTGTTGTGCTGGCGATACTGTGGCGTGCTGTGTTCAATCGACAAATATTTCCTTCCTGGGTTCGTCGCCATTACCCAATTGCGTCCACCACACTCTCCACTCCCAATAACTCTCTCCTCCTCCTCCTCCTCTTCCCATCTTCCTTCCGTCCCATTATTTCTCCCCTTTCCCATTTCCTCTCATTCTCCTCCCTCCATTGTCTCCTCCTAACTTCTACTCTTCGCCACAACCCATTCTCCTCCTTGTCTCCGCCCCCCCCCCCCAAAAAAAAAAAAAAAAATTATATATATATATATATATACATATCTTCATATATATATATACATATCTTCATTCATTTCCGAGGTACCCCCTCAATAAGAATAATGTTAACATGATTCAGTTTTGGAAACTTCAGGGAACCTCATATTGTCTACCCCTATTACGAACTCGCCTTGCCGCCATGCAGCCTCGAACTGTCTGCACGCCTGACTGCTCGCCCAAGTAGCGACAAAAAAGCCACTCAATATAGCAAACTCTCACTCGCGCCATTACAATATACCCTCTAACCCAGTTATTGATTTCTCCTACCTTTGTCCTCATTATCATTATCTCAACACCTGTCGCCTTCATTACCACTTTTGTACCCATACACACCTGTCTTTACAGCTGTATCGTTCTTTGTTACCAGGTGTCGCGACATCCATCCCCTCCCCCTCCCCCTCCCACCATCACCCTCTTCTGGACCAGGAGATAAACATCCCTTGCAAGACCTACGGGGGCGTCCCAGCCACCAGGGGGCGTGAGGGGGCTTTCGTGTGGCTGAGGAGGGCTTCCATGCCACCAGCCACCACGTGGAGCCCAGCGCGTTGTCTACGCGAGGGGGGCTTGGCTTTCAATCCGTGATGACGTCACAGCCGAAGACGAAGAAGAAGAGAGATTGAAGAGTCTGACATCGGGAGAAGTCTTCGTCCCACATGACAATGGCTGGCGGCGACTTCCGGGACCGATGAGGCCGACGAAGAAGAAAAGTTATTCTCTCTTAACAACAACAACAACTGGACTTTTCTTTCCTCCTTTTCTGACAAGGGTTGATGAGGCTAAGTAGGAGGAGGAGGGAGATGAGGAGGCAGGAAGGAGGGGAGGGGGAAGGAGGGAGATGAGGAGAAAGTGGAGGAAGGTAAGGAAAGAATCAATAGTAAGATGGGAGGAAATAGGAGGAGGATGGACAAAAGGATGTAAAAGAGGATGGAGAGGATGGGGAAGAGGAGGATGAGGGAGGAAGATAGAGAAGAGGAGCATGGGGAAGAGGAGGATGAGGGAGGAAGATAGAGAAGAGGAGGATGAGGGAGGAAGATAGAGAAGAGGAGCATGGGGAAGAGGAGGATGAGGGAGGAAGATAGAGAAGAGGAGGATGAGGGAGGAAGATAGAGAAGAGGAGCATGGGGAAGAGGAGGATGAGGGAGGAAAATAGAGAAGAGGAGCATGGGGAAAAGGAGGTTGGGGAGAAAGAGAAGGATGGTAAAGAGGATGGAGAGGATGGAGAGGATGGGGAAGAGGATGAGGGAGGAAGATAGATAAGAGGAGCATGGGGAAGAGGAGGATGGGGAGGAAGAGGAGGATGGGAAAGAGAAGGATGGGAAAGAGGAGGATAAGGAAGAGGAGGGAGGAGGATGGGGATGAGGAGGATGGGGAAGAGGAGGATGGGGATGAGGAGGATGGGGATGAGGATGGAAATGATGGAAAGGAAGAGGAGGATAGGGAAAAAGAGGATGGGGAGAAAGAGGAGGATGGGGGAGAAACCGGATGGTGAGAAAGAGGAGGGTGGTGAGAAAGAGGAGGGTGGTGAGAAAGAGGAGGGTGGTGAGAAAGAGGAGGGTGGTGAGAAAGAGGAGGGTGGTGAGAAAGAGGAGGGTGGTGAGAAAGAGGAGGGTGGTGAGAAAGAGGAGGGTGGTGAGAAAGAGGAGGATGGGGAGAAAGGAGGATGGGGAGAAAGGAGGATGGGGAGAAAGGAGGATGGGGAGAAAGGAGGATGGGGAGAAAGGAGGAGGATGGGGAGAAAGAGGAGGATGGGGAGAAAGAGGAGGATGGGGAGAAAGAGGAGGATGGTGAGAAAGAGGAGGATGGTTAGAAAGTGGAGGATGGGGAGGAAGAGGAGGATGGGAAGGAAGAGGAGGTAGAGGAGGATGGGGAGGAAGAGGAGGATGGGGAGGAAGAGGAGGTAGAGGAGGATTGGGAGGAAGAGGAGGATGGGGAGGAAGAGGAGGATGGGGGATGGGGAGGAGGATGGGGGATGGGGAGGAAAAGGAGGAAGAGGAAGATGAGGAAGAGGAGGATGGGAAGAAAAAGGAGAAAGAGGAGGATAGGAAGGAAGAGGAATAAGAGAAGAAGAAAAAAAGGGGTAGAAAGGGAAGAAGGTGGGCGAAGGGAGGGGAAGGGTGGGGGTGGGTGAGTGAAGGCAGCATTGTATTTATCCAGCGCTTCTTTCCTGGCCTTGGGGGCAAGATCGTGCCTTGCAGCTGAATCCACATAATGTATATGTGGTAAAGGACACAAGGGTAGGTGGTCATCATTATTCTCCTTTGTGTAGACACAAGTTTCACGTCACAGAAGGATGCAGGGTTCCTCGTGCCGCGTAGCAAATACGCCACAGGAGGAGGGGGAGGAGGAGGAGGAAGAGGAGGAGGTGGAGATGCATGAGGAGGAGGAGGAGGGAGGTGAAGAGGAGGAGGAGGGAGGTGAAGAGGAGGAGGGAGGTGAAGAGGAGGAGGAGGGAGGTGAAGAGGAGGAGGGAGGTGAAGAGGAGGAGGAGGGAGGTGAAGAGGAGGAGGAGGGAGGTGAAGAGGAGGAGGAGGGAGGTGAAGAGGAGGAGGAGGGAGGTGAAGAGGAGGAGGAGGGAGGTGAAGAGGAGGAGGAGGGAGGTGAAGAGGAGGAGGAGGGAGGTGAAGAGGAGGAGGAGGGAGGTGAAGAGGAGGAAGTGGAGGAAGTGGAGGAAGAGGAGGATGAAGTGGAAGAGGAGGAGGAAGTGGAGGAAGAGGAGGATGAAGTGGAGGAGGAGGAGGAAGTGGTGGAGGAAGTGGTGGAGGAGGAGGAGGGAGGAGGAGGAAGTGGAGGAGGAGGAGGAAGGAGGAGGAGGAAGATAAAGTGGAGAAGGAGGAGGAAGAGAACCATGATGATGATTAGGAGGGAGGTGAGGAGGAGGACAAAGATGAGGAGGAGGAAGAGGAGGAGTAACAGGATCATGAGGAGGAGGAGAACCATGAGAAGGAGGAGGAGGAGAACCATGAGAAGGAGGAGGAGGAGGAGAACCATGAGAAGGAGGAGGAGGAGAACCATGAGAAGGAGGAGGAGGAGGAGAACCATGAGAAGGAGGAGGAGGAGGAGGAGGAGAACCATGAGAAGGAGGAGGAGGAGGAGAACCATGAGAAGGAGAGGAAGAAGGAGGAGGAGGACTACGAGGGAGTACCCCCACCTATTCCCCACGACCTGACTCAATCGTGACCTGATTCAAGACGAGGACCCGACCCGACCCGAAGACCTGACTCTTCATAACCGCCCGACGAACCCTTGCTCCTCTCTCTCTCTCTCCCCCTCTCTGTAGCTCCTAATCCTTCTGGTTGTTCCATTATATTATGTACGTGCGTGCGTGCGTCCTTGTGGGTTTCTCTAACTACCATACAGGACAAGACCTACCCTCGAGGGGATACCGTCCTTGTGCGAGCGAAAATATATATCTTGTAAAAGCTGGATACGAAATGGAACACCACTAAAAAATAACGTAAAAAAAAAAAAAAAAAAATTATATATATAATATATATATATATATATATATATATATAAAAAGGAGCATCAACATGCGTCACCGTGACGTCACAGTCAGTGGGGGGAGGGGGGCGGAGCAAGGACGCCCACCCTCGCCCACACAGGTTCACGAAGGGCGTTGGGAAAGGAGCCCTTCCGAGGGCGCTTTGCTGCCGGAGGAGGACACTTGTGCCGGTGAGGGGGGGGGCCTCTTCTCACGAAGAAGATGCAAAGTGTGCAGCGAGGAGTGTGGTACGAGGAGTGTGGTACGAGGAGTGTGGTACGAGGAGTGTGGTACGAGGAGTGTGGTACGAGGAGTGTGGTACGAGGAGTGTGGTACGAGGCGTGTGGTGCGAGGAGTGTGGTACGAGGAGTGTGGTACGAGGAGTGTGGTATGAGGAGTGTGGTATGAGGAGTGTGGTATGAGGAGTGTGGTATGAGGAGTGTGGTATGAGGAGTGTGGTACGAGGAGTGGGGTACGAGGAGTGAGGTACGAGGAGTGTGGTATGAGGAATGTATTACGAGGAGTGTGGTATGAGGAGTGTGGTATGAGGAGTGTGGTTCGAGGAGTGTGGTTCGAGGAGTGTGTTACTAGGAGTGTGTTACGAGGAGTGTGGTACAACGAGTGTGGTATGTGGAGTGGGGTACAGGAAATGTGATATGGGGAATGTGGTGTGACTGTGGTATGAGGAACGAGGTATGAGGAATGTGATATGATGAATGAGGTACGAGGAATGTAGTATTAAAACTGTGGTACAAGGAATGTGATATGAAAAATGTAGTATGAGAAATGTGCTATGAATGAGGTATGAGGAATGAGGTACGAGGAATGTGGTATGAGAAATGTGGTATGAGGAATAAGGTATGAGGGCAGTGGTACGAGGAAGGTGGGGGTGGGGACCATACCATCTCTTTGCCAAAGCCATCTGTCACTTCAATGTCACCTTTACCATCGCCAATGTCCGTTACGTAAAATTGTTTCGCCAAATGATTTCATTAAGACGAAACAACTAAATCATTTGATCAATCTAAAAAAAAAAGAATTTGAACAGTTCACAAGTTATACCAATATTGTTTAGACGTTTCTCATAATGTATAGTATTCCTGAGAGTATTGAACGAGGAATTGCCTTATGGTATGGTCACTATGCCTAAATTTGTTTTTTTAAATTGTACAGTTTCGTTCGTTTCGTTCATAAAATGCTACTCTTGACCCAACCTTTTTGAAAATAGGCAGCACATTTACCTACAGTAAGAAATTAATACGAAATGAAATAATATATAATTTAAACTAAATAAAATTAACACATAAAAAAGATAATAACGATATGGAAAAAATAAAATCAAAACTTATAAATGAATAAAACAAACAATACAGACCCCAGAACTTAATGTTCAGTACAGGAGAGAACGAAAAAAAAAAAAAGAGGAAATGTGAATCTGTGGCCACAATCATACATTATTCATTTCCGTTCGAGTTCGGATTTTTAACATTGTTTCGCCCATTTGGAGCCGACACACCATTGTTGTTGCAGTTGTTGTTCTTGAATGTGATTTGCTGTCCACAATTTACTTATCTCGGCGAAGGACGAAGACGAAGACGACGAAAAAGAAGAAGAAAACGATGAAGAAGAAGCAGAAGAAGAAGACGAAGAGGACGAAGAGGAAGATGACGAAGAAGACGAAAGAGAAGCAGAAGCAGATGATGAAGATGAAGAAGTGGAAGAAAAAGAAGAAAAAAGGCGTCAATTCTTCGTGGACGGCGAAAATAAAAATTCCGACTGTCGTCTGGCGATTTTATTCACTCCGTCACAGCTTTGGAGGGGGGGGAGTACGAGGAGCTAGGATGGATACGGGGCAAATAGGGAGCTGAGGAAGGGGGGAAGGGGGAAAGGGGAAGGGGGAAGGGGGAAAGGGGAAGGGAAATGAGGGGAAGGGGGAGAGAGGGGAAGGGAAATGAGGGGAAGGGGGAGAGAGGGGAAGGGGGAGAGAGGGGAAGGGGGAGAGAGGGGAAGGGGGAGAGAGGGGAAGGGGGAGAGAGGGGAAAGGGGAGAGAGGGTAAAGGAGAGAGAGGAGAAGAGAAAGAGAGGGGAAGGGGAGAGAAGGGAAGGATGAGAGAGGGGAAGGGGAGAGAGGGGAAGGGGAAAGAGGGGAAGGGGAGAGAGGGGAAGGGGGAGAGAGGGGAAGGGGGAGAGAGGGGAAGGGGGAGAGAGGGGAAGGGGGAGAGAGGGGAAGGGGGAGAGAGGGGAAGGGGGAAAGAGGGGAAGAGGGAGGGAGAGAGGGGAAGGGGGAGGGCGAAGGGGAAAGAGGGGAAGGGGAGGGCGAAGGGGAAAGAGGGGAAGGAGAGGGCGAAGGGGAAAGAGGGGAAGGGGAGGGCGAAGGGGAAAGAGGGGAAGGAGAGGGCGAAGGGGAAAGAGGGGAAGGGGAGGGCGAAGGGAAAAGAGGGGAAGGGAAAAGAGGGGAAGGGGAAAGAGGGGAAGGGGAAAGAGGGGAAGGGAAGAGAGGGGAAGGGGAGAGAGGGGACCTGGGGAGGGAGAAAGAGGGGAAGGGGAGAGAGGGGACCTGGGGAGGGAGAAAGAGGGGACCTGGGGAGGGAGAAAGAGGGGACCTGGGGAGGGAGAAAGAGGGGAAGGGGAACAAAGGGAGAGAGAAAGAGGTGAAGGGAGGAAAGAGAGTGGGAAAGAGGGGAGTGGGAAAGAGGGGAAGGGGGAGAGGGAAAGAAGGGAAGGGGAGGGGGAAATAGGGGAAGGCGGTGAGGGAAAAAGTGGGGAAGGAGGGGAGGGACAAAGAGGGGTATCGGGGAGGGGCAAATAGGGGAAGCGGAGGAGGGGAAAATAGGGGAAGGGGGAAGAGATGAAGAAGAGCAACATGTCTTAACGAGCTCTATACCTTATGCGAGGTTCTCCACGAAACAGAGTAACCGACTGACCGGACGACTAACCCCAAGAACTGCGAGGCGAGACGCGTGTCCGTCAGGGCGGCCGGAGGATTCAGAGATTCAAATATGATACACCCACTGTACTCGTACGTGGACGAGCAGCCAGCCAGCCAGCGAGCCGGCGACGGAGACGCGACGGGTGGGAGGAGTGGGAGGGAGAGGAAGAGTGGAGAGGGAAGGTGGGAGGGGAGGGGGGAACGTGGGGGGGAACGTGGGGGGGAACGTAGGGAGGGGAGAGAGAGATGAGAGAGATGGGAGAGAGGGAGGGAAGGTGGGAGGGGAAGGGGGAGGGGACTGAGGGTAGCAGGGAGGGTGGGGGGTGAGGGTGGGAGTGAGGGTGGCAGGGAGGGTGGGAGTGAGGGTGGCAGGGAGGGAAGAGGGGAGGGGAGGGGGAAGGAGGAAGGAAGGAAGGAGGGTGGAGTGAAAAGAGGGAGCGAGGTAAGGAGAGAAATGAGAGAGGGATGGAGGGAGGGAGGAAGGGGGGTAGGCAGAGAAGGAAGGAGGGGGAGGGAGGGGGAGGGAGGCAGAGAAGGAAGGAGGAAGGAAGGAAGGGAGGGAGGGAGTGAGCTGAAGAGCGCGAGGGGAACAAAGTAGGAAAAGTAGGAAGGAAAGGAGGAAGTACTGTGGGCTGGCTGCTACAAAAAGACTGGTGAGGGGCGTTGGGAAGGAGGGAGGAAGATGGAAGATGAGAGTGAGAGAGTGTGAGAGGGAGTGAGAGAGAGAGTGAGAGAGAGAGTGAGAGAGAAAGAGAGAGGGGGAAAGAGAGAATCAAAGGGAAAGAGAATCAAAGGGAAACAGAGCGAGTGAGAGAATGAGAGAGAGAGAGGGGGAAAGAGAATGAAAGGGAAATAGAGAGAATGATAGAGAATGAGAGAGAGGGGGGAGAGAGTGAAAAATAGAAAAAGTGGAAAAAGGGGAGAGAGGGAAAGATAGAGAAATAGAGAAGAAAGAGAGAGAAGAGAGAGAGAAGAGAGAGAAGAGAGAAGAGAGAAGAGAGAGAGAGAGAAGAGAGAGAGAGAAGAGAGAGAAGAGAGGTCTCACTCCACACACTCCACGAGAAGACAAAAAGACTTGCGTCCGCACTCCCCCTAGACGCGTCTAAATCGTCCCAAACGGCTTTGACTCCCGGATCCCTCCCAGCAACTCCCTTTACACACTTGCTTTTGGTTTACGCCGAATGATTTAAGGAGAGCCCTGGAGGGGACGGGGGAGGGGGACGGGGAGGGGGACGGTGGGGGGGGGGGTCGGCCGTAAAACTTAACGGATGAAAATGACCTAAGCTAACCCTATCAAGACTGACCCAGTTTAAAGCGCCTTTATAAGAGTAACAATTCTTTCCACTTCCCCTCCTCCTCCTCCTCCCCTTCCTCTAAATCCTCTTCCTCCTCACTCCTATTCTGTCACGTTCGTTTTTCAATAAGTAATTAACATCTGATTGTGTTTGTTGTGTGAGTGTGTGTGTGTGTGTGTGTGTGTGTGTGTGTGTGTGTGTGTGTGTGTGTGTGTGTGTGTGTGTGTGTGTGTGTGTGTGTGTGTGTGTGTGTGTGTGTGTGTGTGTGTGTGTGTGTGTGTGTGTGTGTGTGTGTGTGTGTGTGTGTGTGTGTGTGTGTGTGTGTGTGTGTGTGTGTGTGTGTGTGTGTGTTTATCCCTATATTAAACATCTCAAGCAACCCCATGACATACTGTATATATCTGTTTGTCTAAGCCAACAACTATATTCACCCGAGAGGTTTCCTTCTTCTCTCCTCTTCTTCTTCCTCCTCCTCCTCATCTTCTCTTCCTCCTCCTCATCTTCCTCTTCCCCCTCCTCCCGCACATTCTCTTCCTCCAAAAGACGAGTACAGTTGTCTGGAATTCTAACGAGACCAAGAAATTGATCTTCCCATCACTGGGGCTGGCCCGGCCCCGAAATTGGGGAAAATTGACCCAAATCGACCTCGCCTGTAAGATCTGTTTTCCCCTGCGTCGCGCAGCTTTTCCACACGTGTTGCACGTGTCAGTCGTTATTAAGGCGGGCAGGTGGCTACAGAAGATGAGTCATTCCATTTATTCAACTAAAAATCAATAATCTCACGTTATCAAATCCATAAAAAAAAAAAATACTATTAAAGAGGGGTGTCTTGTAGTTCTGTACATTGGGAATAAACAAACTATATTTCTAATATTCGCAATTTCGTATATGCTTCCATTATTCGGAACGAAAAGTTACGAACTCTACTAAATATTCCGAATACCAGGAACACGTCCTATGAAAAAATAAAATAAAAAAGATGCTCGGAAATGGGACTCGAACCTGCACAATATCTAAAACCATTAGACAGGATCTTTAGTGAGCAACTGTACCTTACGGTCCGCATACAGACGACTTCCGACGTCCTGCCTTACCTGCAAGAAAAACAAATACCAATAAATATTCAATAAAAACAAAATAATGATAATGATGATGATGATGGTGATGATGATGATTATCATTGATGATAATTACTGATGATAATTATTGATGATCATTGGTGATAATGGTGATGATGATGATGATTGATGATTGCCATTGATGATTATCATTCATGATAATTACTGATGATAATTATTGATGATTATTCATGATCACTGCTGACAATGGTGATGATAATGACATACCGTACGTATATACATTATATCTACCAAAATGCTTTTCCCTTCTTCCAAATGTGAATAAATAAATAATATTAATAAATAAATAAATAAATAAATAAATAATAATAACCAATAACAATGGTAAAAGAAAACGGAATTAGGATCGTCTGTTCCATAAACACGAAGAACAGGAGGACATTAAACAATTTTGGTAAATCAGACGATTTTTTTTAAGGATTTCCAGACCTTATACACTCTTCCCATGAAGGATTCGAAACCCATTCCCGACATTACCTTAGCTACGGACTACAGCGGCTCCACAAGTATAGAAGCGCTGGTAAAATACAGTCTCTAACAACCTAATCACTTTATCTGCGTTTACGCGGATTCGTCTGTTTTTATTAGTTGCTTGATTTTCATTTATTATCATTTATCTGTTAATTTATTAATATTTACTATTCACCTATTTATTATTTAACTATATGCATTTATCGTTATTTGTATTATATTTTTTATTTATTTATCTATTATTATAATTTTTATTTATTTATCATTATTATGACTTTTTCGCATCCGACCTAGTTATGGACCAAAAGGTCTCCTGTCGGCATGCTCCTCCTTTGTAATCCTTTGTAGATAGCCCAGCCATTCTTAGCCCACTTTCATCTCGATGCCACCATTCAAGTATTCACTACACGAAGAACATACAGCCAGGCGGACAGAATCCTTCCTCATGATAATCATCTACTTTGCTGTACTGGAGGTTGAAGGTCTGCGTCCAATGCAGACTTCTAGAACTACGCCAGTATCAAGAAGACAAGATTCCAGTTCCATGGAGGAGGAGAGAGAACGAGGAGGAAGAGGAGGCGGAGACGACAATGAAGACGAAGAAGAAGCTGAAGAAAGCGAAGAAGCTGAAGAAGAAGAAGAGGAAGAGGAAGATGAAGAAGCCGAAGAAAGCGAAGAAGATGAAGAAGAAGGCGAAGAGGAAGATGAAGAAGCCGAAGAAAAAGAAGCATAAGAAGTAGCCGACGAAGAAGCTAAAGAAGAAGAGGAAGCCGAAGAAAGTGTTGTTAATGAGACGTGATAATACCCTCACACACACACACACACACACACACACACACACACACACACACACACACACACACACACACACACACACACGTACGTACACACGCATAGGTACACGAATTACTAGCATGAACTACTATCCAGCCGTCCTTAAAAATAATTGGGCTACAACGAACAAATTAGACAACAACTGCAACTTTCCCCCCGTAATTGCAACAATTAACTGAACAAAGTATTAGTCCATTGTTTTTGTGCGCGCGCGCGTGTGTGTGTGTGTGTGTGTGTGTGTGTGTGTGTGTGTGTGTGTGTGTGTGTGTGTGTGTGCCTGTGTGTATGAGAAAAAGAGAGGGAGAATGAGAGAGAGTAGGAGGGAGAAAGAGGGAGAGAGGAGAGAGAGGGAGAGGAAGAAAGAGGGAGAAAGAGAGAGGGAGAGGAAGAAAGAGGGAGAAAGAGAGGGAGAGAGGGGGAAAGAGGGGGAAAGGAAAGAGGGGGAAAGAGGGGGAAGAGGGAGAGAAAGGGAGAGGGAGAAAGGGAGAGGGAGAGAGGGAGAGGGAGAGAGAGAGAGAGGGAGAGAGAGAGATAGGGAGAGAGAGAGAGATAGAGAGAGAGCGTCCGTTCGGTACATGCGCACATATGTGCATACATGCTTACATATTTGCCCCCCCCCTTACGCCCACCACCTGCTACGATGAGTCTTGTGGCATCCACAGGCGAGGAGCACCTCATACTACATCTGGCACCAAACCTCGAAGCGAAGAACGTCCCTCTAGGTCGCAGCTTCTCCGCCGACAGTGGCGCTCAAAACTACCTCTCAGATGACTAATAACCACACGGCGTTAGCCAGAATAATATTATATATATATATTTTTTTTTTCTTTTTTTTTTGTAGGTGGCCATGTTGTATACATTATTTCAAGAAGTCTACAGCGACAATGGCGTTGTTGAGCTTATATTGAAGCTTTAATTTGTCTCGTGCAACAAGTTGCTGTGCTGGTTCCAAATAGCTGAGAACGTGTCCAAAAGACATTTGGTGCGGTTTTCTCTTTGTTTATTTTCTCCAATGCGTATTTCGACCTTACTCGGTCATCCTCAGGGAGGGAGTTACAAAGTTTTGGTGATTACAAGGGTTTATATACAGCCTGTATATAAACCCTTGTAATCACCAAAACTTTGTAACTCCCTCCCTGAGGATGACCGAGTAAGGTCGAAATACGTATTGGAGAAAATAAACAAAGAGAAAACCGCACCAAATGTCTTTTGGACACCTTCTCAGCTATTTGGAACCAGCACAGAAACTTGTTGCACGAGACAAATTAAAGCTTCAATATAAGCTCAACAACGCCATTGTCGCTGTAGACTTCTTGAAATCATGTATATATATATATATATATATATATATATATATATATATATATATGCAGAAGAAATCACTTGAACGCGTGATACTAGTATGCAGACAAACTAGTACGTCTCTTTCATTTTCCCAGTGGTTTGTCTGCATATATATATATATATATATATATATATATATATATATATATCACATACAGTGGAAATTGACTGGACTGATGTTGAGACTTCTTCATGACATCAAGTTCAACTTCAGAGGCAGCTGCTGATGAGTTTAACTTTGTTTGAGGACTAGACAGCAGTTTAGAAACTAGAAATTGAAAAGTTGACATCAACAGATATAGGTCAATACATAAATATTTCTCTCTCTCTCTCTCCCGAAACCACCCTAGCTACGACTTAGACCAATTGCCAATTCACAGACACTGACACACACCAAGGACATGAACGCACTCACGCACGCACGCACGCATTAACACATGCGCACGCACCCGAGCACGCACACTCAGGTACGGAAAAACACAAAGAATGGTGTGAATCACTCTTGGCTATATTTATAGCCCCGACGAGACCTAAGATCAAACAGTGAAACGACAGACATGTTCGGCAAAGCGGGGAGAGTGGGGGGAGAGTTGGGAGACGGTGGGAGGTCGTCAATGGGGAGGGGGGAGATAAGCTTCGTGTTGAGAAGAGGAGTAGCGTGTAGGTACGAAGAGGAATGAGTGAAGAGGTCGAAGTGGATGGAGTGGAGGGGAGAGGTGGAGGGAGCAGAAGACGGGAGGGGGAGAGGAAGGGAGAGGGAGAGGAAGGGAGAGGGAGAGGAAGGGAGGGGGGAAACGGAGGAGGGAGAGGAAGGGAGGGGGGGAGAGAAGGGAGGGGGAGAGGGAGGGGGGAGAGGGAGGGGGAGGAGGAGAGGGAGAGGAAGGGAGGGGGAGAGGAAGGGAGGAGGAGAGGAGGGGAGGGGGAGAGGAGGGGAGGGGGAGAGGAAGGGAGGAGGAGAGGAGGGGAGGGGGAGAGGAGGGGAGGGGAGAGGAAGGGAGGGGGAGAGGAAGGGAGGGGGAGAGGAAGGGAGGGGGAGAGGAAGGGAGGGGGAGAGGAAGGGAGGGGGAGAGGAAGGGAGGGGGAGAGGAAGGGAGGGGGAGAGGAAGGGAGGGGGAGAGGAAGGGAAGGGGGAGAGGAAGGGAAGGGGGAGGATGGGAAGAGGGGAAGGGAAAGAGAGGATAAGAAGGAGAACGAGATAGTGGAGGAAGATACTACCAAGGAAGGAGGAGGAGGTGGAAGGAAGGAGGAGGAGGTGGAAGGAAGGAGGAGGAGGTGGAAGGAAGGAGGAGGAGGTGGAAGGAAGGAGGAGGAGGTGGAAGGAAGGGAGGTGAAAGAGAGGGAGTTGGAAAGAGGAGTAGGAGGTTGAGGAGGTTGAGGAGGTACAGGTGTTGGTGGTTGTGTCAGGGAGGCCGTACAAGTACAGCTGAGCACAGCACAGCAGAGCAGAGCACAGTTGAGTACACCCACGACACGAGCCGAGCACAAACTTCTCCATTGCATTTGCATACACGGTGCATTCACACGTACACGTACACACACACACACTCATACACGACTGGTGGCGCAGTGGTAGAGTTCCCGGCTGCCACTATTGCGGTCCGGGTTCGAATCCGGCCCAGGGCTGAAATAATTTCAGTATCGCTGCGCTGCGAGTCGTTACTCCAACTCTCGTGGGCGGAGAGTTTTGTGTGTGTGTGTGTGTGTGTGTGTGTGTGTGTGTGTGTGTGTGTGTGTGTGTGTGTGTGTGTGTGTGTGTATGTGTAAGATCACAGCATTACCCATAGATCGGTCATATATGAGCTCTCTTCCGGAAGGAAATAGCTGTCCATCACGAGTCCAGACACGTGGTCCAAGACCATGGTGAATCACACACGTACATAAATGCGTACATAATTAACTTCAGGCCGATATACACACTTTCATATAATCACTCAATTTTGGAAAATAAATCTTCGGCGACGGGGCACTAACGGTGGTATTCTTAAAAAAAATTCTTTCATTATATAAACATTTCCTTACATAAATCCTTGGAATGGAAATATTTCTTAAGAAGAATCTTACGTTGGTATTCTTAAAAAAAATCTTTCCTTATATAAATCTTTCATTATACAAATCTTTTAGAAATCCTTGGAAGGGAAAGATTTTTTTTTTAAGAATACCACCACTGCCACAACACCGTCTCACTGAGGCGTGGGAGTCACCTATGGACAAGTAAATCAATGTGTGTTCTAGATTGTCTCATTAACACGTATAAATGCGCCTTGCGTGGGAGGAGAAAGAGTGCGTTTGGCTGTGCGTTTTGGCTGGACCTCCAATATCCCAATTACTGAAAAGGTTTACTTAATATATCTGTGGTCTGAGAACCAAATAATGCACAAAATAGTATACTACACACACACACACAACGTGAATACGCAAGAATTCTAACCAGCCTCTAGTATAGCTAACATCAAGTATGACTTTGTTCCCCCTAAATATATATATATATATATATATATATATATATATATATCTATATATATATATCACTCCCCCCACCTGCCCCACTCCGTCCTTCCTCACTCTCTCCTTCATACCTCACCTCCTCCCTCCTCCTCCTCCTCCGTGGCCATCGTGACGTGTTAGCCACGAAAAAAAAAAAATATATATCTTAAATAAATCAATACATAAATAATGAATATGACAAATAAAATATAAAAATTAACAAGTGCAGTTCAGTTTATTTCGTATTTCGTGTGTGTGTTTGTACGTGTGTGTGCGTACGTGTGTGTGTGTACGTGTGTGTGTACGTGTGTGTGTGTGTGTGTATGTGTGTGCGTACGCATCGACGTATTACATACGTGTACATGTATATATACACATGTATTGTGTTCTTAGGCATGTGCGTGCAGTATTATGTGCATGTACGTATGCATGTATGTATATATGTATTATGTGCATGTACGTATGCATGTATGTATATATGTATTATGTGCAGGTACGTATGCATGTATGTATGTATTTTGTACATATGTGCGTGTATATATTGGTTTGCATGAATACTCAATATACCATTTTACTGTCTTTGTTACGAATTTAAGTTCGACAGAATGGAGTGGTTGGGGAGGGGGAGGAGGGTCGCCGTCATTAGTCTGTCTACTTCGTAAGGGATTTGTGAAGCCCTACACTGTTTAAGAATACGATGTCAGGATACACGACACAAGGGAATATACACGTATGTTATGTATACATGCACGTGTATACATATATACATACATACGTACATACATACACACCAACACAATAACCACCACCATTACACCACGAAAACGACCACACTACCTCCAAGCTCACCACCATCACGCCCACTACCATCATCACGCCCACTACCATCATCACGCCCATCACCACCGTCACGCCCACCCCCGTCACGCCCACCCCCGTCACCTCCACCACCCCCGTCACCTCCACCACCCCCGTCACCTCCACCACCACCATCACCTCCACCACCACCATCACCATCACGCCCACCATCACCATCACGCCCACCACCATCACCATCAAAGGATTACAAAGGCGGAGCATGCCGACAGGAGACCTTTTGGTCCATATCTAGGTCGGATGCGAAAAAATCATAAATGAATAAAAACTATAATAATGTAAATAATAAATAAAATACATAAGTAAATGTTGTGATATAGTTAAATAACAAACAGGTAAATAGTAGATAATAATAAATTGACATAACTAATGATATATGAGAATCAAACAGACAAATAAAAAAATATATACATAAAATAAATTATATTCATTACAGCATCATGCTTAGGTGTTTATCTAAATGATTCTTAAAGCTTCGAACTGAACTACATTGCACTGCCTCTGCAGGAAGTTTATTCCATTCATTAACTACACGGTTGGCAAAGTTGTTTTTACCCACTTCCAAAATGAATCTATTTCCGGACAGTTTGAGACCATTGTTTCTTGTCTGATTCTCATTCAGACAAGAAACCACCACCACCATCACGCCCACCACCACCACCATCACGCCCTCCACCACCATCACGCCCGCCACCACCATCACGCCCACCACCAGCACCACCATCACGCCCACCACCACCGCCACCATCACGCCCACCACCACCGCCACCATCACGCCCACCACCGCCACCATCACGCCCA
>NC_134783.1:41429849-41439849 GCF_046742065.1 Oratosquilla oratoria | reverse complement strand
TCCACTTTAATACATTATCTTCCCACTATGAATACTTCAAAGGGTCAACGGACCCCAGACATAATCTCAGGATTATTCATTACAAAACAAATTGCCAACAAGTCTCCTCTCCCTCCCCCTGACCTGACCTGACGTCATCCTCAGGTCACCAGAGAGCGAGGGTAGTGGTATTTACTCCTTCCCTAGTTTCTTTTCTTTTTTGTAGGAGGTTGCTACTTAAGATAGCATCCTCCTCCCACTTTGTACTCCTGAGGAGGATTGCAGTTAGCAGCCGAAATAGGTAGACTCGTGTATTCAGCTCTTTTTGTTCCGACTGTGGTGTTAGTTGTGATTTACAAACGTGTTACTACATTTCTCACCAGTGAGATATATATATATATATATATACTGTATATATATATATATATATATATATATAGATATATATTATATATATTATATATAATTATATTATATATATATTATATATAATTATATATAATATATTATATATATAATATATTATATATATAAATATTATATATATTTATAATAGATATAGTCTGCATAATAATAATGCTGTCGAAATTATACACCTCTAGTAGAATAATTAATCAGCATATTCCTATGCACATTCCCCTTATAATTATCTTTGTAACAATATTTGCATACTTACAACACGGATTAAATGAATAAATAAATGCGTAAATGAATTAATAAAAATAAAAAATAATGGTTAATAGAAAACATAGAATAACACATGCTGCTTGACCACCGTTGACCCAAGACGGAAGAACAGCGGGAACATCCGGGGAATGTCGAAGAAAACGGAGAACCACGTGGCGCGACCCGCTTCGGGAAACAGGAAACAACCCACAACATATTTTCTTCGTCTGTTTTAATATTTTCTTCTTCTTCTTCTTCTTTCTTTCTTTAACAATCGTTCTTCTTTCTTTTTCTTTATTTACGCATTTATTTATCAATTCGTTTATCTATTTGCTTATTTATCTATTATTTTTTGCTTTGTTTAACAACCGTTCTCACGCTCTTAACCCCTTAATGACCGGATGGCACGGTTCTTTTCGCTCAGGCTGTTGCATAATTGGTTCATTTCCGTGGTACCCCCCCCCCCCAATGCGGAGCTTAACGGAGGTGAACGTTCTCCGAGCCAGCCAGCCAGCCAGGCAGCCAGGCAGCATGGTTGCACTCCGTTTTTCGTTCTTCCTGGGCCCACATTCTCTGGGATTACCTCTCTCATCCGCATACCTACAGGGCAACCAGCTGGAGGGGGAAGGTGGGGAAGGGGGAAGGTGGGGAAGGTGCTGGAGGGGGAAGGTGGGGGAGGGGAAAGGTGGGGAGGGGGAGGGGGTGGAGGAAGAGGGAGAGAGAGGGGAAGATGTCTGGCGAGCCTGAAGTCAATTCGCTAAAAAAAAAGTAAAGCTACACAAGTCAACTACGGTACCACTAAAACACCACCCCTCTGTTTTATCTAATCACTGGGAAGAGAGAGAGAGAGAGAGAGAGAGAGAGAGAGAGAGAGAGAGAGAGAGAGAGAGAGAGAGAGAGAGAGAGAGAGAGAGAGAGAGAGAGAGAGAGAGAGAGAGAGAGTGAGTGAGAGAGTGTGAGAGAGAGAGTGTGTGAGAGAGAGAGTGTGAGAGAGAGTGTGAGAGAGAGTGTGAGAGAGAGAGTGTGAGAGAGAGTGTGAGAGAGAGAGTGTGAGAGAGAGAGTGTGAGAGAGAGAGTGTGTGAGAGAGAGTGTGTGAGAGAGAGAGTGTGTGAGAGAGAGTGTGTGTGAGAGAGAGAGAGAGAGAGAGAGAGAGAGAGAGAGAGAGAGAGAGAGAGAGAGTGTGTGAGAGAGAGTGTGTGTGAGAGAGAGAGAGAGAGAGAGAGAGAGAGAGAGAGAGAGAGAGAGAGAGAGAGAGAGAGAGAGAGAGAGAGAGAGAGAGAGAGAGAGAGAGAGAGAGAGAGGAGAGAGACAGACACTTCCCGGTTTAACAACCCGATGACCAAGAACGCGACAACCTACCAACATGAGGTGCCACATCCCCCCCCCTCAGTGCCAGATCCACCAAGCAAGTCTCTTAATCTAATCGATTATTTACATTCCTATTTACTCATTTATTTACACTTTTACAGATTAACTGCGAAAGAATTTCATTCAACATGAGAGTTCACCAACCACAAAGAAGCCACAAATAGCTTAATGTGCAACTGACCGATCCAAACAAACAAACAAACAAAGAAGCAGATGGTGCTGCAGTGCAATGAATGAAGAGGAAAGGTGCGTGCAAGCCCAAGGTGTGCCCAGCCGGAACAAGACTTCAGGCACCACCACGTTACTAAGCGAGGACGACGAAGACGACCCACACGTGTTTGTGTATGTGCGTGTTTGCGCGCGCGTGTGTATGTGAGAGTCCGTGTGCGTATGTGTGTGTTTGTGTGTGCGCGCGCGTATGTATGTGCATAAGTGCGCTCGTGTGTGTATGTGAATGTGTGCGCGCGCGTGTGTATGTGCATGTGTGCGCGCGCGTATGTGCATGTGTGTGCGCACGCGTATGTGCATGTGCATATGTGCGCGCGCGCGTGTGTATGTGCATATGTGCGAGCGCGCGTGTGTATGTGTGAGCGCGCGCGTGTGTGCATGTGTGAGCGCGCGCGCATGTGTGTGTGTGTGTGTGTGTGTGTGTGTGTGTGTGTGTGTGTGTGTGTGTGTGTGTGTACGCTTGTTTTATTGCGAGTGCGTGCATGTTACTAACAAGTTCTACTAAGACCAAAATACAAAAATCCCCTGGTCATCCTTCAAGACCCGAGTCCTCTTCATCCCCTTTACTCCTCCTCCTCCTCCTCCTCCTCCTCCTTAATTCTACTTCACTTCCCTCTCCTCTACCTCCATCACCTCAGTTCCTCTCAGGCCCTGTTCACATTAGCGGCTTCAACCGTCGCGGTTAAATTACAGTGGGAGTCAAAGGCGTTCACACACAATTGCGACGTTTTTCCTTGACTATGCAGTAACGCCGCGGTTTCCGGTAGCGTGAACAGGGCCTTACTCTAGTTCGCTCTCTAATTCCTCCCCCACCCCCCAAGTCCCCACTGTCACATCAATACCAATACAGGCTCACTGCCCAAATACCAGGTATTACAAGCACGCATGACATTGGCACAAGGACAGAGGAGCAAGTGACCTACATTCTCTCTATCATAATGACTTCTGACCCAGCAGAACTCCCGACCCCGACGCCAGTATCGACGCCAAGAACCGTAGTAAATGCACCCTGAACACGACCGACTTACGTGAACACCTTCGCGGACACTACACCAAACACATACCTGTAACTCAAGGACATACGAGCTTGACATTAGTCTACAGAGACATACCGAAAGACCCCGAAGTTACTTTCGATGTCCAACGTAAAGATACGTCGAACTGGCGTCAAGTTTGTAGAGTGCCAGTCTTGTACCCACCCACTGAAGGCGTGAGAACTTGTCTCCATTAACTTCCAAAACCGGGTGACACTTTATTTCAGCCAGTGCCAAGCTATTCTATTCTCCATTCGGTAACAAACTGGCTTAAGAATGCACTGCTAGGACACGAAGCCACGCATCTTTATATTATACTTTATACCCAGGTGCACAGTGACAAGGACATACAAGGAGACTACAAGGATACTTTGCCCAACAATTGGCGCCTGTGAGGGACACGACAGCTGTGTCTTTACGGTGCCAAACTTGTCCTTTATATGGCGCCAGGATGACACTCCTTCCTTCATGACAGTGCCACGGTGTCCGCCTCCACTTGGGCTTTCGCGGTGCCAAGTCTCCGCCGGAATGCCAAACTTCATGGAGACTCGTAGCATTCTCATGGCACCAGACTTTTTTCTGTCTCAACAGCAATTGCGAAACAAATGTCTACGTGCAATATTAAACTCAGTTGCACACACGTTTGGTGGCCGCTAATGATGGCAATAATTAACCGCATGGCATACTTTTCTATGGAGCCCTTCACACGAGGCCGCATGAAAACCGCCACTAAAAAATATGGAAACCTACCGGTGACCCGCCACCAGTTTCCTCTCGTGAGACCGGCCAGTTACTTTCATTGTAACATTAGTATTTCCATGTTGACTACCGCACTGCGATTTTACTCAGCTGAGGATAAACCCCACCCACAGTAAAAGAGATATATACCTACAGAAACCCTAATGTAAACTAATGCAAACTGCACTCACCACCAAGTAATCAACCACAACTGGAAAAGTCATCTCTGACCTAAGACTATGCTCTGAAACAATTTAACATTTTCCACACATTATCTAATTAAATGAAGGTGACCGTGGACATAATTAAAGTTATATTATTTTTGTCACATAACAAATAAAATATTGAAATAAAATAGTCCACTAAATAAAACTAATTGTGAGCATAAGGTAATGTATATATAGAATTTTGTAACAATCCAGCATGAAAAAAAGCCTTACATATACACACATATCCAAGCACGCACACAAAAATAATAAATATTTTCTCCAGGAAATAAAAGAGTGCCAGGGCTTTGTTATACTCTGACAAGATAAAAGTGCAGCTGAAGATTCAAACGAACCAAATGTGATAATACAAGTAAAACATACACATTCAAAAGTAGGAAGAATGTAAAACGAAATACAACTGCAGAACAATTATTCAGCAACAAGGAAGGAGAATTTAGTCCACATTAATCTAAATAAAATGAGAAGACACAGAGAGAGAGAGAGAGAGAGAGAGAGAGAGAGAGAGAGAGAGAGAGAGGGGGGGGAGGGGGAGGAGAGAGAGAGAGAGAGAGAGAGAGAGAGAGAGAGAGAGAGAGAGAGAGAGAGAGAGAGAGAGAGAGAGAGAGAGAGAGAGGAGAGAGAGAGAGGGAGAGGGAGAGAGAGAGAGGGAGAGAGAGAGAGAGAGAGAGAGAGGGAGGGAGGGAGGGAGAGAGAGATGAGGGAGAGAGAGAGATGAGGGAGGGAGAGATAGATGAGGGAGAGAGATGAGGGAGAGAGAGGAGGGAGAAAGCGGGAGGGACCTCCTCAATTCCAAACATTCATTCATCAAATAACGCGTCACTCTTATACCGTTACACACACAAACACGCACGCATATATATATATATATATATATATATATATATATATATATATATATATATATAAACACACATACTTAGGAAGAAAAATAATCGTACAGTATTCAAACAAAACTACATGCTGAACAACAAAAAACCTATTGTTTTTTTCCTTACTTTTCACTAGAAGATATATTCAAGATTCCTGAAGCTGCCTCTTCCCCACCCCCACCAACAACTCTCCCCTATTCCCCACCTTATCCTCCCCGAGCGTCAAGCTCTCTCTCTCTCTCTCTTTCTCTTCCCAGTGCCAAGTTTTCCGCCATCAAAGAACTCCGGTGCCAAGTTTTGTCTCGTTATCAATGGCACCGGGTGCCAAGGAGGGTGCAGCGAGGGGTGCCAGGTGCGGGGGCGGAAACAAGTCCATTTGTTAACCCTCACCCCGCCCCACCTCCAATTCGCCTCATTTGTTGATAACCATAAATTGGGACACAAACATCCAACACAATCCTCCCCGCTCCCCCACCTCTCTCTCTCTCTATCCCTACCTTCCTCTCTCTTTCTCTTTTTCTCTCTACCTTCCTCTCTCCCTCTCTAACTCCCTCCCTCTCTCTTCTAAGTATTCTTCACTGCATACTCTGAGTGCCCTATGGAAGAAGCCTATCACTACTACTTTCTTGGCCCTGATGTCATGATGGGAGTAGAAATGAATTAAAGTATACAGAAAAACCCGCTAACAACAACGAGTGCTGGTATACCAGGGAAACTTTTTTTAAATTTAAAATTTCAAGACTTCCTTGTAGATAGATGCAGAAAACAGGTCATTAAAATTCTGGAAGGCAATAGGCAGCAGGACGGGACAGTCAAACTTCTCGTGTTACCAATTAAAGACATCACGAGGACGAAAATAAACATTGGGAAAACCCCGAATAAAACCGGTGTTTATCGGATTCAGTGCTCGGGATGTGAAAAACCCTACATTGGGGAAACATCACAAGATCTAAAAAACCTGGATACAAGAACACCGATACGATGTCCGCCATGATGTCACCACCAACGCGTGTGTTGCACACAGGAACAGTAGCAACCACTAAATGGACTGGGAAAACGTAGAACTTCTAGTATGTGGACCTGACAAGATCCGCAGAAAATATTTGGAAGCAGCCATCATACAAGGAACCAACACAATTGAACAAAACTGGGGCACGTTCAATATCTCCCCAAACCTAATTCCTCTAAAATCTTAAGTTATCCCTAGTTGCCCTACAAAACCCTCCACAGTAGACATTTACCCACCCTTCTTATTTTCTTCTTATTTTTGTTCCTCGGTTGTGAGCTAATGTCCTTCACCCAGCCAATTGTTCCATCTCATCCTTAACCTGTCCTGTTCCCAGACATTTGGTCCACCTTCTCCTTAACTCTTCCTAATATTCAGTGACCCCCTGCCCCCGCCCCCGTTCTTAATTAATCTTAGTCGTGTGTATTACGACTATGTACTTAAAAATGGTTGTAACCAGTGAAACGTCCTCACATGGTGTTTATTTCGCTAATACACAAAATCTTTTTCGATGTCCACCTCTGCTGACGTCACGCAACTGGCCCCGCCCACACCTCGAGCTAGAAGCCTGCTGATTGGTGGGCTCTCCAACGCCTCCTCATGACGTCATTTCGAGGGGTGAGAATTTCTCGTGCAGAATGCGCAGTTCATACGATGAACAATTCGTCACAATATCTATCACAAACTTATCTATTAATGTGGCGGCTCGTTAACAAGCTATTTGCTTTTATTCCTTCGTTTGAGAAGAAATGACGAACTATGAGAAGTTAAACCTATACTAATATTAGACACGTTGTTGAGATGTTCTTAGGGAAGTCTAGAATATCGTAATTGAAGTCATTTCTACTGAAAGTAGCATGCTAGCCTAGTGTGCCGCTACTAGGCTCACAATCACATCAATTCTACAATACGACATGGCAATACACATGTACAGCGACAAGACCCCAAATAATCAACAATAACAATACAATTACAATAAATATGACAAGAGCAATAAAAACGAAACATATAAAGATAAATAGAGAAATGGTTCCGATCTCGGGGAAGGATCCCATAGGGAAACAATTCTATTCTCGCGTCTGCCCAAGCGCACCCTGTGACGTCACGTCGGTGTTGCTGACGCAGCATCTGGCGACCTCTCCACTATGCCTAAATATCTTCGCATTCATCCTCTCTCAGGAACTAACACACAAAATTTCAATTGCTTTGCCATCTCCATAATTTCCCGCGAACATTTTCCAATATTTACAAAGGCCATTTTGTTGCCACTTCACAAATCATCTTTATGGTGCAACTTATGCCCACACACACAAGGAAAATTATGTTCAGACTAGGTCAAGTAGAATTGAAAAAGCCAAATTGCTTAAGAGAGACAAACTGAAGAACCAAAAAAAAATTATTCAACGAAAGACGATGATTTTAACACAAAAACATAACGATGGGACCTTTCGCAGTCAGGGTCGTAGATTCCTATTAACGCTAGAATTTTCAATTGTCTCGGATTTCACGAGGCAAAGGGGTGACTTAGCTAATTTGGAAACCGATATTTTAAAAAAGATACATAAATTGCTGCATAAATGTATTTAAAATTAAAAACATGACTCTTCATGTTATAATTTTTACTTACTGGTGTGTGATAAGGCTTTGTTAATTTTACAAAGGATTACAAAGGCAAAGCATGCCGACAGGAGACCTTTTGATCCATATCTAGGTCGGATGCAAAAAAAAAAAAAAAAAAAAAAAAAAAAAAAAAAAAAAAAAAAAAAAAAAAAAAAAAAAAAAAAAAAAAAAAAAAAAAAAAAAAAAAAAAAAAAAAAAAAAAAAAAAAAAAAAGGTAATTATTTTTACCGAAGTAAGTATGAGCAGTAAAAATAAGAGGATGTTGATTTCGGTTTGTGCATTTTATCTGAGTGTTGAAAAATAATGGATATCACTGTCACGTCCTGTATATGAAAATAATCTGCGAGATAAAAAATAACAACAGTGGTGGCGGACGTACGAAGTGAACGACGCTTTTGTAAAGAATAGCCTCTTAGATCTGCTGGGAGCTATTTTCGAACAAATACGACTAATTTTACGTGTGCCGTGGCAGACTGCACGTCAGATTCAAGAAAAAGTAAGAGAAAGACATGTTAATCGTACCGGAAAAATTAAGTCTTCGATGCAAAATTATATTTTCTATACATTAAATAGATTTGCCTATTGCTTGGTGCATTCAGTTGAAAGTATATATCAGCGTACGTCCATTGAAGTCTGTAGAAATGACAAATTGCTTGGCTTGATACAATTATAGGCTGTTTTACGAATATCATCTGCAATTATAAATAGAGGCTCAAACAATGCTATATGCCGTTTGCAATCATGAAATTAATTGACTTAATTTCAGACAATAATGTACAACGATACACCTCTGTAAGCTTATGAAACTTGCCCAAAAAAAGTATTTATTTTCCGGCAAGAATTACAAAATCTGGCGGTGTCTGGTATCAAATCGCTCACTGCGAAAGGTCCCATTGGGATCAACTACATATTTTTATCTTACCCTGTTTTATCATGTTTACATTTTACCAACACAACTGAAGACTAAAAACCCCATTTCCAGCCTGTGTGTATGTGTGTGTGTGTGTGTGTGTGTGTGTGTGTGTGTGTGTGTGTGTGTACGTGTGTGTGTGTGTGTGTGTGTGTGTGTGTGTGTGTGTGTGTACGTGTGTGTGTGTGTGTGTACGTGTGTGTGTGTGTGTGTACGTGTGTGTGTGTGTGTGTACGTGTGTGTGTGTGTGTACGTGTGTGTGTGTGTGTGTGTGTATGTGTGTGTGTGTGTTCATGTTCTTTAAGTGCATTTCCAAACATAAATCAGACCTTTCGCAACAGCGCCGCATAGCCCATCTTTACTGCGCTATGCTCAGCACTTGAGCCTCTTCCATCTCCACCTCCCCTCCCGTCTCCTCCACGCGGGGCGCTCCAAAACTGTTTTTATCGCATTTGGCAGCCGCGGTAAGAGTCAAGTTAACCCAAAAGTACGTCTTACTTATTTTGATTCGTCTGGGGCGATCAGAAATATTTACATTGCAGAACCTGCGGGAACCCCCAACGATGGGCAAAAAACGAAGGTATTTAGCCTCTGACCTATATATTCCGAAAACGCTTCAAACGTTTCGCTTTATTTTGTAAAAAGTTATCAATGAATACGTTGCAAATTAAAATATATTCTTTGCATTTACGGTGCAAAAACCTCTTATCAACCTTTCTATAGTGTTTATATTAAAAACGTGTATTCATGCACTAGTCCACATTACTTGCTTGTCAAACTTCAATACAATTTTTTTTTTAAAACAAACGAAAATATTCATATAAACAAATAAGAATAAGTATTCGCTCATTGGTCTACATTATCAGCACATGGCAAACCTCTTTTTAAAAAAAACAAGTAAACAAATAAAAAATTGAAATAAATTCGTTGGCACAACCATCGCGAGGCCCAAAAATGGCGGTCGGGACGAGGCCAATCTATATTGTATTTAATTCTGATTTATGTTCAACGATTTTACTCAGCTGTGGGGGTGGGGGGGGTGGACGCCGTACACGAAAATGTCCCTTTTTCTCTATATATACCTATCCTCTTGACAACAAAAAGCACTTGTTTAACCTCCACCACACGGGATAAAAAAAAAATCCCCTAAATATGCAAATATCACTATAGACCAAAACTAATATTTCCAATCCAACATATTCCCCTTCAGAACTACAATAAAAAGAACACGTACATAAATACTGTGAACAAATATATAATACAAAATAAAAATAGATATATGAATTTCAAACTATTTCTAACTCAACAGCGCCCCATGCTCCTATGGGTTGCATGAACAAATCTACAGCTA
>NC_134783.1:41422349-41424849 GCF_046742065.1 Oratosquilla oratoria | reverse complement strand
TAATCTTAAATCGGAGTGGAAGTAAACATTTGAATTCGAACAGTTTTAAGTTCAGACGTAAACAAATATAGTATAACCGTTGTTCATGAGTCTCATTCGCATATACTCATATATACATTTATACACTGTGCGTGCGTGCGTGCGTGTGTGTGATTAACCATGGTCTTGGATCACTTGTTGGACGATCGACAGCTATTTCCCTCCCGAAGGACAGCTCAGAGCTCATATATGACCGATCTATGGGTAATGATGTGACCTCACACACACACACACACACAACCAACTCCCCATCCACGAGAGTTGGAGTAACGACTCGTGTGTGTGTGTGTGTGTGTGTGTGTGTGTGTGTGTGTGTGTGTGTGTGTGTGTGTGTGTGTGTGTGTGTGTGTGTGTGTGTGTGTGTGTGTGTGTGTGTATTTACCTAGTTGTACCTTATAGGAAGGGGAGCTACGATCGTGGTGTCCCGTCTCTATCTCGCCTTACCTAATTTGCTCTTAATTTCGTGTGCTGTTTTTGCACACACTTTTGTTTCGTTTAATATGTTCCATACATCCACCACTCTGTAGAGAAAGTTGTTCTTTTTCAGGTGTGTGTGTGTGTGTGTGTGTGTGTGTGTGTGTGTGTGTGTGTGTATGCATTCATTCATATATATGTAGTATACAAATATAAACGTATGGATAATTACTATATACACCAGTTGTGTTAACAAGTTTGCATCAAGTTTTCTAGAATACATAAATTTCAAACGAAAACACTCTGAGTAGTAACAAGTCCACGGGCAGATTCCAACACCGAAACTAATTCATATATCACTTGTGAGAAATGTAGTAACACATTTGTAAATCTCAACTAACACCACAGTGGGACGAAAGAAGGAGATGAGTAAGCGAAACTATATATTGGTACTACTGAAGAGGGTTGCAGTTAGCAATCCAAATATATAGTTTCGTTTAATCAACTCTTTCTTTCGTCCGACTGTGGTATTAGTTGAGATTCATATATGTTTATGATATATGTATATATACTGTATATATATATATATATATATATATGTAGAGGACTGAAACAAGTGGTAGAAACACTTGGAAACGGCAAAATATATAAACACACATACACACACACACACACACACACACAGAGAGAGAGAGAGAGAGAGAGAGAGAGAGAGAGAGAGAGAGAGAGAGAGAGAGAGAGAGAGAGAGAGAGAGAGAGAGAGAGAGAGTCTAGCAAGCAAGTTGTTCGCCAGCTGATATACTCTGCAACATTTACACTCGCCGCCTGACTGGCATTAATGGATTCAAAGTAACATCCAATTCTCAGTATTCGTATGGTGGAACAAACGCGTTTTAAGTTGTGATTCATCCTTTCCTTTTGTACACATCTGTTTTGTTTTCGTCTTCCTAATAGATATTTAAGAAAATGAAGTACTCTTTCTGATCAATATTTAGCACCATGAAGTACAAAAAATATTAATAACTACCATACCTAAAAAAAAAAATAAAAAAAAAAAAAAAAAAAAAAAAAAAAAAAAAAAAAAAAAAAAAAAAACAATATCGCCAAAGAACTATGAAAGAAAAAGAAAACAATAATAATAACAATGAAATAAAGACAAATATAAAATATAGCAACTGAGTTTATTCAGCACAGAAGAGAACCCCCACCCCACCCCCCGCAAACTCACGGGTTAGGCAGTTCAGAATTCAATCGACTACGGATCTGGATGGCCACAAGGGCCATTTCCCCGTTGATTCTGAAGGAGAAACCGCCCTTGCGGGTTAAGCTTCATCTTGCGCTCCACGACGTTACACTGATGCAACTCGCAACAAAGCTCAGAAAGGTCAAGCGGTTCTGAAACATGTTGCGGAGTCAGTTGTATTTGTGATGTGGTCCCCCCGTCTGGTGGTTATTAAATAAATAAATAAACTAATTAATTAATTAAATAAATAAATAGATAAATTAGGCTTTGTTGCCTTTTTTGTTTCTCTTTCGCCTAAAAACAGACGATTCTCTTTATGTGAGGGGGTGGACTTTGAGAGAGAGAGAGGGAGCGGAAGAGAGATAATGAGGAGAGAAAAAAGTTTCAGAGAGACAGAGACAGAGAGAGAGAGAGAAGGAGAGAGAGAGGGAGGCGAAAAAAAGCGTTTCAGAGAGGGAGAAAGAGAGAGAGAGAGAGAGAGAGAGAGAGAGAGAGAGAGAGAGAGAGAGGGGGGGGGGGAGCGGAAGAGAGATAATGAGGAGAGAAAAAAGTTTCAGAGAGAGAGAGAGAGAGAGAGAGAGAGAGAGAGAGAGAGAGAGAGAGAGAGAGAGAGAGAGAGAGAGAGAGAGAGAGGAGGCGAGAAAAAAGCGTTTCAAAGAGAGAGAGAGAGAGAGAGAGAAGGAAGACCGAAAAAGTGTTAAAGAGTAGGAGGGAGACAGACACACGGACAGCCAGAGACAAACAGACAGACAGATAGACAGGTCCGGAGGCGCGAACGGAAATGTTCGTATAGGTGTCCACTGC
>NC_134783.1:41414849-41417349 GCF_046742065.1 Oratosquilla oratoria | reverse complement strand
CCCTTTTTACGCGGCTCGTGTGAAAAGCATCCGTGTTTTGTCCCGTCCATTTTCTCAGCGTGTACACGCATACACACCGACTCGACGGTGCAGTGGTATTGTTCTCAACCGTCAATTCTGCGATCCGAGTTCGAAACCCGACCAGGGGTGAACATTTTTTCAGCATCCCTGCAATGCAAGGCTACACTCCAACAACGGTGGGCAAGGAGCTGTATGTGTAATTCACCATGGTCTTGGATCACGTGTTGGACTCGTGATCGACAGCTACTACCTTCCCGGAAGAGAGCTCAGAGCTCGTATATGACCGATCTATGGGTAATGCTGTGACCTTACACGCACACACACACACCCAACTCCCCATCCACGAGTTGGAGCAACAACCCGCAGCGCAGCGATACTGAAATTATTTCAGCCCTGGGCGGGATTCGAACCCGGACTGCCGTAGTGGCAGCCGAGAACTCTATCAACTGCGCCATCGAGAGAGAGAGAGAGAGAGAGAGAGAGAGAGAGAGAGAGAGAGAGAGAGAGAGAGAGAGAGAGAGTGTGTGTGTGTGTGTTTGAGCGCGTGTGTGTGCGCGTGTGTGTCTGTGTAAGATCACAGCATTACCTATAGATCGGGAACATATGAGTTCTAAGCTCTCATACGAGAAGGTAAAAGATGTCAGTCACGAGATCAGCACGTGATCCATGACCGTAGTGATCAAGCCACACACACACGCACACATACATCGTATTCAGACGAAGACTAAGACGATTATATTCAGCTGAATAACTAAATAGACTTTGGGGTCTCAATATCTTGTTCGACTGGGCGGTAGACCCTGTTCACATTAGCGGTTTGAACCGCAGCGGTTCAATTACGACGAAAGTCATTGGAGGCGTTCACACACAACCGGTCAGTTTTTCCTTGACTATGCTGTACCACCGCGGTTTCCGCGCGGTTCAAACCGCTAGTGTGAACAGGGCATTCGCGCTACCAGGAATGCCGTGTTCGTGTATAGATCTGTTGAATTCACGACAAACTCGTGGTAAATTCATTTCATACAAAGAGATAGAATGCATCTTAGGCTGCGCGCGACGCCAATTATCTCTCCCCCTGTCCCCCCAAGAGATGCAGCGGTGGCTACCACGGCCAGTTAACCCATTAAACTCCGATGACAAGATGTCTTGTCATTTGGTCAAATAAAACAAAAAATCATAATAAAACAACAAAATGTTTGATGATCAAACAGCACCAGAAAAATATGACGTCATCAGTCCTCCTCCTCGAGGAGGACTGATGACGTCATATTTTTCTGGTGCTGTTTGATCATCAAACATTTTGTTGTTTTATTATGATTTTTTGTTTTATTTGACCAAATGACAAATCATCAAACATTTTGTTGTTTTATTATGATTTTTTTGTTTTATTTGACCAAATGACAAATCATCAAACATTTTGTTGTTTTATTATGATTTTTTTGTTTTATTTGACCAAATGACAAGACATCTTGTCATCGGAGTTGAATGGGTAAATTGGTCGACGACCTCGTTGGCATCGCTTCGTCTCGTCTCCAGGAAACGCGAGAACGCCACAGAGAATACAGCGAGACCTTGAGACGCCACACATCAAACAAGAAACTGGGTGAACTCTCTTTCTCTCTCTCTCTCTCTCTTTCTCTCTCTCTCTCTCTCTCACACACACACATATGTGTATATATGCACACATACACATGTACAGTCACACACCCTTACTTTGAGCTCTAATCCGGAAGAGTGACAGCTGTCAATCACGATACCATATCGTGGCTCAAGACCATGTTGAATCACACACACACACACACACACACACACACACACACACACACACACACAAGATGTAGCCACAGCATTGCCAATAAATAAACGAATAAATAGATAGATCAAAATATATAACCCCAATGAAAATAAATAAATAAACAAATATCTAAATACAATGGAAATAAACATACACAATAAAAAGATAACTAACTCACTAACTAAACTAAAAGGAATCTTAGTTTTGCCTGTCGTCCACAATTAGCACCGTTTCCGGTGAACTAAAAATATTTCCGTCTTTCCAAATATGGAAATACAATAAGGAAACTAAAAGTATACACTAATATAAGTATACATGTACGCACAGCCGCGTATATGTGCATTACGTACATACATAGCCCCTTTTCTTTATACAATAAGGTAAATACATATACATAAATATCACGTGTATACAAACACACACAACTCCTTTCCTATATACAATCACGGAAACACATACCGATGTATGTATATAATCATATACATTTGTATATATTCGTAAAATACCGTTTATTTGAATAATTACAAAGAACAAATTGCCGGATTCTGATAAAGAGGCGATGGATTCCATTATGACGGACTCATTTTCCAATCTGGGATCTAAATTGAAAATCGAGCTTCGAGAAGAAACACATCGACACCTAATTAGCCACGTGATCAGATTTTCGGATCTTCCCCCCCCCCC
>NC_134783.1:41399849-41404849 GCF_046742065.1 Oratosquilla oratoria | reverse complement strand
AAAGAAAGATGAAAGTATACCTACGCGTGTGGAGGCACGCACACCCAGTTTAATACTACACTCCGAATCAAACCTTGAGCTTTTCTGTGGCAAAACCTCTTTTCTATTCATTTATATGGACGGCAAATGACACGTACGGGCTGAAGCAAGACGGTGGTGTCCCCGGCGAGACACACACACAAGGTAGAAGCACTACAAGGAATGTCTTTTTAAGGCAAAACAAGACAAACAATAAAACACAAAATAAATAAATAATAATAATAATATCACTAACAACAATAATAGTAATAATGATAATAACGAAAAAATTCAAATTTATTAATAATATTCCTTTTATCATAATAACGATAACAATTCATTTAGTAAAAATATACAAAAAACAGACGTACATATATATAGGAACACACTATCTAAAGTTGTCCTATTTAGGACAGTACGTCTCCTCTCATTTAATGTCCAAAGACATTATACTTGCCCGAATATTCATTTTGTCTTTTGTTTTATTGATTATAACAGACAAGAATCTTAGTCGAGTATTTTCAACAATTGACATCATGTGACATGACGTCATCGACCCTCTCATCCTACATTCAAATAAAAATCGGTTGAAAATATTTCTCTTATGAATAATAATTTGAAACTAGTGCATAAATCATCACGATTTAATTTTTTTTTAAGATATAATGGAGCAATTTAGTTTTGTGTCCATGTATTTATCTTACACATTATTATTACTATTATTATATGATTATACCAGAGCTGGGCGCGTTCCTCGATGCGTTCCGCTTTAGTTTGGCCGCGGTTAGCGTTCCCAAACTATTAAAGCCGGTATATGTGGCCTACCTTTTGGATGTGGCATAGGAAATTTTTCTTTGATATAATATGTAGCCTACCGGACTTTTATTTCGGTATGAACCTCCTGTCTCTTAAGCTTTAATAGTTTGGGAGCGCTAACCTCGGCCGAATTAAAGAGGAACGCACCTAAGAACGCGCCCAGCTCTGTACAGTATATCAGTGGAATGACGTATTTTAAGAGAGAAAACCATATCCTTACGCCATTTAAGTCTGTTAAGCCATACTGATCACTTCAAAAGTAAATTTAACTTAAAGTCAAAGAGTTCCCTAGTTTCCTCTATGGAAAAACGCATAAATACAATAATACATATCAATTTTTGTTATGATTTTTTATTTTCTGATTAATACAACAACCCTTCCCTACATTTTATATCACCTACTCCCAGACGAGAGAGAGAGAGAGAGAGAGAGAGAGAGAGAGAGAGAGAGAGAGAGAGAGAGAGAGAGAGAGAGAGAGAGGACACAAGACCAACAGGATCAAAGCCCATCACAACACACAATTCTTGTGGGCTGGAGTGTTTTTGTGAGAGCAATTTTAGAGCTCCCACGGTCTCACACGAGGAATAAACGAGTTTCTCACAAAAGGGGACTCCAGTCTGGCTACTGGCTACGAGTTTTAACAGTTGTGCACTTTCCTCAATTATATTTCCTAAAATCAAAACGATATCCAAAATGTAGGTTACCCCGTTGAGTCTATCAAATACCATTTACCCATTAAATACTAATACTCCCATTACTTCTGCCATTACTTTTTTCTTAATCTTGTATCATCACCCACGGATTTTTGTTCGAAAATAAAATGATGTTTTACTTAAACACACACACACTTACCCTTTAATACGGCGCTCCACAAAATTATTGTTTCCTGTTGGAGTGAGACACTGAAGAAGAAAAACGAATACTCTTGTGGAGGCTTTACGAAAATAAATACGAGTAAAAGAGGCAGTGCTCGTAGACGGGTTATAAACGGAAAACGAGCGATAAAACATTATTTCGCCTTAAGCGAGAGCGAGCGAGCGAGAGAGAGAGAGAGAGAGAGAGAGAGCGAGAGAGAGAGAGAGAGAGAGAGAGAGAGAGAGAGAGAAATTTAATAAACGGGTGAGGGATAATTTCGGCCCATGAGCAAGGAGGGTAGATGGTAAACACTTGAAAGTACCAAACGGAATTTTTTTTTATGGAGGACCATTCTGGCTCGGCAGAAAATAGTATTGATTACAAACAATTGTGAACCCGCCTTACGGAGAAGAGAAAAAAAAAATGAAAGTAAAGAGACTGGAGGAGCATCCTGAAGGCACCCTACGGAAAAAAATATATAGAAAAGGCAAAACCGACAGGAAGAAGTTTGGGATCATTCCTCAAAGCACCCTACGAAATAAAAGCTGAATTGATTCAGAAGCAAAGAAGTAATCATTCCTGAAGGCACCCTACGATAAAAGACAACCTAACCCAGAAGCAAAGAGGTTCTTTAATAAAAAAAAAACCCTTAAAGTATCCTACGAAAAAAAGGGATGCAAACTGGCTCAGAAGCAAAGAAATTACAAACACTCCTGGAGGCATCCTACGAAAAAAAAAAAAAAACCGGGAGCAAACTGACTCAGAAGCAGAGAGATTAGCGGTAAACACTCCTGAAGGCATGCTACGGAAAAAAGGGTAATTCCGGTTCGAGAGCCGATGTGAACAGCCAGCTCAGCAACCGGCTCTTGGTTCCGCTGCTGTGGGGGGGGGGGGGATCGATACAGAGACCCAAACGTTGCTTATCGATCTCTTGTGTCCGTTGGAGGCCGACCCCCCCCCCGCCTCGACCTCCCAACAACGTAGAGTGTGTGCTGGAGGGAATATAATTGAAACCAAGACGAGGAAAAAAAGAGTACGAGGAGGAGAAGATGAAAGGGTAAGGGGGAATGGAGGAAGGAAAGGAAGAAGAGGAGAAAGAAGAAAAGAAAGACAAAGAGGAGAAAGAGGTATAGGTGGTAAAAAGGAGGTGGAGGAAGAAGGGGTGGAGAAAGAGGATGAGGAGAAAAATAAGAGGATCAGGAGGAGGAGGAGGAGGAGGAGGAGGAGGAGGGAAACTTGAGTGTTGTCTGGGTTCGAACCGGGTGGGAAATGGCATTGGTGACTAAAGAGAATAGGCTGGAGTTGTCGTGAGGAAGACCTCATTCCGAGAATAGGAAAGGAAGCTGACGCATGCGTGTAACGACAAAAACTCACACATACATACATACACACACACACACTTGAAGCTAGGTATGAAAATACGAAAATTTGGTATAACATCCACGAGCGTTGTTCCTATCATGTCTACTACTACAAATATATATCAAAATTTACCAATTTGATCCAAAACCCGATCCCTCCAAGTAGTCTCGCTCGATTCCCCGAAGAGGTTGACCTAACCTACCTTCATCTAATTTAACCTAACCTGTCTAAGTTCCGCTAAGCTTCTGGCGGGAAGAAAAAGGCGGAAGGACACAGAAGTCTGAATGAGACAGGGAAAGGAAAGGGAAGGAAAGGGAAGGGAAGGGTTGAGTAAGGGGAGGAGAGGGAAGAGAGGGGAGCTGTGAGGAGGGAGGATAGGAGTTGAGGTGAAGTTAGGGGCTAGAAATGGAAGGAGAGGAGGAGCGGAAAGAGAAGATGAGAGGGATAAAGGAGGAAGAAGAGGGAAAACGGGGAAGAAAGGAGAGTATGGGAGGAAAAGAAGGAAGAGAGATAAAAGAAGAGGGAGGAAATGGGGAGGTGGAGGGAAGGGAGAGGGGGGAAAGAAGGGAAAAAAGGGAGAAGGGAGGGGAAACTTGGGGAAAGAAGAGAGACGAAAAAGAGGGAAGAAAAAGGAAGTAAGGGAGAGGGAGTGGATGGGAGGGACAATGAACGGGAGAGGGAAATGAGGAGGAAATGAGAGGAAAATAATGGAAGAGGAAAAGAAAGATGATGAAATTGAAAGGAGGAGGAAATTAGAAAGTAATATAAGAGAGTGGAGGGAAGGAGAAGAGTGGAAGGGGAGGGAGACGGACAGAACGAAACGGAAAAGATGAAACAGGCATTCGACAGGACAAATCGATGAGAGAGCTTGGATGAGTAACCAGGGGTGAGGGGGGGAGATGGGGGGAGGAAGGGTGGGGGGGAAGGGAATGAGGAAGGGATACAGGAAGACAGGGAGAAAAGATCGGAGACCGGAGAGAGAGTGAGAGATGAGATAGAAACGAGGAGATGGATGATGGAGAGAGAGAGAGAGAGAGAGAGAGAGAGAGAGAGAGAGAGAGAGAGAGAGAGAGAGAGAGAGAAGATGAAGGAAAAGGAAAGGAAGGAAAGGAAGGCAGGAAGGAGGGAAAGATGGAAGAACGGAAAGAAGACCTAAAAGGCAGCAGAGAGCCAGTAAGGAGGGGAAGAAGGAGTGAAGGAGGAAGAAAGGTAAGTAGGAACTGAGTCTGGAGAGGGAAAGAGAAAATGGGAACTGCTGAGAGTGGAAGAGAACGGAGTAGGAGAGAAATTAATAAAAGAAGAAAAAGACGAGCCTGAAAAGAAAGGAAAAATAGAAAATGGGAAGAGGGGAGAACGCGAGATTAGACAAATACCGCGACGATGCAAAAACACAGAAAACATAGGATAAATGTAAAGAAAACGGAAAGGGGGAGCGCCTACGACTTAAAGCGTCATCACATTGAGCTATTTCCCCCTCAACCTCCAATTAGTCAGCGGTACAGCCAGAACTTTTTTTCGCCGTAAAATCACTATAGCAAACTATTTTATTTTCTCAATAATTCACATAAAATGTCCCTTGATATTCTGGAGGGAAATTATTTTCTTCCAGCATATCAAATTCCTTCCATAACGCTACGGGCTACAAATCTATTCCAACAGTCGGAGTAAAACTAGCTCAGTGTGAAGGTCAGGTTGAAAGGGTCTCCAAGGATACGGTTGGTGTCGCTATCACATTAGGCAAAGCACTTACACGTATCACACGTAACACGTATAAGACAAGACTGAGTTCTTTAACACAAATTCAAATACACACACACACAGAGACGCAGATACATACCCACACACATGCACAAACACACACACATACACGCACACACACACACACATTCGTGGCGCAGTTGGTAGAGTTCCCGGCTGCCACTACGGAGGTCCGGGTTCGAATCCCGCCC
>NC_134783.1:41352349-41389849 GCF_046742065.1 Oratosquilla oratoria | reverse complement strand
GGGAAAATGGAAGGTTGTAGAGAGAGGGGGGAAAGAGAGAAATTAAAAATAGGAAAGAGAGAGAGAGAGAGAGAGAGAGAGAGAGAGAGAGAGAGAGAGAGAGAGAGAGAGAGAGAGAGAGAGAGAGAGAGAGGGCTATGAGGGAGTGAGGCAAAGGAAAAGGAAAATTAGAAAGATACGTCAAGAAAAAGACAAGGAGAGTGTAGAGGGAAGGAGGGAGGGAGGGGAGAGAAGTAAGGAGGGAAGGGAGAGGTAGGGAGGCAGGGAGAGGAGGTAAAGAGAGTGTCCCTCCTGCCCTCTCCCTTAAAGGTCGTCTAGGTCTGGGGGACAATATGGGGGGGGGGGGTAAAGGGGAGGGGGGAGAGGGGGGAAGTCAAACTCCCCTCTACAGATTCCAAGCAGAATAGGATTAGCAAAGGAATTCAGGAAACAGTGGAGGAAGAGGAGGAAGAAGAAGAGGAGGAAGAGGAGGAGGAGGGGAAGAGGAGGAGGAGGAGGGGAAGAGGTGGAGGAGGAAGAGTAGGAGGAGGAGGAGGAAAAGAAAGGAATGTGTGAAAAAACAAGGACATGGGGTAGGTTGTCTTTGGTGAATGACAAGATATATACACAAACGCATCCAACACACACACACACACACACACACACACACACACACACACACACACACACACACACACACACACATACACACACAAAATTCATCCCGCTTCAAGTGCTATAGAATAGCTTATCTACATTTCTCAGAACACATCGAGCAGCCCGTCTGCACAGGACAATCATTTCTGCATGGCTCTATAAAAAGACTTATGTAACCTTACTCCCAACCCACACCCTCCACTCTACCCATACACATTCTCATAGCTTGTCTCCTACCCATAAACTTAGCCCATGTCTTCAAACCCATAACTCACTGTACCCACACCTCATATCTCCCACGTTCCTATATGATACCACACCACGGGTAACATTACCCATATTCTTAGTCCGCACTCACTAGCCCATGGTCCCCATTTACCTATATCCATATTCCTTTCCCTCTTTACCTATACTCAAGCCCTTACCTATGGACCTCCATGTCCAGTTTTTACCTATATCCTCTCCCTGAAATACTGTCTATTACTGGACCCAAGCTTCTCGATCCACGTCCTTCATAAAAAACAAACAAATAAACATAAGAGTCACTGGTCCCTAATGCAGGATCTCCCATAGCTCACGACGACACCATCCCCATAAAACCCATACAAACCTCCCATTTCCTTAACAGCCAATCACTAACCCTATCCCCACCACCATCACCTTCATCCTTATTCTTACCCATACACAACCGCCCACAGACCTCTTCACCCCAGTTCACCATCCCGGATTCCGACCCCCCCACCCCCCCACCCCGGACCCACATCCGCTCCTCTCCCCCATGGCATTGGCACTTGACGTCACAAGCAGTTGTAAATGCTCCAGCTCAATGATTTTGTTTACAAACAGGGTCCAATGGCGGGAGGGAGAGACGGGAGACAGTTGGTGCTGGAAAAGGAGAAATAATGATGGAAGAGAGGAGATATAGGAAAACATTTGTGGTGGTGACAGTGGTGGTAGTGGTCAATGTGGGAATGGTGTACATGATGACGGTGATGGTAGAAGAGGTAGTGGTGTGAATACTATACATACATATACATATACACACATACATACATACACATAGACCCCTTTGCAACAGCAGTCTCGAGTTGCAAGCCTCATTGGAACATCTCTTGTTGCAAGAAAGAACGCCCACGCAGAAGGACGGCCGGGCGCGTGCTGGAACTCACGCCCACACGATGGGACCCACAGGGGACCCACCCACACCATTCGGCGTCATCTCAGTGGCACCCCTACGGGACAGGGTCACACATTTTTATTTCAGGGTTGGAAACGTATCTCCACTCAAAGAATAGCCATGGTTACTACTTTTAGCTTCGACTATTCCATCCTTTCTGCTTCCATCCTTGAATCATTTACTAGAATTATGATTTCAGCTCCTCGGGGCGATACCCTCACACAGGATAGAAGCCCTTGTGCCTGGGCAACTCGCCACCTCGTCACAATATACTCGTGTCCTCATATGAGAATTGATGTGAGAAAAAATATATATACATACACATGTATACACACACATATATACTGTATATATGACTATACTACAACTAAGAGCCCTAGCATCAACACTACAACCAACCTAATCTATCACCCAACCCGTTCGGTAATTTCTGGGAAAATACTCTCATACTGGCTCCGCCATTTTGGGTTCACGCGTTCTCTTCGTGTGTTTTCAGCCCAATGCTGCGGTCCCCTTCACACGGCGACGCGAGCTTACGAGAGTCCTCGTTCGACGGAGTGACGTAACTCGGGGTCGCCGCGGACGAGTCATTTTTTTTTTATGTGGCCAGTGATGTCCACTAAAATGTGGACCGTGTGAGACACACACACACATACACACACACACACATTCGCTCGCGCGGCTCATCAGTGCAGTGGTACCGTTCGCAACCGCTAATCTAGCGGTCCGAGTTCGATTCCCGCCCAGGGTTGAAATAATTTCAGCATCACCGCACTGCCAGCCGGGAACCCAACTCTTGTGGGCAAGGAGTTGGAGGGTATGTGTGTAAGGTCAGAGCATTACCCATAGATCGGGTCATATATGAGCTCTCACACGGAAGGGTAACAGCTGTCGATCACGAGTCCGACACGTGATCTACGACTGTAATGAATCACACACACAAAAACACGCGCATTACTATCGTACCACAAGAAAGTGTCATCCACGTGCCACAGAAAAAATGGCCCAAAAACGTAGGGTTCAGGATTAACTTCAGGATTAACGCTTCAGGATTAACCTCGGGTGCTCGTGTCCTACTTTAACCTCTTAATCTCGTTAACACACTTCGATCGGTAACTCTCCTTAACCAGAACACAGACACCATAGGCGTCGTCACCGCATTGAATGGGATTCATGTAGGCGTGGATATGACGAACATCAAACCCTTAAATACGGAAACATCCCCTCCTCCTTTCCTCCGAGATATAAATAACCCTCTGACGTTCGCCAATATTAAATCAATAATGTGTGCATGTGTTGTAAAATACGATATTCCTTAGGGGGGTAAATGACACCGAGAAACGCAGTACGACGAGAGAATGTTTAAGCTGACTGGATGCTGTGTGTTTATGTGAGGAGATGAAGCCAGTTTAGGAAAAAATTGTATCGTAAACAAAGATAAACACGCACACACACACACACAAGATCCGTAAGCCTTCTCCCGACATCGACTTGCAGTGGATAGCGTCTTGGACTGATAACTGAGTGTGTGGTGATTGGTTTGATGACGACGAAAACATCACCACGTTGTACGGGCGACAATACTAGTTAACACTAGTTTTCATCATCGCACGCTGGCGTCGCGCGCGTGGCCCCCTATGCGAAACCATAACATCATTAAATTCTTGTTGAGGTCAGGCTTTTCTTAATGGATTGCATGACCTCTGCTCTGTTCGATGAAGGCCAGATGTCTCCGAAGAGGCGTCTAAGACTCCTGACTGTAATTTATCAGCATATTGCTATTGACCAGTATATAGTAAACAGAAATGAACTTCGCCAATCATAGATGATTGGAGGAGGAGCCTTGCCCCTTCAGAAGTTTCGTCCTGGCTATCACGCAGAGTCAAGTCACTCTAAAGACTAGACTCTAGGAGTCTCAGCCCGTGAATATAATAAGTCAAGACTGCAGCCAGGAGAACCACAGAGAAGGTATGTATTTAATATCTAAGTCCAGCCTCCCACACCCTGTACACTAACACTATTCAAATTATTGCCAATTAAACATAAATAAAAATCACACAAGAAGAGCATTTGATCTCATTCAACACCACAATTTTGAGATACAAAATATATATATATATATTATATATATTCATGCACTTGTTCGTAACTTCCCCTGGCCTAACTACTATGGCCACAGCTACCACTCGACTTTATACACATAAACAGGGAAGTATGACAAGTGGTACCGAGATCGGCCCCTGCCCAAGCCCTGAAAATAATTATAACACTGCATGTCGATACCCCCCCCCCGGCTAAGCAAGGTGTGTGTACGTATGTGTGTATTTACCTAGTTGTATTTTACGGGAAGGGGAGATATGCTCGTGGTGTCCCGTCTTCATATCTCATTATATCTAAACTATTTTTAAATTCATGTATTGTTTTTGCACACACCACTTTCTCATCTAACTTGTTCCAAATGTCTATTACTTTGTGAGGAAAGCTGTTCTTTTTCATATCTCTTCTATAGCTGTCTTTCTTGATTTTCTCTCCGTGTCCTCTTGTATTTCTATCATGTGTGTGTGTGTGTGTGTGTGTGTGTGTGTGTGTGTGTGTGTGTGTGTGTGTGTGTGTGATGTGTCTATGATCACAGCATTACTCATAGATTAACCCATACGATTTATGCTCTCATCCGAAAGGGTAATAGTTGTCAATCACGAGCCCAGCACATGATCCAAGACGATGTCGAATCATACGAATCTTATGTATAATGCCGCCAAATAATTTTGTATATTATTTTGCAAGTTCACACAGTTGGAAAAAATACGAATACAAATGTCAAGATATTCATGACCACGTTTTCCTACGTGCCTCTATATAAAAACTAGGAATACGCATATGCATACAAATATACATATTCATAACATCACGAAGTCCCGCAAAAAACATAATGGTATTTGTAATGTTTATGTAAAAACATACACGAAGATAAGCAAACACTTTATCGCAAGAACAAAGGACATGCACATGCGCGTACATACCATTGTACGTATACACAGTCACACATCCGCACAACCACAGAGCAATGGACGTGACACCGCCATTTGTATATAAAAACAAAAATCACAAGCTCACACACTCATGCGACTTCTCCACAACATTCCAATAAACACTTAGTCCTAATAAATACTTAGATTGACTGTGCCATATGGATTGAGCGAGAAAAGTCTGATATTGATGTCTCGAAAGGAGAAACATTGAAGAAGAAACGTTGACGTTTTCATTGCGACATGACGTCATTCGCCCGCTCGCAGTTCGTCCATCCTCATGTTTATTTATTTATTTATTCATTTATTTTCAGTTTCGTTACGTGTCTGGTTGTGGACAGCTTGTTGGCCAGTTCTAATTCTCATTTCAGGATGGAAATAATATCTCCACCGAGATTAGATCTCTAACTCATCAATTCAGACTTTCTGAAATTGTTCCCCGGGTCTCGTCTGGTCGTGGGGGTAGGCGAGTTCGCTCTAACGGGGTTCACGGCTCTCCATCCCACACTCTTTTGACTGCGAACACGTTTCCCTAAATATCACATTTGTTTGAATTTAGTTTGGGGAAGATTTAGTTCAAAGTCGTTGTTTTTTCGTGCAACCTGAAACCCAGAAATACGAAAAACATAGCACAGACTCAGACATGGTGTGATATTCATAACACACACCAAAACACTTCATAATTCTCCAAAAACGTATCCACATCACTGCAGTATTCTATACTGTACGAACCCAATACACTCAACTTGCACAGACGCATGTAAATTCACAAAAGGTTAAAATTCACACTGAGGGTAGAACACTTGAATATTGTTTTTCAACTGAAAAAGATGCTATGTTTCCTGTATGACTTAATCTTGTAGAACCCATCTAAGTTAAGACAAAACTACCACATCCACATATGGGCGCGCGCACACACACATACACACACACACACATTATATATATATATATATATATATATATATATATATATATTATATGCACACATATATACATAAATATAAACACACACATATATCTATATTTACATATACATACATACACATGTATTATATACATATATACACACACATAACTCATTGCGCAGGTGGTAGAGTTCCCGGCTGCCATTACGGCGGTCCGGGTTCGAATACTGCCCAGGGCTGAAATAATTTCAGTATCACTGCGCTGCGGGTTGTTACTCCAACTCTCGTGGGCGGGGAGTTGGGTGTGTGTGTGCGCGTGTAAAGTCACAGCATTACCCATAGATCGGTTATATATGAGCTCTGAGCTCTCTTCCGGGAGGGAAATAGCTGTCGATCACAATTCCAACAGGTGATCCAAGACAATGGTGAATCACACACACACACATACACACACACACACACACACACACACACACATATATATATATATATATATATATATATATATATATATATAAGTATATATTGTGTGTACTGTGTAAGTATATATATACTGTGTGAGAGTTTGTGTGTGTGTGTAATATTAATAATATACGGTTTATTGGGTATAGCAGCATTACTGCTGAAAATATACAGCCTACAAAAATGATAAAATTATAAAACTATAACAGTGAAAAGACGTTACAAGCATTAAAAAACAAAACAGTAAGCTAAGGAATAGCTCTGTGTGTGTGTGTGTGTGTGTGTGTGTGTGTGTGTGTGTGTGTGTGTGTGTGTGTGTGTGTGTGTGTGTGTGTGTGTGTGTGTGTGTGTGCGTGTGTGTGCGCGCGCGCGGACCCCTACCATGAGACTACTTCGAGTGCCTCTGTACCCAAGCAAACATTGCAGTCGCAGTTCGCCCACCTCGCCCTCCCACCCCACTCCCTCCACTAGAAGTCTCTGAGGGATGCCAGCATCGAACGCGCGAAAAAATCATCCCTCCGAAAGACACGTGTGCCGTCCTGTGACAATTATCTACCCATAAAATATATCCGAGCGATTTTTCAAATATACTTGTGACCATGAAAGACAGGAATATGATCGTGAAAGAAACGTGATAAATACATCCGGTATGTAGCAATGTGGTATTACATAATAAAAAGAAACCTAACGATACAGGAAATCTGTCGTGCAAAAGGGCGATTGAGTCGGCTAATGAGGCAACTGACGTTATCAGTCTGCTGGTATTAAAAGTCTGGCACTATCAGCTTTATTGGAAATCTTAATCCCATCAATAAACTATCACATGAGGGGTGACATTTGTCAACAAGGGAATATATGAACGACGTAATATGATCAATATAATGATTGCATAAACATCGTCCGCAGCTCTCTCTGCCCTTGGCCGCGTCTCTTGTGCTGCGCGACATGACGTCACACGATGTATGACATGACGTCACGTCGCTTTTTCTAAAAGGCCTATTGAAACGCGAGCAATGTTCAAAGAGAATAATTTGAAATACTGAGAGAGAGAGAGAGAGAGAGAGAGAGAGAGAGAGAGAGAGAGAGAGAGAGAGAGAGAGAGGAGAGAGAGAGAGATAAGTAGCTTCCACTTTCGCTTACATAACACCGTACACAATTTCACCTTACTTAGTTCCTTTTCCATGCGTACATTAAGTACCCCTAAAACACGCCGGGATAACGACTTCCAAACACACCACATCCATAAGCGACATCGATCCAGACAAGGTAAAAACATTACCAATATCAAGTGAGTCGGGTTCTGGTATGGATCCACATCTAAACAATGTCATACGAGTGTAGTAGTCAAAATCGAAGAAGAAGGAGAAAAAAGAAAAGGAGGAAAAGGAGAAGGAAAAGATGATAGAGGAAGTAGAGGTAAAATAGAAAATAAGGAAAAGAAGATGAATAGGAAAGGAGAAGAGTGAAAGGTGAGGGAGGGGGAAAGGGAGGGAGAGAGAGAGAGAGAGAGAGAGAGAGAGAGAGAGAGAGAGAGAGAGAGAGAGAGAGAGAGAGAGAGAGAGAAGGCCTACATCAGGCATCTACCGAAACTACCACCTTTGCCCAACGTGTTTGAATTGCTGCGACCAGCAGCAGTCTCCGTCAGTCACTGGACTTAAACCTGTGCAAGGAAATACAAGTTTGCCTGTTCGTAGCTGCGGCCGAAGCCTTCACGCTGAACTCCGAACAGTCGGGGCAAGTGGCAATCACTTGGGAACAGCTCCGAAGATTTTCAAGTAAGTCGCTGGCGCCATATGATTTTCTTTAGCTATGAAGAATAATTTCGTGACTTCACAGTTAAGAAACTGTCTCGGGTTAACTCTCTACCCATAGGAGGTTAACTTTGTGAATGTCTACTTCGATGCCACAATTTTTATTCAAACTTGGAGCTTCTCTACCACAAAGGATTACACACACACACACACACACACACACACACACGTCAGTACACAATGTTGTGTCCTACTTTAGCGCGCCTGACATCGATTCTGTCTCGGTATTAGACACAGCGAAAATTTATAACATTTACACGCACACACACGCGCGCACGTGCGTGTGTGTGTGTACCCAAGATTGGGAACAGGTTGTATTACAACTCCCTTTCCCCCATCAAACACAACCTACATAGGTGGCACAACCCATAACCCCCATTTCAACCTACAAGTTCCACAAACATCCACAATCTCTAGGGGTGGAAACTGAGACGCTTCGGGTCGAACGTGTCCCTAATGTTTCGTTCATTTCGGAATCATTCGCTCACCTCCAGCTTGACCTACTTCTCTTTCGACTCTGGAAAAGTGCCAGGCTTCTCAGTAACGCCTCCCGGCGGAGGGAGCGTCGAAGGGGGCTGTGGGCGACTGGAATGGGCGCTGGAGACTCCCACGAGTAGACTTCATGTAGGTGTCCGACTGGAAGGTTCTTCAGAATTCGAGACTATATGAAATCGGGGCGATGCTTTTTGGTACACAAAGGCGATGCTCTCTTTGGGCGTCTTCATCAAGGGAACAAATAACGGTTTCACAAAAGGATATCATAAATGCATAAAACACACACATATACACACACACACTCAAAAACTAAAATGATATAAATAGATAAATAAATAAAAATAAAATAACAAAGAATAAAGAGAGAAAATCACCATAAGACTAAATATAACCAACATTTCTTTTTGTTATTCTTCTTTTAGTGCAGCAGGGTTACAGCCTACATTATGACGGGCCTGTCTTTGCATGCTTTCTGTGTAAATGCATTACGTTCACTCACACGCACAAGCGCGCGCACGCACACAAACACATATATATGTAGTGTGTGTGTGTGTGTCTGTGCGTGTGTGTGTGAGTGAGAGAGAGCCAATCAACGAATAAGTGTGTTCTCACGTGCACGACATACGCGCGCGCACGCAAGACGCATGCGCGAGCGCAGGCAGGCCGCAACGTCACAGCTTCAGTCAGATCAGCAACGTTTGGAGAGAACGAAGCTGAACGAAACGATGTGGGGCTACCATCCCAGCTCCATTCGCTCCAGCAGTAACCAGGTCAAATTTCCTTTTATGATCGTTTGCTTTCGTTCACGTCGCCTTCTCGGGGTGGAATTTTGATAATACTGTCTGATCACTATTGTGTGTTCATAAAGCTGGACGACCTTTGATGAATATTGCTTTCCTTTGTTGCTAAGCCTTTGTAATCCCCTCCTTCCCCTGACGCTCCTTTTTAACTTTACAAAACCCTAACCCACTTCGCTAGGGGAGGCCTATACATTGTTCAAACGCCAAATATACCTCAAGTAATTTCTTACGCTGTGACGTCATCTTTTACCAATTTTATTAAGGCTAACGAAAGGCGATTTTTTCAGATGACGGCTGAAGCCTTTAATACATGGGTGGCGCTCCCAAATTAGCTTAAAATAATAATAATAATAATAATAATTATAATAATAATAATAAAAATGATAATAATAATAATGAAATAAAAATAAATAAATATCGCTGCCGTTTTCGCTTTGATCTTCACCTAAACGACGGCCATATAAGGAGATATAGCCCAAGTTGAAATCCTACATCAAATCGAGGCAAGGTCTGTATAATTGGAGAGCAAATGACGATACCCCACGAGCGTTACTTCCCTGTGTATTACACAATGCAATACCTCGTGCTGAGGTTGTACAAGGTAACGCGTCAGAACGTTAGCTTGTTACCCAAGCATTATGTCAGTCAGGTGATCATATCTGTCAGCGGTACGTGCGTCTCGATCACAAGTGTCAGCATTATCAGGTATGTCTCAGTCAGCCGGAAGTCCTGTTTGTGAATTCACCACGAGTGTCAGTTTTATTTCAATCAGCTACAGTTTTGTCACCCATAGGCATTTGTCAGCTGTGTCAGAGCATAAAACTAAGTAAGCAATCTGTCAGCCATCTAAGAGTATTACTCGCGTCAGCACACAAAGAAAGCATGTCAGAGGATGAAGTGTTGGATATCAGCTTCGTGTCAGCCATACAAAGGGCAGACATAAAGTCTCTGGGTGTTACAGTTTCTCATGGAATTTATTACTTCAACTTCTCGTTGTGCTATATTTTACATCCCTCGTCCTCTCTAACACCCTCACCCACCCACCCACCCTTCCTCTCTCACTTCCTCACCAAATCCTCTTTATCTTCCTCTTTCGTCTCTTTTCTTTCCTTCTTTCTTGACGTTTTCCATTACCAGCAAACTGTTTCCGTCTTCGTTTTCCTCCTCCTCCTCCTCCGACCACATTTCATTCATCGTATGTCATCATAATCTTCTTCCTCTTCGTTATTTTATTTTTCGTTTAGTTTCGAATTTTTCCCATTCTTTGTCCTTGCTGTTTTTTCTATTAATGCTCCTCTCCATTTCTCTTTCTTTTCTTTATTCAATATCGTCTCTCTCTCTCTCCTCTGCTCCAGGTCGTAGTTCACCTGACGTCGTCGTCATTTTCGTCTACGTCGTCGTCTTCTCCTTCGTCATCTCCAATGATGTCTTCAATTTTAACGTCGTTGCTTCCGGTGTCATTATTCGTGCTATCGTCGTCAACATCCACGACGACTTCAGAATCATGTTCAGCAACATTACCATGGTCTTCGTCGTCGTTTTCCACACCCCGAGCCTTCCATCATCCCACGCCCTCTCTCCGCCTCTCACACCCTCTCTCCCAATGGCCGCCCACGTCGACGCCCCATTTCTCCTCCTCTTCCCCTCCTCCAACTCCCACGGAGCCTTTACCTTTCCAGGTTCCCCACATTCTTTTCTCAACTTCCATTCGTTCCTCTACCCTCCTCCTCCCCCTCCCTCCTCTCCTCGACCCATGTTTCGTTTTTAGTTTCCGTTATTTCTTCTACTTTAGGACGAAGAAGACAAAGAAAAAACGAAGAAGAAAAAAATCCAGAAACCAGATCTTCCAGTCATTCTCCTCCTCATCTTCCTTATTTCTTCCTCGTTCGCCTTTTACGAATCTCCTCCTTCGCATACTTCTCCTCTTCCTCGTCCTTCCTCTCCTCTTTCCACAAGTGGCTTCTCCATCCTACAGCATCAGCAAAGGCGACAGCGCTTTTCAAAGACTGCTTGTGGTCCTGAAAGAGGAGAAGGTGGATGTGCTGGAGGGGGGAGATGGATTTGACGATGGCGTTGGTGGATGTGCTGGTGGATGTAGTAAATTCCTCTCCTTCACCTTGACATCAGCGTTGTTCCTCCTCCTCCTCCCCCTCTCTTCCTCCTCCCCCTCGTTCATCTCGGCGCTAATCCGGCCCGGTTGTCTTGGTGCCTTTGGCAAGTTTCCTTGTGCAAGAGGACGGAAGGACTCGGCTCCGCGCCAGCAGGAGAGACAGAGGAACGGAGGGAGATGAAAGTTATGGTAAACAAGAGAGGACTAAAGGACTGTAGGATATGGGGAGGGGGTAAAGGGAGGATCTACACGCAGTGTTTACAAAAACATGACAGGACACGAAGAAATAGAATACTGAATGAGATAAGACATAAAACTTAGCAGGAGGAGAAAGAGGAAGAAAGTGATAGTAGAAGACAAGGAGGAAGAGAAAGAGGAATAGGTGGAAGAAGGAGAGGAGGAAGAAGAGGAGGAAGAGAAGATAGTAGGAGGAAGAGAAAGGGGGGAGGAGGAGGAAGAGGAGTGGGGGTAAGGCTTTTCGTAAGCAAGCTGTTCACATATTCCAGAATGGTGAAGAGAAAAAAATAAAGTTAAAATTAATGTATACACACACACACACACACACACACACACACACACACACATATATATATATATATACATATATATATACATATATATATATATATATATATATATATATATATATATATATAACATCCCAATTCTTTCTCCTCTTTTGCTTTTGTAATGGGTTCACTTCCCGAGAAATAGTTTAAGGATAGTCTTTTGCCGCTATTGGCCATTTCCAGTACTTTCCATTATTTCTTTTGTATTGAACTTCATTTCCCATTCTTGGCTCCATGCAAAAATAGCATCTAGATATTTTTTGCAATAGTCTACCATCCTCTTCATTTTTCACTCATGATTTTGGCGTCATCTGCAAACATGTTGGCATAGTTTGTTGCATCTTTCATCATGTCGTTGACATAGACAAGAAACATTCATTATCAGTTCAAGCACTGAACCTTGTGGAACTCCACTCGTTACTGCTCCCCATCTTGACGTCTTATCCTTTACTATTGCCCTCACGTATACTCCCTTCAAAAATCTTTCATCCATTCTAGTAGTTTGGCTCTAAGTCCTCCAACGTGATCCAATTTCCACATAAGTCGACTGTGAGGCACTTTATCAAATGCCATCAATGTCCATCTTTTTAAGATATTTGGTACATCGATCTTTCACAATCCTTTCACATAAATTCACTATTGTGCTGATCAGTGATACCGGCCTATAATTTAGTGGTGTCTCCTTGTTTCTACATTTGTGAATTGGTACCACATTTGCGCTTTTCCTATCAAGTGGCACTATGCTTTCTTTCAATGAACATATAAGACTGAATCTTGTCTGATAGTCGTTCCCTACATTCTTTAAGTGGCCAGTTTGAGATCCCGTCAGGTCCTGAAGCTTTTGTCACATCCAATGATCCCAAAAGACTGAGCGCTTACATAAGAACATAAGAATGAAGGAGACTGCAAGAGACCATAAGGCCTACACTAGGCAGCTCGGTATCGATCACCACATGTCATCCCCATCCATAAAGTTGTCTAATCGTTTCTTAAAACAACTGATAGTTTCAGCGCTTACTACATGGTTACTAAGTTTATTCCATTCGTCGACCACGCTATTAGCAAACCAATTCTTCCCTCACTTCTAGAATATATCTTCTAAACCTTGAATTCTTGCTCGCCTCGCTTTTCTATGAAAAGTAAATCTCCTTTGTAAAGAGAGATTGGAAACTTTTTATCATTTCTGCCTGAGCTGAGGCCTCCCCGAAGACCTCACCACTCACTATTACCTTGGTGATTTCTTCTTTGTGTCTCAATGTTCCGCCCGTAAAACCATCACTGTTCACATTTACATTTAGCTACTATACTTATTTCAAAAGGACATGAGTGCGTGTGCGCACGCGTTTCCCTATTTTCAATATATAGGTAAAATTGATTTATATACATCTGTCAAATTCGGTTTAAATTCATTTATGTTTTCCGGTTCCGCTATTTACTCTTCCACGTTATTCCAAACGCTGATGCAGCTGATGCATACGTATGGAAAACAGAGAACCTGTGCATCTTTCGGGAACTATGATTTTTATCTATTTGTCTATTTGTATGTTTATTCGTTTTTCCAATTACCTGTTGTCACCCTCCCATTCCAAATAAAGCGATTCCTACCAAATTGAACTGCGTCCATTATTATTACTATTACGAATACAGCAATCATATCACTTATCTTTTATGCTTGTGTGTGTGTATGTGTGTGTGTGTGTGTGTGTGTGTGTGTGTGTGTGTGTGTGTGTGTGTGTGTGTGTGTAGAATAAGGTGAAGGATCCTGGAACGGGAAGAGTATGTGTAAATGTATGTGTGCATGTGTGGTTGGGGGTGGTGGTAGTGTGCATGTGGGGTGGGGGTGGAGGGGGAATGGGAGGGGGAGGGGAGAGGGAGGGGAGGGGAGAGGGAGGGGAGGGGGGAGGAGGGAGGGGGGAGGAGCACCCAGGTCAGCGGCAGTGGAGCGTAAGGCGAGATAAGTCCCTCAGCCTCCTGCCTGCCGTAGCCGCGTCAGCAGTGCTTAAAATAACGAAGGAGGAGGAGGAAGAGGAAGAGGAGGAGGAGGAAGAGGAGGGCGGCCAGAGGAAGCTACAAAGATGACGTAACAGAAGTCAGAACGTTCCGGTCAGCAAGTCTGGGAGGATGGAGGTCCGGTGGATATGTTTGCTTACAAATATAATTTAACTTTTGAGTCACTGAATATCTAATAAATATTAACGAGAGTTGCTGATCTAATATATCAACACTCGCGTGTCATGTATGTGTTAATGTAAAGTAACTGAAAGAAATTATGCCAAAAAGTTACGAAATAAAATTTGAATAACAATGAGCATACACACACACACACACACACACACACATATATATATATAAATATATACTCACGTACCTACATAGTATGTGTGTGTATGTACATATGCGCACACGTGTGCGCATGTGCGTGTGGATGATGTGAACACCTCTTATGTGAACAACGTTAAACCCACATGAACCTCCAAAACACACACACACACACACACACACACACACACACACACACACACACAACATTGTTCTCCCTGGCCTGGTCATAACTATGACCTGATCAAGCGGAGCTGTCAGACAAAGCTCCGGCCATTCGTCTCCTCACATGATTGGCTGGAGTCGGGGGTGGGGAGGCTCCCAGATCCGCCATACTTTATTACACATCCCCTCTCCTCTCACGTGATTTGTCTGCGACAGTGGCAAGGCTCCCCGTGATTGGTTGACGTAAGGAATACAGGAACGAAGTCAGCCACACTCATTTTGGTTTCGTAAATCCTATAATGCGGTGTTGTTGTTATTGTTGTTGTTGTTTGTGGTATTCATGGTGGTAGGAATGACGGTGGTAGTAGTAGTGGTAAGTGACTAGTGGTGGTAGAGGTGGTGGTGGTGGTAGTGGTGGCGGTGAAGAAACTGATGCCGACAGCCTTCAAGCCAGACCCTAAGACACGTAAAATAATGCAGAGATGGGAAACGAGGCGCAAAATCCCGACGGAAAAAAGAGAAAAAAGAAAAATGAAAAGAAAAGAAAAGGGATAAGAAAAATGGCGAGAGAGAGAAAGAGAGAGAATGAGGGGAGATGAGAAACGGTGAGAGAGAGAGAGAGAGAGAGAGAGAGAGAGAGAGAGAGAGAGAGAGAGAGAGAGAGAGAGAGAGAGAGGAGAGAGAAAGAGAGAGAGAGAGAAAGAGAGAGGGAGGGAGAGGGGGAGATGAGAAACAGCGAGCAGCGAGAGAGAGTGAGAGAGAGATGGGGAGAAGGAGAAAGCGAGAGGGAGGGAGTGAATGAGAGAGGGGGAGAGGGAGAAACAGCGAGAGAAAGTGAGAGAGTGAAAGAGAGAGAGAAAAAAAAGTCTGTATCTAAGAAGTAGGAGTCGTCCACAATAAGAATAGACGGCAAGCCACAACACGGACAGAAATAGACAGAATTTCATAAATGCAAAGACAGAAACCGGACAGACGCAGTCCCTATGCCACGCATAGACGGGAATCTACGACAAGGACGGGCGAGATTTCCCGTCATCTACAGATAGACAGACAGACAGACAGACGGAGAAATGCATACACTCGGGAATACAACACCCACACGAAAATATGCCACACAAAGTCAAAAAACTTATCGTAAGTAGTAAATAGTAAACCCCCACATCTCAACCCATCACGGATAACGAATGAAAGAAATTGGATGAGAGGGCGTCCCACAAGCAAATTCAATAAGGGAGGAGGATTGGTGAAATGAATGGATGAAGTGGATGAAGAAAGCGGATGGGTGAAGTGGATGAAGGAAACGGATGGATGAAATATATGGATAGATAGAGGGAAGGAAGGAAGGCGGGAGGGAAGGAGGGAGAGAGGGAGGAAGGGAGAGAGGGAGGAAGGGAGGGAGGGAGGGAAGAAGAAGGATGGAGGGAAGATGGGAGGGGAGGAGGGAGGGAGGAAGTGAAGGAGGGATGAAAGAAGGGAGGAAAAAGGGAGAGAAGAAGGGAGGGAAAGAGGAAGGGAGACAGGGAGGGAAGGAGTTGGGGAGGTGACAAATCAATCTTAGAGGAGAGCCCTACATCAATTGGTGTCTCGATCTACCGAGTCTATTTTCAATCAAGGTTCACCTGTCAACTGAATAGCACCATCTGGAATAAAAAAAAAATCATACTGGACGAGATAATGCCAGAAACCAGAGTTTCTTAACCTATTTTCACGTGTACCCCGTACCTATGAATTGCTATTGTTTAACCTCCTGCAGTTGACTTCAACACTAAATCTAATCGTTTTGCATCCACTAACTGATAGTGGCTTCCGGTTGGCGGCCCCTTTTATTGACCACCGTGGCCCAATAGGATTCCATGGACCAGAGGCTGAGAACCAGTGCCAGAAACCATGGAAATCCCATGATGGATAGGTTGCATGCTTGGCAAAATGGAAGGACATTTACGCAAACACACACGTACGCATACGTACATGTACACATATACATACACCAAAGGGGTTCTTCCCCACCCCCCACCCCCGTCTACATGCGAGTCGCCAAAAACCCTTTTGAAACTTTACCCTCAAAGAATCGGAGGTGAGGGGTGGATCTTTCAAAACACATCCTCTCCAGCAAACACAAAGCCCCCCCCCCCTACCTTCACCCCCCCCCAGCCATCCTCCGACGTTCTTTCCCACCCTTAGGAAATAAAATATAATAAAAATATATAAATAAATAAATTAATGCTGGAAGAGAACGAGCACGAACTCGCATCAGCGAGCGAGCGAGAAGGAAGAGAGTTTAAATCTAATCTCACGACGAAGAGCGGCGAGAGGTGGGACAAAGGAATCCACACCCGAGGCACAAAGAGAACAAAGAGAAACCCGGAGGCACATGGAAGGAGAGAGAGAGAGAGAGAGAGAGAGAGAGAGAGAGAGAGAGAGAGAGAGAGAGAGAGAGAGAAAGGGGGGGACGACGACAGGAGAACTAGGTACTCCATCGATGGGTGGGAACACAAGAGAAGGAGAAGACGACAGTCAAGGAGGAAGGCCAGGAAGGAGAGAAACTTCCTGAAGAAGGATGCACAAGAGGATTTGACTGAAGGGAGAAGAAGAGTTGCCTGAAAGAGGAGGACCTGACTGAAGGAAAAGTTGTTTTACTACAAGAACGACCAAAGATATATTTTCCATTGTTCTGGATAATGAAGGGTCAGGTCTGGATGTCCGCTCAGAAACCCCCTTTTCCACCCCACCATACCCTCGCAGCCACATCACTACCCAGGGACCGACGATATAAACAAACCTAATCAAGATGGAAGGGTGACGGGCGAGTTGGGGGTGGGGGAGGGTGGTGGTGGCATAAACAACATTGCCCTTGGGGGGGCAAAAAAAGGGGGGGAATTTCGGGGTGGGGGTGTGGGGGGGTTGCAACCTTGCCAACCAGATCTCGATGTTTGCGCGAAGATATGAATAACCTCAGAGGTAAAGATCGGCGCAAGAACATAAAACAGATCGTGTCAGAATGTTATTACGTTGAATCACGGGCGTCAAAAGAGCCAAGACGGAGAATCAAACCCGTGTATTGAGCAACAATGTTAACCCAGGCCAGTTAGGGAGCAAGGAAATAAAACTTAACCTCCCCCCTCAGCGAACGAGATTAGTTTACAAATGGAGGATTAATATAAAAAATTCTTGCGAGTTAAAGGAAGCAGTGGGAAAAAAAAGATGAAGACGAAGAAGAAGAAGAAGGAGGAGGAGAAAGAAGATGAAGAAAAAGAAAAAGATGAAGAACAAAGAGGAAAGAGAAAGAAGGAAGGGAAAAGAAAATGGGAAAGCTGAGAAAAATGGTTAGGAATCAATGACATAAAACAAAATCTGAAGACGAAAAGATGGGAGAAAGAGAAAAGAAGAAGAAGAAGAAGAAGGAGGTGGAGGAAGCACGAGCAGTAGCGAATGGGGGGGAAGGGGGGGAAGGAGGAAACGAACTCTTGGATGAAAAGAAGAAATATAAGAGAGGAGAGGGTGCGGGAATGCTTGACAATACAAACAATATAAATACCTTTGCGCGCGACGAAAAATAAACGGGACCAAATACGAAGGCCGAGAAGAGGAAAGTTAAAAGAAGAAAGCAAAAAGAATGAAGACGCTCGACAAAGAAATAACAGGTGAAATGTCACTGCGGAGGAGGAGGAGGAGGAGGAGGAGGACGAAAGGGAGGGAAGGAAGGAAGAGACTCGCAAAATAACTAAACAAAGAAGATGGAAGAAGGGAACGAAACGAGTGATCACAAAAAAGATACGAGGCCATGATGACGATGATGATAAAGGTAATGATAGCGAGGAGGAGAGAAGGGAGGAGCAAAAGGAGGAGGAGGAGGAGGATCGGGAAGAGAAGGAGAAAGATATGAAGGAAAAGGAGGAGGAAAATGAACATGAGGGAGATGAGGAGGTGCATTAGGATCAGGATGATGATGATGATGATGAGGAGGAGGAGGAGGAGGAGAGAAGGGAGGAGCAAAAGGAGGAGGAGGAAAGGGAAGAGGAGAAAGATATGAAGGAAAAAGGAGGAGGAAAATGAACATGAGGGAGATGAGGATGTGCATTAGGATCAGGATGATGATGATGATGATGAGGAGGAGGAGGAGGACGAGAGAAAGGAGGAGCAAAAGGAAAAGGAGGAAAGGGAAGAGAAGGAGAAAGATATGAAGGAAAAAGGAGGAGGAAAATGAACATGAGGGAGATGAGGAGGTGCATTAGGATCATGATGATGATGATGAGGAGGAGGAGGAGGAGAGAAGGGAGGAGCAAAAGGAGGAGGAGGAAAGGGAAGAGGAGAAAGATATGAAGGAAAAGGAGGAGGAAAATGAACATGAGGGAGATGAGGATGTGCATTAGGATCAGGATGATGATGGTGATGAGGAGGAGGAGGAGGAGGACGAGAGAAAGGAGGAGCAAAAGGAAAAGGAGGAAAGGGAAGAGAAGGAGAAAGATATGAAGAAAAAGGAGGAGGAAAATGAACATGAGGGAGATGAGGAGGTGCATTAGGATCATGATGATGAGGAGGAGGAGGAGGAGGACGAGAGAAGGGAGGAGCAAAAGGAAAAGGAGGAAAGGGAAGAGAAGGAGAAAGATATGAAGAAAAAGGAGGATGAAAATGAACATGAGGGAGATGAGGAGGTGTATTAGGATCAGGATGATGATGATGATGAGGAGGAGGAGGAGGAGGAGGAGGAGAGAAGGGAGGAGCAAAAGGAGGAAAAGGAGGAAAGGGAAGAGAAGGAGAAAGATATGAAGAAAAAGGAGGAGGAAAATGAACATGAGGGAGATGAGGAGGTGCATTAGGACCATGATGATGATGAGGAGGAGGAGGAGGATGAGGAGGGCGAGGAGGAGTGCACAGCAAGACGACAAGGCTGAGGGTACACAAGAAATGGATCCGTCTATAAAGAACGAAAGCTGGGTGGTGTGAGGTAGAGGAAGAGGAAGAAGAGGAGGAGGAGGAAGATAAAGAACGATGGATTACACATGACAGGAGATCGAAAGGGAAGGGAGAGAAGATGTACTGGGGGTTGGGGGGAGGGAGAGGGGGAGAGGGAGAGGGGGAAGAGGACAAAGAAGAAGGGGGGGGAGGTGAGTTGAATGAAAAAGTATATGAACCAACCTGGAATGAAAAAAGAGGTGTAGGGTAAAGAGAGAAGAGTTGAAGAGAGACAGAAGGCATAAAGAGGAGGAGGGAAGAAGAGGAGGAGGCTGGAGAGAAGGAAGAGACAGGCGAGAAGGATGAAATAGAGGAGGGAGTAGATGAAGAGGAGGTCGGAAAAGTGAAGGAAGAGAAAGAAAGAAAAAAAAATATATGAACGGAAATATGAGGAAGATCAGGAGGAACAAGAAGGAGGAAAAAAATGCTAGAGTGAGACAGAGTGGTTGTATAAATACCACCTACCACTCCCCCAACGACGCAAGACAGCCCCCCACCCCTTTCCCTCACACCCCCCCTTTTCCCCACCACCCAACAGATGTAAACATCACTACTTTGATCATGCAAGCAAGCACCAAGCAAGCAAGCAAGCATCCCCAGCATCAGTCCTCCAAACGGAGAAGTTCTCATCTATACGTAAGCAAAACGGGGGAAAGGGGGAAGGAGGGGGGGTTGCTTGAAGAAAAGGGACGGAGTTAGGAAAAAATCATGTAGTGACATTGGGAGAAATTGCAAACAAGCTGGGAAATAAGCGATGGTAAGGAGGAAGGCTGGGAAGAAAGGAAGGGGGGGGAGGGGGAGGGAGGACTAGGAAGGAAGGTTTGGAGGAAGAGAGGGGTGGGGGGAGAGTATGAAAGGAAAAGGGTACAAAGGAAGGGAGGAAGGGAGGGAGGAAGGGAGAGAGGAAGGAAGGAAGGAAGGAAGGATGGAAGGAATGGGGCCAGCAATAGAACAAAAAGGAATAGGAAGAAGAGGAAGAGGAGGAGGAAGAGGAGGAAGAGGAGGAGGAAGAGGAGGAGGAAGAGGAGGGGTAGGGAGGTAGAGAAAAGAAGAGGAATAGGAAGAGGAGGAATGGGAGGAGGAGGAAGAGGGAACAGGAGGAAGAGGAGGGAGTTATCGGATGAGGAAGGGGAGGAACGAGGAAGGCGCGTGTCGGGATTTTAGTCAGGGAAGAGTGGCACAGATGTCGTACAAGTGTTGTCAGTGGTGGGGCGATGGCGTCGTGGTGGTGGTGGTGTTGGAGGTGATGGTGGTGGTTGTGATGGCGTTGGTGATGGTTGTGGTGTTGCTGGTGACGATTATAGTGATAGTGGTGATTGTGGTCGAGGTGGAAGAGGTGATGATGAGGTAAGTGGTGGTGGTGATGGTCGTGGTAGGAGCAGTGACGGAAGCAACGATGATGATGATGATGTAGAGAGCATATATCCACCTTCTCCTGCCTCCTACAAAACACACACACACACACACAGTCCTCCCCTTCCCCCCAGACCCGGACTGAGACATAAAAATGACCTCAACCAATCCACAGTGACGAACTTCATCATCGTATCACCGTTACTGTCACTTTAGAGTACAAGTAACCTCATTATGATTTCCTACAACTGTCTTCCAGTATATCAGAAAGTAAAATAAATAAATAAATAAAAAATAAATCCCGGTTGTATTCCATGTTAACAACGAATCAATCGAACCAGCATTGGCTCGACTGGTAAAGCCCGAGTCTGGTTTAACCGCGCGGGGATTCAGGCGTCAGTTCGAATCCTGTCCGCGATGCAGAGGTTAAGAAGGGCGTCCACTCTAAGTAATGGCCCCCGATCACTGCTTGCCTCAAAACTGGGATGACTTGGTGACGTCACTGTGTGTGTGTGATATATTAGCTTCTCTGGGTATCGTCGCTGATGTGGCATAGCGTGGTCACCGGCTCCTGCGTTCGAATAGTTCCGAGAGAGAAAAAAAAAAATCCCCAAGTGTACGACTTATCAACTGACCATTTTGTTTGTTTTTATTTGCTTGTTTGGGTGCTCGTTTACCTACGCTAAACTTCTATTTTCTGAATCAGACCTCGTTATTGACAGAAAGTCTTCTCTCCTGTCAACGTTTAGGTGTTGTTGATTTCACGCTCGGAGAGAGAGAGAGAGAGAGAGAGAGAGAGAGAGAGAGAGAGAGAGAGAGAGGAGGAGGGAGTGTTTGCGTGCGCGTGCACATGCGTCTGTTACCCTTCATAAACACACCCTACCCTGGTCGACACCCTCGCATCACGCATGTGTATTTTGCAACCTGATAGGTCCACGAGCATTTACGCAACAGAAGAACTTCTTCGAGAAAGATGCACCGAACTTACATTTACCATTTACATTCTACAACGAAAATATTCATAAAACAATAATAATAATAATAATAATAATAATAATAATAATAATAATAAAATAATATTAATAATTTATTTGTCCCCTCAACCTCAACCCGTTGTCTCCCAGGCCACCCTCCATTCTGAATAAACTACTAGAGAAGTAACCAGTCTAATGGAACTGAGCAACACTTCTGTTTTGTCCACGCAGTGGGAGACGAAGTGTTATGCGTAATCGAGTTTATCTTGAAATCCGGATGTCGACAAACGAAAGGCCGTCTGCGCACTGCCCAAAATTGCGCAATCATACATACACACACGTTTATATGTGTGTGTGTGTACAACATTGAATGGGTCCCAGTGAATAGATTTACATTTATCAACCACAATTCACTTTAATTCTAAGTCATCAACATCGAGAACCTCGAGGAGGCATACATGCAGAAACTGATACGTGTACATGGTACAGCTAAGGACTTGAACCTCCGCTAGCACGTAACAAGTAATAGTGATTTAACCGATTGCGCTATCAAGAGATATAAGTTGAGCGCAACTTTCCTTATATATTTGTATGCTCGAGTTACATACATATATATATATATATATATATATATATATATATATATATATATATATATATATATATATATATATATATATATACATCCCACGTCTACGTACCACCAATTGCACTATCATGGCGGAGGTGGGTTGAACGCAAAATTTCGTGTATGTGTAACTCGAGCATTCAAATACAAGAAAGTTACGCTCAACTTATATCTCTCTTGATAGCACAATGCGTTAGTCAATGGTCACTCGTTACGTGTGAGCGGGGGTTCGAGTCCTTCGCTTAACCACGTATCAATTTCTGCATGTAGGCCACCGCCGAGTTCCTCGACGATGATGTCTTAGAATGAAAGCGAAATGTGGTTGAAAAATGTACTATCACCATCATGCCTAGTCACCTCGCTTTGCGGAGGAGTTGTTGTGGAATTCACTTCGCCAGCGCTTCTATCCATATGAAAAATATCTCGCTGCTGTCGTGCAATGGAGAGAGAGAGAGAGAGAGAGAGAGAGAGAGAGAGAGAGAGAGAGAGAGAGAGAGAGAGAGAGAGAGAGAGGGGGGCGATCAAGTAGCGACAAGGCTGCCATCTATTGGTGTGTTGTCGAACTATGGAATCCATGTGTATGCGGTCAAGGCAGTAAGGAGGAGGACGATGTCTCTTCTCCGTCTGAAGTCGCTGTAATCGGCTCTGAAATGTCTCGGTGGGCTGAACAAGCGGATTTCTTTTCGCGTGCCAACGCTCGTAATTATGCGCGGCGGGAAGCCTCGATGTCTACGCCATGAGGCCGAAGCCGTCACTTTTACCCTATTATGCGCTCGAGGAGACAAGTGACAGTCTCTGCTGACAGTCGGAGGGTAGTGCGGGATTCGAACCCACAACTAAGAGGAGGCGAGACCTGCAAGCTTACGATTACGCCACTAAAGTAACAAAAATAATAATGTTAATAATAATCACGCGACTCAAAGTTCATAATGATGACATTATACTCTCCGAGAGAGAGAGAGAGAGAGAGAGAGAGAGAGAGAGAGAGAGAGAGAGAGAGAGAGAAATAGAGGGAGAGAGAAATAGAGTATATAGATATATATATATATTTATATATATATATATATATATATATATAGAGAGAGAGAGAGAGAGAGAGAGAGAGAGGGAGGGAGGAGAGGGAGGGAGAGAGAGGAGAGAGAGAGAAGTTTATTTCTCTGAATTGTAAATATTCCTACTGGCGCCTGTGATAGGCTCTACGATTGCATACATTCCTGTAATTGTGATATATTCCATAAAAAGTGGTATGTTGGGTGGATTTCAGATCCTGAAACTGAAATGGCAAGATGGAAGAAGACGCAAAAGGAGAATAAGAGGAGAAGATGGAGGAGGAGGAGGAGATGGAGGAGGAGGAGGAGATGGAGGAGGAAAAGGAGGAAGGAAGAATAATATGAAGACAGAAGAATAAAAGGAGGAAGAAGAAAAATATGCAGATATAGAATTTGAGGACGAGGAAGAAGGAAAAGATGGTAAAACTACAGAAGAAGAATAAAAGTAAGAAGAAGAAGAATGCAGAAGAAGAGAAGGTAAAACAAGAGGCAACAAAGAAGGACAACCGTAACATCAACTACCCAGTGCAAGAGAGAAGGCTGGTGATCAGCGCAAATAGTCAGCCGGCGTGCGAGTCCCTGCCGGCACAGCGGGAGGCGTCGAGTGGCCCCGGCCTGCAACGCCTTATCGACTGGCCGGCTCCGTAACGCCCGGTTTCCTATGTGTTCGCCCTCTAGAACAATGGGCGGTCCTGTCCTAGGGTGTCAAGTGGACTACCCCCTCTCCCACCCCCCACCCTCCTCTCGTTACGTAATGGTATGGGCACACTGAGTCAGCACGTAGAAATGTAACTATTCTTTCACCCAACCGGGACCTAAATGTACGTTAACTTCCTCCCAACCACCAGGATATTTTATTCAGGTAAAGGGAAAAAACATCTCCCTCCTCAGTCAACCATCAATTTTCGAAAATATTGATTCAAGAACTAAAACTGCCGAATTTTGAGGACGACGCATTTCAAAATCACTGCAAATTGGTCACTGCACTATCAACGGCCTTGGGGCTTTGTGAGACTGGCGTAGCAAAAATTCCTTTGTACATTGTTACTGAGCTCTGTTCTTGTACAGTTGGGCAAGAGACTTCCTCGACAATGGCGCTGAGCACCTGCGGCCGAAGCCGCCACCTTAGCCCTATTAAGCGCCTTAGGGACTGTTAACAACATTCACTGCTGGGAATCAGAGAGAAGTGCGGGATTCGAAACCACAAACTGAGCGGCTGTAAGAGCATGAAGCTTTCGACTACTCCACGTGTCCAATTTGGTTTTAAGTTAACGAGGACCAAAAAAGAACCTGAGGAAAGACAAGTCTTTGGTGCAAAAAGATAAGCGAGACCATTTGGTCTTTCGTTTGCGCAAATCTTCTGTCTTCTTTTGTGCCAATCTACGAAGAATTGAAATCTTGTTTCCCTAACTGAGCGTATTCCAGTGCCAAGTACTACAGTGCAAAGTACTGCAGTGCCAAGTACTACGATACTAAGTTCTATAGTGCCAAGTACTACAATGCAAAGTACTACAGTGCCAACTACTACAATGCCAAGTACTAGTACAGTGCCAAGTACTACAATGCCAGGTACTATAGTGCCAAGCACTAGTGTCAGTTACTATAGTACAAAGTACTACAATGCCAAGTACTGCAGTGCCAAATACTACAGTGCAAAGTACTAATACAGTGTCAAGTACTAGCGTCAAGTACTAGCACAGGTTGTTGACATTCACTTGTCAGTCATAATCACGTTTAACCCTCTACGCCGAGTGACGCTTCTATAGTTGTTGAATCGTGAAGTGAAGGTAGAGTGCTGGTGTACGACTGTATACAGATCCGATATTCCCAAAGATCTCTGTAATTCATTGTGGTTGTAATATTACGTCACACACTGTGACATATACTTGAAAAAATCGCGAAAAAACAAAGGTACGATACATACAAGTGGGTAATAAAGGAAGCTCCCACAGTGGCATTAAGGATTTAAAGTTAGTACCTACCCACTTCGTAATTTGGGACATGTTCACAAGAGGAAGCTTAAGCTTATCACACAACAGTACACTACAGAGATCTTTTGTTTCTATTTCCTGAGGAGGAAACATTGAATCTGTATAAGAGTAAAGCTTTTTAGTGGTCAATATATGTCAGGGACGTACATGTGTATGCATGTGTGTATACATAGCATATATGTGTGCATTTCGTTTTGGACGTAGTCTATTTCACTCACATTTTCAACATTAGCCGTCTCGATGAACTTGAGTAATGCCCTTCTTCCTAACTACTTTTAGGCGATTCTAACCGAGTTAAAATAATCTAACGCAGTTAAAAGTATTGATTACAACTTCCAACCTGTACTTTGTTACTAACCCTTATTTAACACCCTCAGACACTCCAAGACGTCTTGCGTCCCCATACAGGACAAGTCTGACCTTGAAACATCTAAACATGACACTTGAGAACTAGGTTAACCCCCAAGCTGGTACAAGTCCCGAACTTGGCAACCCGCCTGATGACGTCACGGAGAGTCCAACAGCTCATCACGAAACGGTTCTCAGGTGCTGATCGTTTGCATGCCCTTCGCCAATAGATATTAAGGATGGATGACCACCAATAAAGTATGAAGAATATATAGACAATTTATCAACACGCACCCCACAAGCACACGGCACCTGTAAAGTTACTAACCCAGAGGGAATGGTAGGTCATACAGAAGATTCCTGTGTTGTTTGTAGTTCTGTTGGTGAGGTTGTTTGGGTGAGAAAGCCAGGGAGAGAGAAGTGTGTGGTCGTGTCGTGTCCGGATGGCGAACCGCATCGGTCCGGCGACTATGGACCTTACCGTTTCGGGATTTTCGGAGACTGAAATGTTCCGAGTCTTGAAGGTGGGTGTGTTTTCGTCCATGATTATATATCGCGCACTGTGAGGAGGATGTAAGTTTTGAAAAGTTTGCACATTTAGTTAAGTTTGGACATGAGCTGCCACATGCGGAGGCCGAGCAGTGCACGCATATCCCTTCTGGAGGGAGACTTCGTTGTCGGGTGTATCCAATACGCTGGCAATTGAAATATCGGCATGGGCGTGGTATCTTCTAACATGATGGGTAACCCACGCACAGGTGAGTTAAGAATCGAAATAAAATTTTAAGCCAATATTAGTGCGATTTTTTTTTTAATATCGCCTATTTTATAGTTCAGTACAAGAGTGTTCTCGAGTTTGTTCTACAGGTTCTGTCTCTGTGTACTCCCGCATTCGTATGTTGACCGCTTCCACGCTGATCAATCTCACATGTGGTCTCGTTTGCACTAGGTTATCAGCAAGAGTTCAGATATGGAATCAGATATTCCGAGTCCTTGGTTTCAACTCCACAATTAGGGACCCACTTCATTAGGGGTCACATTTGGTGCGGGTTTCCGCATGTAGTGAAGTCTTTGTTTTACTGGTCGTTTTTAGGACAAGAATCTTGAGTATCCCAAGTCGGGGTCCACCTCGTCTCGATAGGGGTCGAATTGGGAGCTGTTTGGATGAGGCGAACTCGGAAATGAAATCTCGCTTGACGGGGTTAAAGTGAATGCCAATACTTCTGATTCTGAAGACATTCCATTAAGTCGGCGGCGGTAATTATTTTCCACAGTGAGGCGTAGGTAACTGTCACTGGGCTGTCAAGGCAAATCGTTCCTGGGTTGAGAGTGTGGGGGGGGGGGTAGGGCTCTCCCCTCCATTCATAAGGAGGTTTCACAGAGCGTTGCAGGGGATAAGGGAGAGACGATCTGTACTAAGGTGGGCTGGTGCTCCCTCCTCGTGTCGTCTTTTAGTTCTTTCCCGCTGGAGGAGTTTCCCCGGCCTGATGAGATTAAGGGAACTATGTTTACGTCACATTTTCCAGCCACTTTCCCAGAGCAGATCCTAGAGCTGCTCGGTCATCCATGCTCCTGCTTAGCTGTACTATCTCCTCAGCCCCAGTATAGATAGATAATACTTTGTCATTTCCGTCACTGACAAAAATGAAATTATTTTTGGTGTAGAGATAACGATAGCTAAAATGCACAAAACAAAAAAAACAAAAAAAAATCAAGACAAAAAATCCACAATAAAACAAAACACATTATGAATGCAAGCTACTATCATAAGGACATATAGTATTACATTTTAATACTACTCAGTACAAATGTCCTTTTGAATCTTGATCTTATCTGAATTCTGACTGGATACTTACAGAAATCACAATCTACTGCACACCACAGTCACGTACCATCGCTGGAGGACTTGATTGTCAATTAGAAGAACTGTTATTGTTATACTCAGAGGAAAGTTATGAATAATTGAATAAATTGTCAGTTTCCGTGGCTGACTCAGCATCAAGTTTCTTTGTGGGAAAATTCACAGGGAACCACAAGGAACTGCTGATGCTGCACCTGATCTTTCTTCGTGAAGAAATGACAGGATGATGTCCAAACACTCACCTCCCACTCCTAAGCCCCTGGAAGACATTAGACTCGAACACAGGCCCCAGAACATGTGAATCACGACGGATACCAACTCGCCACTCGACACAGAAACATCAATAAACGCGGGATACGATACACAAAGGCAGGGAGGCCGCCAACAAACAAGACTACAAGAAAAAAATAAATAAACCAATAAATCAATACATTGACAAAACAATGACGCGAAATTGTGCACGTTTCGATATAAACATATCCACAGCACTTCAAACCCAAGCGGACTCTCTGCAAAACCACTTGCAAAGATTTGGAGTATACGCCATCTGTAAACTGTACACACACAATACCTGGAGTACGCCAAGGTATATTCACCATGCGGCCACTCCAAATCGTCCAAAACAAACAAATCTAAGTTTACGTCGCGCTTGTGTGTGTGTGTATAAGAGGTTGCATCTATCCCTCGACAAGGGCGCGCGCGCGCACGCACACACAATTACTTTTGTACTACTCAAAACAGGATGGTGGTACATTTTGCAGTGAAGGAAAGAGAGAGAGTAAGGGAGAAAGGGATGGGGTGGGAAGAGTGAGGATAGTATGTATGCAACGTGTAAAATAAAACACACATTATATATATATATATATATATATATTATATATATAAATAATATATATATAAACACACACACACACACACACACACACATATATATATATATATATATATATATATATATATATTCTGTTCCGTCTCCGATGTTTCTATTCTTAAGACACTAACTATGGTGCCGAAGTCATGCCATGCAGGTGGGTCAGGTAAGATAAGATGGCCAAACACAAAGGAGGAACAGTCAACGTCGAGAGTGGTTAAAATCATTCTCTTTTGAGTGGATTTTTTCCAATAATATTAATATATATATATATATATATATATACATATATACATATATATATACATATATCTATGTATATATACATACATATATATACATATATATATACATATATATATATACATATATATACATACATATACATATATATACATATATATATATGTATATATATGTTGAGACATTCTGACAAGTTGACGTAAGCGAAGTAGGAAACACAGGAGTCTTAGTCTTGAGTTTATTCCTGACTAGTTTCGCAGGTATGCTTTGAAAAACCATACCTGCGAAACTAGTCAGGAATAAACTCAAGACTAAGACTCCTGTGTTTCCTACTCCGCTTACGACATATATATATATATATATATATACACACACTGTCTATCCTGTCTACTGTATTATATGCATAACATCCGACCTCAACCAATACTCGTCCTCCAGACTACTGAAGGAAGCAGTCCTCGACAAGGTGTGGAGAAGGAGGCCGCGATGCCCACAACCATCACTAACACTCGATTCGGGAGGCAACATTAATGTTCAGCAAGATCGATAATAACGCCATGCAACGATCCCCCATCCCCGACCTTGGGAACAAAATCGAATCGACACCATGCGTCGTGCGGCGACAAGGTGAGGGAGGGTCGTCGACAGGTAGCATATCCCCTTCGATGAAAAGCTTCGACCCGTGGTAATTATTGTACATGTACTCGATTCCCCTCAAACGCCCACCATCCCTCTTCCGAGCTCTTCTCTCCCAACAACCCAACTTTCCATCCTCAACTTATTTCCAGCACCGTGTTTTTAACTTCGTTGTTAATCCATAACTAAACTAATATCCTTCTTTGGATATTATTTATGGTATCCTAACTCACTCCTGCGTAGTTCCTCTGGGATCCACAGGACGGCAAACGAAGAGAAGAGACTAGCTATCCCGAAGACATAATTGAATGCAATGGCGACACCTGACAACTCTACCCAGCTGTTCCCCTCGCTCCTTACCTTACGATGGGAGAGCAAGCAGCGGGGCCAAAGGCGAAAAAAAAAAAAATCTGGAAGAGACGGCTGTGTCCGAAGATAGTTGATGGTAAAGAGATTGTTCAGTTGAACAAGTCTTGACTAGTAGTCAGTTCTCGACCCATATGAGCTCCGCAGGAAGTCCAGCCGTGGAGCTGAGGAGTTTGAAGGTAGCCAGCAGGGTGAGACCGGTTAGATTCTGTTTGGTTCGGGGGAGGGGAAGGAAGGCGACTGCCTGGCCTTGTTTGCAGACCAACGTGGGGAGCTGGTGTTGCTGGGGAGGGCAAACAATTGACCACAGGGCCTCCGGAGGTCAACGATTGCGTTCACAAAATGCTCCACATGCTATTACGGTACATCACGACTTCAAGCGTGGTACTGGCGCCCAAGCTGCAGCCTACATGATGCCAGGGACTGGGAAAACGTATCTACATCACTTGTATACACCAAACCTCAAGTCTGTACCAAAAACCAATATAAAATAACAAAAATACCTTCATTTTAATATAGTATTATAATACTAAGCTGTCCTCATAAAAGTATTAAATAAATGTGGTTCATTTGAAAGGAAAGTATCGTACGTCCGTCATCAACCCGGTGCGACGCAGACAACATGGTCGGCCAGAAACATTTCTGCGGGCCTCGTAGGACAGGTAAAGGTTATGATGATGTCCCGTAGTTTATCTCGATTATTCCGGTAATTCCCATCACTCATCATGCATTTCAGAACGATACAAATGTTCAAGAAATATATATTATGAATATCTTTCAAGAAGTGGCTATCGTCTTCAGCTTCTAAAAGGTGAGAAAGAGGAGGGAGAACTAACTCATTTCGATAGCAGAATATGTTATAGACCAAATGCTCAATTTAAGAGCTAAAAACTAACGACATAGACCAATAAAATGACAAGATACAGAGCCCAGCCCCACTCCTTCCACCCGTCATCTTTAAAAACATTAGTTATGTTTGTGAAACTGTCCTTGTCATGGACTGAAATGAACGAAAGGAGAATGAAACATTCTGACAGTGTGTACGTCCTAATCCGGGAGCCAAACAAAACAGCGCCGCTTTACAGAAAACGGGAACGACCAAATCAATAGCTGAAATGGAACCAGAGAAAACGTTCATCTCTTTTACAGTGAGAATTATATTAAGATTATAGCCAAACCAGGTATATATTCCAGAATATTTTTTTGTAGGAAATAGGACAAAATATTTCGCCGTGAAATACTGTAAGGCCGAGAATAAGGAGAACATATAGACGAACTGAGTCTGTATTCAAATATTTGAACGATTGGATGTCATTAGTTCTAACTGGCGTTTGTGTCAAACAGCAAAATTCTTCCTTTGGCCTAAATGTCAGCATATAAGAACGACGATTGAGATTTAAGAGACAACAAATAGCTGACAAAAGAGATGGAAGCTAAAACAGTCAAGAAGGAGGACATGGAAATGGAGGGAAACATGGAGGTTGGAGAAGGAGGAGGAGGAGGAGGAGGAACACTGCCAGAACGACCTTGGGAGCAGTGTGACCTTAACCCCCTTTTGACAAGCCCCCCTCCCCCTCTCCCCTCCCCCTCCCCCCACCTCCACCTCCTCCTCCATCTCCACCTCCACTCCGCTTCCTCCTCCACTTTTCCTTCTCCTCCATCCCTACCTTTTCCTCCTCTCTCTCATCCTCATTCTCTCTTCTCTTTTACCTCCTCCTCTTCCTTCACGGTCTTCGATCGTAATATTCATTCTATACCTCACCTCCCCCTCACCCCCACCCACCCCCTTTCTTTCTATTTCATACATACTCCCCCCTCCCTCCCCCTCTCCCCCCCCTCATCCTCCTCCTGCACCACCAGTTTGCTTCCTACGTAAAATGATTCAATAAATCTGGAAAACGAGCACAAGCAGAAACAGGGCCGGCCCGTCCATCTTTTTGGACACGCAGCATGTACGAGCACACGGATGTGTACGAGTACAGCAGTGCCCAGTGACATTTCTTCACACGCTCACACATATGCACACACACACACACACACACACACACACACACACACACACACACACACACAAGCACACACACACACACACACACACACACACAAGCACACACACACACACACATGCACACACACACACACACACATATATATATTATATATATATATATATATATATATATATATATATATATATATTTGTTGAGACATTCTGACAGGTTGATGTAAGCGGAATAGGAAACACAGGAGTCTTAGTCTTGAGTATATTCCTGACAAGTTTCGCAGGTATGCTTTTTCACAGGAATGAAAAAGCATACCTGCGAAACTAGTCAGGAATAAACTCAAGACTAAGACTCCTGTGTTTCCTATTCCGCTTACATCATATATATATATATATATATATATATATATATATATATATATATATATATGTGTGTGTGTGTGTGTGTGTGTGTGTGTGTGTGTGTGTGCATGTATGTGTGTGCGTGTTTGCCACATCCTGATTTACACGAAAGGAGCTACGCTTATGTGGTCCTGTCTTATATTTTCCAATTAGCACATACACACATTATATATATATATATATATATATATATATATATATACATATATATATATGTATATATATGTATATATATATATATATATATATATATATATGTTCAAATTAATGCATACATGTACAGTATATCAGCATGTTTGTGTATATGTACACATCTGCATAGTTATATATGTATGTACAAATATCTACACTATTGCGGACAGTCGAACCTGACTCAGCAGGTGTTCTTTGACAATGACAACGATCCTTCATTTGTAGAAAAAAAAAGACGCAACCATAAGGATGACGTTGCACAGGGCACAACGTGGGACAGGTTGAGGTGTCCCCAATACAATGCATACATTGATGCAGACAACACACACCGCATAGCACCTCTCCGAGGAAGCAAAATGCTTGCAAAGTTATTCCAGTTGGTCAACGAAAATGGAATGGAAAAAAGTTGACGTGTTCTGCCAGCACCACGCGTTTGGGCACATGAGCTAAAAAAAAAAAAAAAAAAAAAAAAAAAAAATGCCATCTATCCGGTACAGAAGATGTTCTGATGGGCTGCCCCCTCAGTGGCAACGAGGCTACGAAGTAGATGCATAAAATCGCTCGGCGACAGACAGAACGCAATCGCCAAGTGTCATGCTTCGCTGAAAGGTTCAAACTCGTCAGATTTATGACGTGTTTATAAAAATCCGTCTCGACTGGTCCATGTTCAGGCCAGTGGCCCTGACTGATCGAGACCCACTCCCTCAGCCAGACGCCTTCCATGCCAGCTGGCACTTCTCTTTCAGTCCAGCTGCCGCCAGGCAATCCCTTTCGTCTCCTTAGTACCCCCCGAAGGTTGGTATTTGGCCCTTTGGTTATGGATCACGACAAACTATTCATTTCTGTGGCATTCCATCACTTTTGTCAGCTTTGGCACGCTTGCTCCCACCCCGCCCCCCTTAAACCAAACCGTCTCAGACGTGACCTCAAAGCACTTATTATTATTATTTTTTTTTATGATTCATTTTGATCTCTTCTCCCGTTAATGGGAATATGAATCAGCAATACAGCACGCTAACTGCAAGTGGGGGATTACCTGTGGTGAATCAAATCGCCTGGCGGCAGTCGATAAATGAGGCAGTGAGTGCGATGAATGGTGGAAAGGCGATTGGCTTTTGCAACGACAGCGCGGAAGTGCTGAAAACCAGAGGTGAGGTTGGGATGTGTGCGGTGCTGTCTATCGTTTGGCAGCCCGGCACCATTCCCTCTCACTGAAAAGAGAGAGAGAGAGAGAGAGAGAGAGAGAGATAGAGAGAGAGGGAGAAAGAGAGAGAGAGAGAGAGATCTGGTCGTTCCTCTCTGGACGAGGAAAGGGGACCGACAGGACTGCAACATTGTGATGCATTGCTCAGTGTGCCGGACAAGCTGCTGGCCCATCTGTTGCTGGCACCGGTTCATCCATACCTGTTAAATTTTCTTAGGCCTCAGCAGTCTGGGTTTACGCCTGGTGAAGTCAACAACTGATTGAAACCTAGCCCTTTGTGTTCCTGTCAGTTTCGACAGGGGTTGTTTGCATTCCATGTTGATTTCAAGAAGGCTTTTGATTCGGTGCATCGTATGGATGCTCTGGGCTCTTCTGCGGATCAGTGATATTTCTGTAAGGCTTATTGAGTTAATGTCTAACTTGTACTCTGGGACAGAGAGTACTGCGAAGCGTGGAAGATGGGTGCTCAGATTCTTTCCTGTTAATTCAGAAGTAAGACAAGGGTGCGCCTTCGCTCCAATACACATTATCACCTGTGAGGACAGGGTACTGGGCAGAGTTGTCGATCAATGTTATTGCGGAACGTCCACTGGGAACACTAAGGTCAGTGACCTTGTCTTCGCCGGTGATGCTGTATTCTTTCGTTGGAGTTCCTGGTTGCGGAGAGAGAGGCGAAACCTCGCCTGGGCTTCAGGTCACCCTGGACCAAAACTAAGGTTTGAGGGTTCGCAGGATGACAGAGTTCGGTCTGCCTTGTCTGTGCATTAATGGCGAGGGGGCAGAGATCTCTTGGAAAGATTTCGAATACCTACATAATGTTGTGGTTGCATGGGAGCTTGATTCGAGAAATGATGGGAGAATGGGAACGGAGTGTGAGTGAAGTGACGCGTCTCAAGGCGTATGCTCCCCATTGATGATGGCTCTTCATCTAACCTCGCTATGATCAAAAAAGGTCTCAGGTCGAGAGGCTCTTCTACTGCAATCTGTGTGTGTGTGTGTGTGTGTGTGTGTGTGTGTGTGTGTGTGTGTGTGTACGTGTGTGTGTGCGTGTGTGTGTGTGTGCGTGTACACACAAACACACACACACACATCTACAAGAGGAGAGCCAATATCTTGAGGAGCAAAGGCATCGAGAAACTCAAAGCAGCGCCATTTTTTAACTTTTCCATTTTTGGGGGAGCGATTTCTTTACCACCTCGAGGTAAGGCTATCACGCCAGGGTGCTCCTAGCCAAGGCCAAGGCCAAGGTCGTCACTGACGCGTTCGGACGACTTCCCGCAGGTAAGAAAAGATCGCCGGGAGATGGTGTTAGATTCAGACGAGGGTCTGAGTTCGTTGTGAGAAGGAGCCAATACGTTACTCGCCACAATGTCGACAATTTAGAAGTAAAATTAATAGATAAATAAGATAAATAAATACATTGAATAAAATGAAATAAACAGAAAATAAAAATAAATAGAATATGATCATAATAAATTAATAAATCAATAAACGACAAGAAAAATGTATATACATTCACACACACAAACATCAGTTGCAAGTGTACTTCTTGTCTCTTATGATACTCGCGCAAGAACCACCATTGGCCGTGGTGTAATGGACTCACATGGTTCCAGAATTTCAGTCCTCATGCAGCAAGACAAAAAAAAAAAAAAAAAAAAAAAAAAAAAAACACAGTCGCATCACGGCCACGACTTTTTTTTTTTTTTCCCCGTCGTCGCACGGATTTCCAATCGCCATTTTTATCACCACCCCACTGCTGCTCCCCCTGAGGCTGCACCAAAATACGAATATGGAATATCAGATAGATAAATGAATGAATAGATAAATACATAAAATGAAAATAGATTACACAATAACTCAAACAGATACTTAAACCTACAGAATACATTACGTATAATCAGTTTCCAACGAGGTGGCACCAAAGAAATTTATTCTTTTTACCCGAGTAGTAGTGCAACTAGTTATCCGATCTACAAAATATTACCCAAAAGATTACCGACGACAAAATCTCAAGGATTAAAAAAAAAAAAAAAAAAAAAAAAAAAAAAAATCAGCGTCACACGAGGGAAGAAATTCTCATTCAGTTCTTTTGTTTGTTTGTTTGTTTGTTTGTTTGTGTCTGAGGCTTATTGATCCCCGGAACACCGCAACATCCGTGCTTCATGATGAAGTCGAACAACGTCTGTGTCTGAGTCTGGGTCTGGGTCTGTGGCTGTCTGTCTGTCTGGATGGATCGAGGCAAGGCTCACAGTAACGGTCTTGAAGTGTCTTCAGGTTGTAATATTTCAGTTTTTACGTGATTTGTATATATTACATACGTACCAAGACTCAGGAACACACACAAAAAAACGGCACGTGTGTGTGTGTGTGTGTGTGTGTGTGTGTGTGTGTGTGATTCACCACCATGGTCTTGGATCACGTGTTGCACTCGTGATCGACAGCTATTTCCCTCCCGGAAGAGAGCTCAGATCTCATATTGACCAATCTATGGGTAATGTTGTGACTTTACACGCACGCACTCCCCCAACTCCCCGCCCACGAGAGTTGGAGTAACGACCCGCAGCGCAGCGATATTGAAATAATTTCAGCCTTGGGCGGGATTCGAACCCGGACCGCCATAGTGGCAGTTGGAAACTCTATCAACTGCGCCATCGCAGTGTGTGTGTGTGTGTGTGTGTGTGTGTGTGTGTGTGTGTGTGTGTGTGTGTGTGTGTGTGTGTGTGTGTGTGTAGTCGCTCAAGTGTATGAGCGTGATAAGCAAAAGGTTTTCAAGTAAAAAATGAAATGATGAGACGTACAGTAAAAGACAAAACTATTTTCCCAGGTTTGACCGAAGATAGATTAATCATGGCGAAACACTATGGGAATAGGCCAACCGTCTCTAGTTAATTCTCATAATACTTCGCCACTTTTCATATACCTTCGTACAAACCTGGAAAGATAGTTTTATCTTTCAGTGTGCACGGAATGATGATGGTGGCAGGTGATTGTGAATGTGAAGGATGAGAAGATTGAGAGAGTGAAATTTTTTAAGATTCAGGAGTCTCATGTGGCACTGAATATGATGAGGATATGATAATGTGTTATTGAGTAAAGAGAGCGAGTGAAATGAAATGAATCTAGTGAAATGAAACGTTCCGTGAAAAAAGAAATAGGTATTTAAAGATAAATGCAAAGAGAAGAATATATGAAGAGTGACTGTTCAAACGTCTGGAGCAGAGGGATAGGAATGAAAAGAGGCAGAGAGGAAAACATTGTGATTTTTTTCACGAAGTATGATACCTATTAGAAGGATGGATAGAATGAGACATTTGGAGGTGAGGCTGAGAACGGACATGGAAAGAAAACTGCTACAAAGGTTAGAAGACAGGCTTGAGGTGGTTTGTGCACATGGTGAGAATGAATGAGGTTATACTAACAAATAGATTGTAGCGAGCAGAAGTGGATGGGGTGAGCTTGAAAAGAAGACCGAGAGTGATATGGACTGGGTGAAGCGGGCTTTGGACGTGAGTGTGTGCGGTGAGGGGAGGGTCGGTCGAGCAGGAAAGAGAGGGTACGAAATAAGAATGAATGAAGGGAGATTGTGAATTGATGAAGGGAAGGCGCGGCATGAAGGATACTCTGCTAATCTGTTTCATAATTCGTTTTTGAGTGGGCGAGGTAGAGTTCGGTATACAGTGAAGGGGCGGGGCACTTTAGCCTCGCTGCATTGCCTTCGAAACGAGAGGCGGGGGATGGGGGTATCCTTCATCCCCGAGGGGGGGAAAAGGGAAGGGTGGATGAATAGGTTCTGTCCAGTCGTGAAGTGGGTGTCTGCTATGACTTGGCCACCCTCCTCGTTAGGGGGCAAAGAGTTTCTGGTATTCAACATACACACACACACACACACACACACACACACACACACACACATATATATATATATATATATATATATATATATATA
>NC_134783.1:41344849-41349849 GCF_046742065.1 Oratosquilla oratoria | reverse complement strand
CATCCTACTACACAAGCTGAGAGCCTTGGCAGTAACAGGCAAGTTGGGTCAGTAGTTGCACAGCTTCCTCCATATCGGACAGCAACGAGGAACCATCAACGGGACAGCCTCTGAACCATTTTTAGTTATAAGTGGCGTCCCACAGGGCACCGTGCTGGACCCATTCCTGTTCCTAGTACTCATCAGTGACATCGACAGCACATCTGATTAATCCAAAATATCCCCATTCGCAGATGACACCTGAGTCATCAAAGAAATAAGGGGGTCCGAAGATACCGACCTCTTTCAAAAGGACCTTGAAACGTTTACACCTGGGTTGTTGACAGCAACATGAAATTCAACGAAACCAAATTCGAACCGATGAGGTATGAAAGGCCTCGCAAATAATACCCAACCCTACACCACAGCTCACAAAGAGATTATCAAAAGATCGAATGTACGAGACATGGAAGTACTGCTGAGTCGAGATGGCAAGTTTATCACACAAATTGACAACATTGTTGATAGTCCCAGAAAATGGTCAGGATGAATCCTCATAACATTTACATCAAGAAACGAGGATTGTATGATTACACTGTGGAAGACCCTGGTACTACCTAAACTTGAATACTGTTGTCAACTGTGGAACCCAGACAGTATAGGGGAAATAGAGAAACTTGAGTGTCCAAAGAACTTTCACCAGAAAGATTGACTGTCTAAAAGTCATGAACTACTGGGACAGACTCAAGTACCTTAAACTCTATTCACTCCAAAAACGTAGAGAACGGTACCAGATCATTTACACGTGGAAAATGCTGGAGGGCCACGTCCCCAACATTGGAGTGATACTCAGCCAAGAAAGGACAAGAGGGAGATCTTGCTATGTTGAAGGAATCACCAGAAGCTCCAGATGCACCATATTATTCCGAGCAAATTTCTTCATCAGAACGGCCCTCAAGCTCTTCATTAATTTCTCAAACTATCTGAAGAACACCACATCCTACACAGTGGAAGTATTCAAAAGACGGCTGGATGCTTTACTACAAGAAATTGAAGACACAGATCGCACACCATCCTACAGTAACACAAAGGATTACAAAGGAGGAACATGCCGACAGGAGACCTTTAGGCCCTTCTGCAACAAGCTGGTATGTCTTATACCACTTCACTGGAGGCAACACGGCCAGGGAGGAAGAAACGGCAGTACCTGTAGCTGAGGCGTGTTCGCCGAGATCTCCATAAGGTAACATAAGGTCAGGAAGGGTCAACACACACACACACCACATACATATCAAAACCCATCTAACTCCCCTCATATCTCAGTACCTCGTGGACGATGGGTCATTCCTGAATCCCGCCACAATGCTCGGGGTGTATATGCAGTCGTAAAAATATTTGGTCCTCCAGCTGCGTCCAGAAACGAGGAAAACGATATGACCTATGTCCCCTTGCACAAAGGTGCCAGTGTTGGAAGGTCATAAAACAATCTACTCCCTCCAACCAACCCGCCTCCCCTATCGGTCAAATGGTTGACCGAGCTACAGTGCCCACAGCATTCCCAAGCGTCCTCCTCCTCCCCTCCTCCTCCCTATTCTTCCTCTTCTTCTTCTTCTTCTTCTTTTTCCTGGTTACTTCTCTTGGTCTTAATTTCCTTCTCATTCTTGGAACACGCAAGATGGCGACCGTCTACCAAGCTGTTTTGTATTTGCTGATAACTTTGTACATCTCTAGAGCAATTAACCACTACCGGTGTGATAAATGTAGGAGTTAGTGATCATTTACTTCTCTACTGTCCAAGGAAACTGAAAAGATGTGTTGTTAATGAGCACAATACTGTTGAAGCTCGCTCATTGAAGAATTATTCGAAAGAAGATTTTGTTCATAAACATGAATATGTTGACTGGTCACATGTTGTGAACTGCTATAAAGTGTGTGAAGCCTGGAATAATTTTAGGGAAAACTTTATGAATGTCATTGATTCAGTGACTCTTCTTATTTTTTTTATTAACAAACAAAGGACTGAGCCATGGATGCCAACTGAGATTTTGGATTTGATAAAAAAAAAAGAAAAAAAAAAAAAAAAAAAAAAAGGGATCGTTTCTTAAATAAATTTAAGATGTCTAAAAACCAATCTAATTATGGAAAGTTGCTATCTTATAGGAATAAGGTTGAATACTTGAAGAGCAAGGAAAATAGGAGTATTATATTAACATAATAAATGAAAAAAGAAATTAGCCAAAGAAACTATGGAAAACCCTAAAAAGTTGGGTACATCCTCAAAGTGTAAAACTAGTCCAGTAATATAGGCCTAAAGGTTTTTGAATGCATTGTATACAAACAATTGAATGGTTTCCTTGTGGAAGATGATCTTCTGTATAAACTTCAATCAGGTTTCCGTACAGTATACTCAACAGGTACGTGTTTGATTTACTTAGATGACTACATTAGACAGGAATGTGGGTAGGGCATATATATTGGTATGGTTCTTTTAGACCTTCAAAAGGCATTTGTTACCGTGAATCATGAGATCCTTTTTCAGAAAATTACTGCACTTGGTATAAATGAGTAGTGTTACAATCAACTGGTTCAGATCTTGTTTAGTTGACAGAAAATAAGTCATTAATGTAAGCAATATAAATTCCTGTAGATGCAATGTTACCTGTGGTGTGCCTCAGGGCTCAATCTTGGGTCCGCTTCTGTTTCTGATATACAGTATGTGAACGATATGTCAGTGTATGTGGACTGTAAAATTCTACTTTATGTTGATGATTCAGCTTTGATTGTTTCATGCAAGGATACGTAAGAGATAGAGGAGATCCTAGGCACTGAGCTTGCTGCTGTACAAGAATGGTTAAATGGTTAACTGATAATAAACTCTCGTTAGTTCTTGGTAAAAAATAAGCTATATTGTTTGGATCTAGATGTAAACTGAAACAGTGTGATGATTTAAAATTGAAATGTGGTGATAATGAAATAGAGGCAAAACAACAGGTTACCTACTTAAGAGTGACCTTAGACCAAACTTTGTCTGGAGAAGTCAAAGCTGATAAAGTACTCACTAAATACTCCAACAAAACAATTTTTTGGACAGAAATACAAAAAACTTTTATCTAAATACCAAGAAACTACTGGTGTCTGCATTTATTCAAGGCTATTTTGATTATGCTTGTAGCTCACGGTACAATGGACTCTCCAAAATATATCAGTTTCGACTGCAGGTGACTCAAAATAAAATCATAAGACTTATGTTAGAATTGCCTTGTAGGAGCCATGAATTTGTAAAGTTGGTTATGTTGCCTGTTGATTACCGAGATAAACATCTGAAATTAAATTATGTATAACATCTATAACAACAATGCTCCAAAATATCTAAGATCTAATTTCCAGCCAGGAGTATATAATCGCACCAGAAATAGGTCTGGCTGCTACCAAATCAGACACTCTGGTTCCTTCTGTAAAAAAAGCTTTTATCATACTAGTACTATACTATGGAATGGCCTCCCTTCAAACATAAAGTCTTAAAAAAAAGCCTTTATGGGTCAGGTTAAAACCTTTTCGGTTCCCATTTGTTAGTTAGAAACCGTGAGTATTTTATATATTATTAGGTTTCTTATATATCATGGTGCTACTTCCAATACTTAAATAAGTTATTTTCCTTATTTTTACTGTACTCTTCATAAAAAGCTTTTATGGGATATCAGTTATTATTACATCTTGATTTTTTTTGTTTGAGCTAGCTTTTTTCTTAAGTTAAGTTATTAGTATCAGTATTATTCATGTATCAGTTGGCTACTATTATTGCACTATTTTATTATTGTTATTCTTATTATATTATCATTAATATTGATACTGTAGTGCCATGATTTGGCAACTACGCATTCCCTTTTTGAATGAATGGGCGAGATGTAGATTACTCCTTCATAGGAACAAAACTATGTCTAATCCCGAATACTACGGATAAGATGGTAGTCATTCAAATATATCCCAACAATGCTAATTGGGGAATTCTACGTTAATTAGAATTGTTGTTTTGATTAGTATTCAAAGATATTTGTTGTGTTTCGCTGCCACCATACCACCCACAAGGCTAAATATATTAGAGTGCGTGATAGTTCGTGACCATCACATAGTTTTATTCCATTCCCCCTTTTCAGACCGTTTAAGTGTTACGTTACATTTGCGAGATCGAGAGCAAAGAAAAAATAAATAAATAAAATGAAGTCTACATAGTTTGTTTTACTGATATATGAGGTGATGTTATTTTGATTCTTATCAACACTTATAACATATAACTTCATAATCTATGCTCCATGCAACATAAGTATGGTACAAATGGTGCGTAATTTATGTAGTATGTGTTTTAGCATAGGATACTAGCATAGAGTAGAGTACCGTAATCCTTTGTAACCGTAGTGTCGTGGTGTGTCCTCACCAGCAGTGACGCTTTCCGTACAAGGACCCCTTTCATAGGGCCGACAAGGCCCTTTTTCATACTTTACTAGGCGTAGCATCGTCTTCGCAATATGTAGCGAGAGACATCTGCCCCCACGTCAGTTGATACCTGTCTGTCTTCCCACGTGCATCCCGCGCTCCCATGTCCGCATAACCCATTGATTAGTAAATACGTAACTCATCCTCCCCGTGTTTCACTGTTGCCTCTGCATGCAGGATTGCATGCAAATAATTTACGCCCAAAGAAACATTGACGTGGGGGTCGGTATGTAACGCCTCCCCACAGTACACGTATGTTTGTCCCTTTATTCTTGGCTCTTTCATCTAATTACGTAATGATTTACACTGCTCAAAGTTAGCCAAAACCTTTACCTTGAAATACCAGACATCAACTATCTACGAAATACAGAAGTAGCGTGGGGGGGGGGGTTAATGATTTAACGCTCTCGATGGAGCGAGTGAAACATGTGAGATTCACGTCTATAGCTCTCCGGCCACCTTTTAAGCATCATTCTGCACATAATAATCTAACCTAATATCCACATAATAATCTAACCTAGTACCCACAT
>NC_134783.1:41334849-41337349 GCF_046742065.1 Oratosquilla oratoria | reverse complement strand
TAAGAAGAAAAGAAAAGATAAATAGCAAAATGAAAAGTAAAGATAAAAAACGAAAACAAAAGAGAAAACTTATCCAGAAAAATAAGTCAAAAAAAGGAAAGAAAGAGAAAGAGAGAGAGAGAGAGAGAGAGAGAGAGAGAGAGAAAATGTGACGATATACCTATGTTCGGGTATGTAGCCATCAGCAGCCTTCCCTCACAGGATCTCCCCATCCCGAAATTCCCCTCCCTCCTCCCCTCTCTCTCCCTCCCTCCCTCCCTCTCTCTCTCTCTCTCTCTATCTCTCTCTCTCTCTCTCCTTCCTGGGACCCCGAGCACACCTGTTGCAGAGTTTCAGTCTATGGTGGCGCGTGCACCAGACCGGACGACGCTTCTGAGCATCAGTTGTCGGGTCTCCTTCATCTCGCGCGCATCTGCTGGGTAAGTACTTCACCCTCAGTGCAGACTACCGACCTCCACACCCGTCAGGAAGTTGCCGGGGGGTGGGGGGAGTTGTGCACGAAGTGTTTGGGGGAGTTAGGATGTCAAGGATGAGGCTGATCGGACATTGGTTGCGTAGTCTCCTTCGGGGAGGAACTTCTGTGTTGTGTTTGTGTTTTTGTTTTGTGTGGAGATGGTGATAACTTCCCTTTTAAAACCAAAAACACTTTTCTCCCGTAGTTAAGTGAAACAGCCTTGTGTTAAACAGAACAAAAACGTTTAAGTTTGCCTCGAGTGGATAAGACTTTACACCGACTTGGCACATAACACGTAAGTTTATGCATGTCATGGGCAATGCCAGTTAATAATAATAAAAAAAATAAATAATTTATAAATAAAAAATAGACAAGCATATAGAACAAATGAACAAATAACGGTAAATAAAAAATGACTATAAACAATTCTGAACAATTCGATCAAATCAGTGATGAAATAAATGAATAAATAAATAAATGAATAAATAAATACAGTAATTGATTAATTAACCAACTATTAATCAACGTGGTATTAATCCACACCCACAATATAACTAAACATTCTAAAATACCTAGGAGATCCCTCAGTTAAAATAAATCACCCGAAGGCAGCCATAATAAAACGGATGGATTGACCCAGGCCGGCACAGTCCAGCTGAATGGCAAGAGCTTAATCTCGTGAGAATGAAATGGTATTGGGGGGTGGGAGGGGGTGGACGTCCGACGTAGAAAATACGTGATAAGACGATAAAGGGTATGGAGGTCATGATGAGAAGGCTCGCTGTATCCTCTTTCTCTACCCCTCTTTTTTATTTTATTTATCTATTTATTTATTTATTTATTTATCTATTTTTTTTGTCTGGCTGAATCTAGGTAAATTGATTACTATTTGGGAGGGGGTATAGGTGTTTAATGTACGTGTGTGTGTGCCTAATATACAAACATATATGCAGAGACACACACACGCACACACACACACACACGCACGCACGCACACACACACACACACACACACTTACACACACACACACACACACACACACACACACACACACACACACACACACACACACACACACACACACACACACACAGTGCTATTCCATCCGTTGTTCGCACGATAAACTCATTGTAAAACTTAGGCTAGGCATGTTGCTCATATAATTACTGTATTGTATCATTATCAGTGTATCACTGCTATTTCAATAAACTTATTATTATTATTATTATTATTATTATTATTATTATTATTATTATTATTATTATTGTTATTATTATTATTACACACGCACCCACGCGCACGCACACACACACACACGACTCGATGGCGTAGTGGTAGCGTTTGCAGGCGCCACAAAGGCGGTCCGAGATCGAATCTCGCCCAGGGCATTAACCCAATCAACAGGATGAATATCTATTTCAACATGTTTGAAGATTCCAATCATTCTGTTGATTGGGGTAATGCCCATGCCATCTATCACACCAATAATATTATAGTAAGAAACTTAATAGGGTGCAGTTTGATCCATACCACCAGTGATCAAAATACATACACAAAGGCTTATACAAACTTGACAATTTTATCTGCCAAGAAATAAGCAAAACAATACATACATACATATACCAAAGGCTTTTTCCCCCTTACACGGGGGGTAGCCAAAAAGAAAAAGGCATAGGAATCACTCCCACCCATTTCATTTCCCATATACTGTATTCCACTCCCCTCCACCCTCCTCCCTCCCTCCTATCTTGGCACCACAATAATAAGGTAAAATGTAACCATGCGACTATGACCTGATGTCGCCCCCCCCCTCATTACTGGGGCGCATTGACCCTTGCGATCTGACCTACCGCTTTCCATGGTTAAATGTTCTCTACTCTTATGTAAACTGTCCTTGTTCCTTCTTCATGTACACATAAACTATGTATTTCCATTCAACTATGTACTTTTTGCACTGAAGATGTAATATACAAAAGCGCTCCGTTTCGTTAGTTTTTTTTCCAAGTGGTCTACTTTGCATATACATATACATATATATATATATA
>NC_134783.1:41329849-41332349 GCF_046742065.1 Oratosquilla oratoria | reverse complement strand
GTCTTTATTATGTATGCACGTGTTCGCATAGAGCATTTCTGTTCCAGCTTATTCTATTGGTACCATGTTGGTTTTAATGATGAGAAAAACATGTTTTGTAACTCCATCAGTATATAATCATGTTCAGAACGTCCCACCAGTTCCTCGCTTTCCGTTTTCTATTGACAATATCATATAAGATTTTCTTTTATGTTTTCCTAATGAGTGATAAATATATGGACAAAATATGTGAGAAAGATTAGAATTATTTTGGATCTCCCCAAGAATACGCACACGAACATGAAATGTATTTCCTTGGGCTCTGTCGTGGTTTCCTCCCTTCCAGTCATTTATGTGATTTACAAAACACACACACACACACACACACACACACACACACACACACACACACACACACACACACACACACACACACACACACACACACACACACACACATATATATATATATTTTTATACACACACACACACACACACACACACACACACACACACACACACACACACACACACACACACACACATATATATATATATATATATATATATATATATATATATATATATATATATATATATCGTATACTTAGGGCGCAGGTTCTCCTTGATACACACTGAGTTAAACACCACAGCATTGTCAGAATTATCTATTTTCTTCCTTTTATTTTCAATTCTCCTCTCTATAGTTCTGACATTGGGAGGGTGATCGAAAACCAAATGTCCAAATATCGAATTTGTTATTAAAATGGATAACTCTGGACAGTTGGTTTTCGATCACCCTCTCAAAGTCAGAACTATAGTGAAGAGAATTGAAAATATTAGGAAGAAGATAAATAATTGTGACAATGCTGTGTTGTTTAAATCAGCGTATATATATATATATATATATATATATATATATGTGTATGTGTGTGTGTGTGTGTGTGTGTATATGTAATATATATATATATATATATATATGTATGTATATGTATAGAGAGAAGGAGAGTAGAAGGTACAATTTTCATTAAAGAGAAATTACCAAACAAGAAAAAGTTATTGACGTCGTGAACAGGACAAAATTGTGTTGGGAGAGGATACTTTGCTCGAATGGAGGGTCCTCCTACTTTGAGAAGTGGCTGGGCGAAGACCAAGAGGACGACCAAAGAAAAGATGGATTGATGGTATTAAGGAAACCTATCGAGATCGAACTGGAAGGGAAGATTAGTTCGCAGCTGCACAAGACCGAAAAGCATGGCAGGGCATGTTACTGTCAGCGGGCATGGGTCAACATATATATATATATATATATATATATATATATATATATATATATATATATACGTATATATGTGTGTATATATATATATATACATATATGTATATATGTGTATATATATATATACATATATATATATATATATATACATATATATATATATATATACATATATGGTCCCCCAAAAGTCTGTGTGCACTTTAATTTTTTTTATAGCTTTTTAAATATTTGTGATAAAAAGGATCTGTAGTAAGCATTATAAAACTTATTGTATTTGTATACTTACTTTTTAGATTTGAATTAGACAGAAACACCTTAATTTTTTATTGTTCTTTTTAAGCTCACCATGTCCACCATCATTAGTAATACAATTGGTAATACGATTTTGTAGTTCACATAGAATATTTGTCAAATTATCTGCAGTAATGCCCAAAATTACATTAGTTATTTTAGCTTGAAAGTCTTCTAGCGGACGAGGTTTTGTCGTACACACCATTGTTCTCACATGTCCCAATAACAAGAAATCTATTGGAGTTGAGTCTGGTGAGCGTGAAGGTCAAGAAAATGGTTCACCTTTCCCAATCTATCTGTTGGAAATTTTATTTTTTAGAAATTCTCTAATGTGGAGAGCAATGTGGCAAGAGACACCATCTTGTTAAAACACTATATTCTATATCAGTCCTTTTTGCTCACGTTGAGGGATTAAGTAATCCTGCAGAATATTTAAGTAGTTGGCAAACGATCTTTAAAAAGGAATAGTCCAATGATTTGATTTCTTTTTCCCAAAGCGCAACATACATTTACCTTAGGAGAATCTCTTTCATGTTCAACAGACTCATGTGAATTTTTAGTTCCCCAAATTAGGCAGTCATGCCTGTTGGCCCTGCTACTATTGTGAAATGTTGCTTCATCAGAAAATATCTAACTATTCAGAAATGCATCATCATTGCTAACATCCTCACTGAATCGGTGACAAATCACTTGTCGTGTATACTATTCCTCTTCCAACAAAACTTTGTGTAATTGGGTTTTGCACGCCTTCTTGAGAAGTCTTGTATGCAGAATTCTATGTACAGAAGACTCTGAGACCCTTAGCTCTAGTAATTCACGTCAAAATGATTTTCTTAGTCTTGCTATAAAGGCTTCTTCTTTAATGGATGTTACCTTTTCTTCAGTCACACGTGACCTATTAGTCCATGTATTATCATTAACAGAACCTGTCTCATTAAATCTTTTCATCCA
>NC_134783.1:41319849-41324849 GCF_046742065.1 Oratosquilla oratoria | reverse complement strand
TTAAATTCTGTTATTTTGTTTGTTATCATTTTTCCTATTCTTTGTCCTGTGTTTGTAATTATTCTAATGTTGTTTTGTTCTGTATATTTTCTTAGTTTTGTGACTGCTGTAGAGTTTGGGATTACTAATATATTGTTTTTATTATTTTCTTCTTTTTCTTTGTGCTTTCGTTTTTGAATGTATAATTAATCTCTTAGGATATCATGTTTTTTCATGAACAACATAAAAAAGGTGGACCAAATGTATGGGAACAGGAAAGGTTAAGAATAAGATGGAACAATTGGTTGGGAGAAAGACATAAGCACACAACCAAGGAACAAAAGGAAGAAGAAAATAGGAAGGGTGGGCAAATGTCTACTGTCACTCTTATTTTCTTCCTTTTGGTATTCGGTTGTGAACTAATGTCTTTCATCCAGCCAAATGTTCCATCTTATCCTTAACCTTTCCTGTTTTCAGACGTTTGGTCCACATTCTCCTTAACCTTTCTTAGTATTCAGCGACCCTCCCTCCCCCTTCCTAACTCCCTTCCTCCCCCCGTTCCCCTCCCCCGTTCTTCTTATTTAATCTCAGTCATGTGTATTACTACTGTGTACTTGAAAAATACTGTAACAAGGCGAAACGTCCTACTAATAAAGGCTCTGTCCTCACTTGTGGTGTTTATTTCGATAGACTTGTCGGCAACTTCCACTTTTATACATATGATATATATATATAAATATATAATTTTTATGTATATATATAATATATATATGTATATACATATACACACACATATATATATATATATATACACACATATATATACATATACATATATATATATATATATATTAATCTTTTTCAACCACATTATTTTTTCACATTAATTCCATGTCATCACGATCGAGACTGGCAAGGAGCTCGACGGAAAGTGATACGTAGTGAAGCCAAGGACTCGAACCCAGCTCAGACGTAACAAGTGAACAGTGACTTAAACCACTGCACTCTCTTGAGTCCTTGGTTTCACTACGTATCAGTTTCCGTATATGTTTCCGTCGAGTTCATTGCCAGTCTCGATTGTGATGACATGGAATTAAAATGAAAAATTAATGCGGTTGAAAAAGATTAATATCTGTGTACTGGGGAACATTCTGTGTATATATATATATAAATATATCTTTATATATATATATATATATATATATATATATATATACATATATATATATATATATATATATATATATATATGTGTGTGTGTGTGTGTGTGTGTGTGTGTGTATATATATATATATATATATATATATATATATATATATATATATATATATATATGATGTAAGTGGAAGTAGGAGTCTGAGTTTATTCTTGACTAGATTATTTTTTGGTTGTGGATGATACCAGTCGATTTTATTCAGCTTAGAACCAACCAACGGTCGGCTGAATTTAGTTCTGAACGCATACCTAAGTTCCACATGAACAGCATAAGATATGCTGCTGAATGTACATTCTGAATTCAAATGCATAATTGAAGCGGACTTTCCTTAATATTGCTTATATATTTTCATTAAGCTGAAAAAGCTTGATCATATTTTTCATTGCAGAATAAGAGAAAAGCGTACCTGCGAATTTAGTCAAGAATAAAGTCAGACTAAGACTCCTGTGTTTCCTACTCCCACTTCCGTCAACCAGTCAGAATGTCTCAACATACTGTATATACATACATCATACACACACACACACACACATATATATATATATATATATATATATATATATACATATACGTGTGTGTATGTGTGTGTGTGTGTGTGTGTGTGTGTGTGTGTGTGTGTGTGTGTGTGTGTGTGTATTCACCTCGGATCTGCTGCAGTCTCTGTCGAGACAGCCAGACACCACCCTACGGCAGTGAGCTCAGAGCTCATTATTTGCCGATCTCTGGATAGGTCTGAGACCACTCACACATCACACACCGGGACAGCAAGGTCACAACTCCTTGACTAACGTCCCGTACCTACTCACTGCTAGGTGAACAGGGGTTACACGTGAAAGGAGACAAACCCAACTTATCTCCGCTCGGCCGGGGAATCGAACCCCGGTTCTCTGGCTTGTGAGGCCAGTGCTTTACCAATCCGCCACCAAGTGTGTACCAATCCGCCACCGAGTGTGTGTGTGTGTGTGTGTGTGTGTGTGTGTGTGTGTGTGTGTGTGTGTGTGTGTGTGTGTGTGTGTGTGTGTGTGTGTGTGTGTGTGTGTGTGTGTGTGTGTGTGTGTGTGTGTGTGTGTGTGTGTGGAGTGTGTGTGTGTGTGTGCATTTATATATGGAATATGGATATACAAATATATGTATATACAATACGTCTGTATATATATCAACCCGACGAGGGAGAAGAGGACAGGAGGGATGAGGACAATTATTATAAGGACAAAGAGAAGTATATGGTAGGAAGAGAGGGAAGAAGAGGAACAATAAAAGAAGAATAAAGAGGAGGAGGAGAAAGAGGAATGAAAGGAGAAATAGGTGTATGAGAAGAAGAAGAAGAAGAAGGAGATGAAGGACGAAGTAAAGGAAGAAGGGGGAAGAAAGTAGGGCGAGAATAAGGAGGAGGAGGAGAAGGAGGAGGAGGAGGAGGAGGGGAAGAAGGTAGAGGAGGAAGGGGAGGAGAAGGAGGAGGAGGTAGAGGAAGAAAAGAGGAAGAAGGGGGAAGAAAGTAGGGCGAGAACAAGGAGGAGGAGGAGGAAGAGGAGGAGGGGAAGGAGGTAGGGGAGGAGAAGGCGGAGGAGGTAGAGGAGGAGGAGGAGGAGGGGAAGAAGGTAGAGGAGGAAGGGGAGGAGAAGGAGGAGGAGGTAGAGGAAGAAAAGAGGAAGAAGGGGGAAGAAAGTAGGGCGAGAACAAGGAGGAGGAGGAGGAAGAGGAGGAGGGGAAGGAGGTAGGGGAGGAGAAGGAGGAGGAGGTAGAGGAGGAGAACTATTCCAAGAAGACTTGCTTATTACTTCTCCTTTGGAGATTGATCAATTGGGGTTGGGGCTGGGGGGGGGGGCTGGGGGGGGGAGTGTTTGGCAGAACCCAACGTATCTTTGTCCCTCTGCATCACTCAGCAGTGATAAGAAGTTTTTTTACAAACAAATTACATCAACCGCTAACAAGAATACCGATTTGGAATCAAATGATAAAAAATAGAGAATGGATTTATTAGAAAATGAGAGAGAGAGAGAGAGAGAGAGAGAGAGAGAGAGAGAGAGAGAGAGAGAGAGAGAGAGAGAGAGAGAGAGATTGAGAGAGAGTAAGAGAGAGAGATAGAGTGAGAAATTTTATTTTGGTATAATTATCCCGATTGAAAGAACGAAGCGTACGCACAAGTCTTGAAGAAAAAAAAAAAAAAAAAACGAAGCTGACTGACTTCAGTGAAAATTCCCTGTGGATGTAAAAGGTTTGGCGTTTCAAAAAACCTAGAATTGCGTCGGGAGAGCAATCATTGAATGGCTGATGATTCGGAGGCTGGGACGGCTCCCCTTACGAAGGACTTTGCAGAGTGGAGTATATGAACAATGCCCTTGGTCCAACTCGCTGGCGACAGCGTTCGAACCAACGTCACTTCGACTTCCGTCGCAGGTAGCGACGCTTTTACAAGCTCGACCAGCGAGCATTCAAGCAATATAGAAATTCAGAAAACATTATGTGCTTCTTACCTCGGCTTCCAGGTAACAACAATACCGATTTGTCAGTAGGGTCAGCCATCTTCTCCAATCTTCTCGATCTTGCAAGATGTCCTTTATCCTGGTTAGCGCCATTCTATTTCATTCAGGTGATGTGTAAAATGGGGCTTGGTGCATATGAAGGTCGTTCGCAGTGAACGAGTAGGAGGAGGAGGAGGAGGAGGAGGAGGAGGAAGAGAAAGAGGCGGAGGAGGAACAAAAGGAAACTTTAGAAAAGGTGGAGGAGGAAGAGGCGGAGGTGGAAGAGGAGGAAGTGGAGGAAAAGGAGGAAGTGAAGGACGAGGATTGGGAGAAAGAGGGGGTAGAGGAAGAGGAGGAAGAGGAAGAGGAAGAAGAGGAGAAATAAGACGTGAAAGAGGAGGGGAGGAAGTAGGAGGAGGAAGAAGAGGAGGAAGAGAGAAAAAGTGGAGGGAGACGTGGAAGAGGAGGAGGAGGAGAGGAAGAGGAGGAGGGGGAGGAAGAGGAGGAGGAGGGGGAGGAAGAGGAGGAGGGCGGTAGAGTAGATCAAGGGCGAGGCTGTGTGTCACTAAAGAAAGACGAAAAGGATTTCGAAAATTGCATGTCAAGTCGACACGCAGAGACGCTATCTCGTTCACACGAGAAAAAACTACCTTTTGGTAGTTTCTTTCTTTTTTTTCTCTGTCCCACTCAATAAGCAGCTGGAAAATATTCAGGTAAGCTCTCTAAGGCCAACCTTGGAGGAGTTTAAAGTTCAGATTGAGAAAGACGGCGGATTGCGAATGAAGCCAAGTAGTTCTTTCTTGAAGGTATGAAAGATATGATTTTTTAAGGAAGAACAGAATTTTAGTTGAAGTCCAACTAAGACAGACATAGGAGAAGAGCATAGGCCGTCTAAAGCACCAGCTATGGCTTGGTTCGAGAGGAAATCGGAGATCAGGAAACAGAGGGAAGGAAATGTGTGTGTGTACAAGTATATACGTAATATCGCCAGAACTTATAACTAGTACAGCTGTGTCGAGCTTCTAGACTCGTCGACTCGGACAAATAATGTCCATCTTGCCTTGAAAGCTAGACTAAATTAGGCAGTAGGCTAAACGAGGTAATTGACGCACGCGGTGGTTGGACTCGCTATTGAGGCCATTCATTTGTAATGCAACATTACAATCCAACGTGTTTCAATGAGTAAAGACAGTATCTATAATGTAAGATTAAACTGTATTTGTTACATGTGTAATATATCAAACACATCTAATTGAATTGTTCACCGTGTTCAAAATAAAGATTTGTAAGTAAACTAAGCGATGAAATAAATACAGATATTATATTAGAACAAGATATTCAGA
>NC_134783.1:41304849-41309849 GCF_046742065.1 Oratosquilla oratoria | reverse complement strand
CTCCTGTTGGTCTTTACGACGGCCCCTCATTTTTATTTGTTTATTTATTTTTTTGAGGTTCATGAAACAGTTCCATAAAGGGTTCATAACATCCCTAGAAAGGAGAGAAGCTGGAGGAAATGGACAGTCTTAAGTATTTGGGGCCGCATGTGGCAGGACATGTAGAAGTCGGGGTGGAGGTAAATTGTAGCTTGAAAGAAGCACGTAAATGACTTGGGGGACTGAAAAGGGCCTGAAAAATGGGTAGCTGGGAAGGTATGGAAAGAGATTACATGAAGGAGTGATTGTTCCAACAACACTGTATGGGGCGGGGACTTGGAATCTAAGAGAAGCAGAGAGAAAAAAAATTAAATGTATTTGAGATAAATTGTCTGAGATGCATGGTAAGGGTTACAAGGTTGGATAGAGTGAGAAACGAGGAGGTGAGGAGGAGAGCGGGGGTCGAAAGGAAGCTGGCAGATAGGGCTGATGAAAGAATATTGGGAAGGTTTGGACATATGGAAAGCATAAGTACAGAAAGATTAGCAAAAAAAGGTGAGGAAGGTAGACGTGGATGGATTGAACATGACGGGACGACCGAGGATGAGATGGATGGATGGGTGAAAGGGGCTTTGAGCATGAGGGGAATGTCTGGTGAGCAAGGATGGGAGAGGGGTGAGTGGAAAATGGTTGTGTATGGATGATATTTTGACGCAGCCCGAAGGGATTTTCTCCTCTTCGTCTCTATTTCATGTGTCTGTCGGGCAAGGAAGGATGGGGGATAAGGGTGAGTGGAGAGTTGTCGTATAAAGATGACATTTTGAAAGAGTCCAGAGGGATTTCTCCACGTGTTCTCTAATTTCCGTATGAGGGACGGAGAGTGGGGGGTCGCTATTTAAGTAAAGCGGCCCTGCTGTGGATGTGCTGTGTCTTGCTGCATTTCTTCTGACCCGGGCAGTGGGCAGGAAACAGGGATGAACCTTCATCCACGAGGAGCTAAGATGGGAGAGGAACAATGCTGGGTGGTGGATGTGAGTGGAATGGGTGGGAGTGGTTGGGTATCTTTTGATCTTGGCTACTTCCCTCATAAAGGTGAAGAAGACCTCTGTATACAGATATAAAATATTAAACACATTGAATCAGATATTCCTATCCATTAGGCCTAGTCTCTTGCGTACTGGATGATCTTTTTGTCTTTTAGTTTTGACTGCCACAAGGTAATCTTATTCATCCCTTGGCAACCCCCGCCCTCCATCCACGGTAAACAATAGGACTTATTTCGGTGAAGGGGAGGTCGAATTGGAGGAGACTAGAGAACCATCAATCAGTTTTATTTCTCTTCCAAATAAGAGCCCTGAAGTACCGCGAGATTTACTCTCGTCCGACAGACAATACGAACAAGAACTCTCCAGAGGCCTTGGTTCTGGGTGCTTTTTGTTTAGGACATTTCACCACCCTTTCGAGTGGCGTTGGTAATTCGAAAACGATCTTCATCTGCCTGAGATCGGAAGATCGAGAGGAGTTATGGTTCATAAAAAAAAGCAGCTTTGTGGATGAAATAAAACATAAAACAAAGTATGGTCCTTCATAGCAAGAATTTTATTAGTCTTTTGTATATAGATATATTTATATACAATTTCAACCCAACTTCCCTATCCGCCCCATGTGGTCGAGTAGAGCGAACGAGTCGACATGACGTCATCACTAATGATAAATGGAAGACAGACCAACGTCGCCAGCGCCTTTTCATCAAATATATTTCACTAACATTATTTCTTTGGTTGTATTTGCAATATGATGCGGAAATAATTTCTTGTTTCTCTTCTGGTAGAAAATATAAATGCAATATCATAGATCACATTCAAGGTTTGATCAAATAAAATAATTTACTAAGAAGCTTCTCATCTTAACAATGAAAAATTATTTTTAATGAAGCTTTGTGCATGAACCATTCCTTGTCATGAATAGTTTGTCCGACATGAATGCTCTTTACACAAATATTCAGTACAGAAATTCAACACCGTATATGCAAATTGACCATAAAAGTCATACTAAAATGTTGACTTATTTCTACAATGGTATGCGAATATACCGCAGATGCCTAAACAAACATATGAAAAAAAAATACAAACACGAACACATATACTGACACAAAAACACGTGTGTGTGTGTGTGTGTGTGTGTGTGTGTGTGTGTGTGTGTGTGTGTGTGTGTGTGTGTGTGTGTGTGTGTGTGTGTGTGTTTAGGTATGATAAACGCCTTCGTCTCTTGATTAAAATTAAATTGAAAGTGGGAGGAGATTAATCATGTATGAGAGAAGAAGCAAAGATTTCTGCCCACTGGTCTCGAAAATACCAATTTCTGTTGACCAATACGAAGGTTTAAAATAAATAAATAAAATGAAATAAATAAACATTATTACTTCATGTAATGTTTCCATTAGAGATCCTCATTATATTTTCCACGAATATGCTGACAGTTTCTATTCTCTATTCGAGCTGTTTGAAGGAAATTGAAATACGCTTTATGTCGACACAATTCCAGATGAATAAATGCACGGAAATTGCTCTAACTTTTCTCAAAGCCGTTGTTACAAATTCCTCCTCAAGACCAAACGAATATTTATTTGTATTTTCGTTATTCAATACATCATTTTTTACGATATCACTGCTAGCTGTTGCTAAACAACACAGCCTTCCTGGTCACTCTCCTGAGGGCCTAGTTACATCAAGCTTACGACCGGTTTCCGACCACCAGTTGCAGGTAGTCTTTGGAAGTCGCTGGTAGTTGGTAGTAAGACAGATGAATAGATAGATCGATAGATAGATATATTACAACACACACTGAATAGTCCCCAGTACATAGATTTTCATCTTATCAACCACATTAACTTTTTCCATTTCAATTCCTCGCATAGGTTTTGTGTCGCCGACCCATCGTTTAATTTTCGGTCGAATGTGGTCGGAAACAGGTTGTAAGCTTGGTGTGTCTGGGGGTTAAGCCCCGCCCCCGAGTACCCACGGTTGCCATGGGAACAAAACGACGCAGCCGACAAAGGATTGTTACGAAACGTTAGCGTGACGTCACTCATAACGTCATGAGCAGCGTCATGGTGACGCGTGACGTCATGGCAAGGGTAGGAATTTGGACGCTCAAAAATAAAAACAAAATAACAATGATAACAATAATAATGATAATGATAATGATAATAATAATAATAATAATAATAATAATGATAATAATAATAATAATGATAATAATAATGATAATAATAATAATAATAATAATAATAATAATAATAATAATAATAATAATGATAATAATACTAATAATAATAATAATGATAATAATAACAATAACAATAATAATAATAATAATAAAAATAATAATGATACACACATACATATACCAAAGGCTTTTTCCCCCTACATGGGGGGTAGCCACAACGAAAAAGGCACAGAAACCACTCCCACCCATTCCATTTTCTATATATTCCACTCCCCTCCACCCTCCTCCCTCCCTCTTATCTTGGCATCTCCTGGATGACGGGTCATCCCTGCATCCTGTCCACTGCCCTGGGTCAGAAGCAGTGTCGCAAGACACAGCACATCCACAGCAAGGCCGCTTCATAAATTCGGCGACCCCCGCTCTCCGTCCCCTCATGCAGAAAAGGAGAAGACGGGGAGAAATCCCTTCGGGTTGCGTCAATTTTTTTCATACATACTTCCTCACCCCCCATCCCCCACCCACTCCCCCTCATGCATCATAGCATCATCTATACACAACCCCTCTCCATTCACCCCTATCTTCTGTTCTCTCCCGTCCTTCCTCCACAGACATTCCTCTCTTTTGTAATGCCCCTTTCACCCACCATCCATCCATCTCATCCTAGGACGCCCCCTCATATTCACTCCTTCCACCTCTGCCTTCCATACTTCTTTTACTAGTCTTTCTTCACTCATTCTTTCCATGTGTCCAAACCATCCTAATATCCTTTCATCAACCCTATCTCCCAGTTCCCTTTCCACCCCTGTTCTCCTCCTCACCTCCTCATTTCTTACTCTATCCAGCCTAGTAACCCCTATCATACTTCTCAGACATTTCATCTCAAACACATTCAAACTCCTCTCTTCCTCTCTCATGTTCCATGTTTTTGCCACGTACAATGCTGTTGGTACAATCACTCCTTCATATAACCTCTTAGCATCCATTCCCAGATGTCTATTTCTCATTACACTTTTCAATCCACCAAGGCATTTACTCGCTTCTCTCAATCTACATTCTACCTCCACCCCCACTCCTCCCTTTCCTGTCACATTCGCACCCAAATATCTAAAACTATCCACTTCCTCCAGTCTTTCACCCTTAATGCTCACCTCCAGCCTGCTGTCACTCTCTCCCCTTGTACATCTCATCACCTTACTTTTACCCACATTTATCTTCAGCTTCCTTCTTTCACACACCTCAAACTCTGTCACTAACTTCCTCAATCTCTCCTCTGATCCTGCTACAAGCGCAGCGTCGTCAGCAAACAACAACTGGCTCACCTCCCACTTTTCTCCATTTTCTTTAACCATTTCCAACCCCTGACCTACTTCCCTTGCATTTACCTCTCGCACCACCCCATCCATGTAAAGATTGAACAGCTAGGGTGACATAACACATCCTTGACGAAGTCCCACCTTTACCTCAAACCATTCACTCTCTCCATTTCTAATCCTAACACAAGCTCTACTATTCTCGTAAAAACTCTTGACTGCTCCTAACAGCTTTCCTCCTATCCCATATATCTGCAGTACCTCCCATAGTGCCTTCCTATCTACCCTGTCATAAGCCTTTTCCAGATCCATAAAAGCCCAGAAAACATCCTTACCTTTTCCTATAGCTTTCTCACATATCTGTCTTACCACAAAGACCTGATCTACACAACCTCTACCTGTCCTAAACCCGTACTATTCCTCACCAATTACTCCCTCTGTTCCTCTCCTAATCCTCTCAATCAAGACCCTCCCATAAGCCTT
>NC_134783.1:41297349-41299849 GCF_046742065.1 Oratosquilla oratoria | reverse complement strand
TATGTATGTGTGTATGTGAGCTTGTGTGCGTGCATGTGTGTGTGTGCGTGCGTGCGTGCGTGCGTGTGTGTGTGTGTGTGTGTGTGTGCGCGCATGTGTGTGGGTGCGTGCTTGTGTGTGTATGTGGGCGCGAAAGCATTTACTTATATCTTTTATCTGTCTGCAATTACGATGAATGCCCTGACAACGGCAGACTCTCCAGATCAAGGCGAAAAAGGATCCAACAAAAGGATCCTTTATGGAGCCGATGCTTGGCGTTGGAGATGCTTTAATACTCCACGTGGCAGAAGCCAGCCCGGTCGGGATCGACCCATTATTTTCAACCAAGTATTGACCTCGATCGAGAGCGTGGGAAGAGGTTCCCTTAGTTGAAGAAAACATCATCTCTCGATAGGCAGACAAATATATACAAATATACAAGTCCACCTCCACACTGTAAGGACTTCCTTAACCTGAATGGTAATGTTTAGCAAGAAAAGAAAAGAAAAGAAAAGAAAAAAAAAACTAAGGAAATCTTCGCACTCTCATAACTCTATGTATGACGTCATGTTTTCTTAAGTCCTATCTATCAATACACCAAGGGCTTTTTCCCCCTTACAAGGGAGGTAGCCAAGTCAAAGGCAGGCACCCACTCTCACCCATCCACCACCTTTATTTTCCACTTATCTCAGCTCCTCGTGGATGAAGGGTCTTCTTAAGTTACAAAAATAAAATTCATCAGCGCGTTTTGACGTCAAATCACTATTTACAAACTTCCCTGTAACTAACACGACTGACGCAATGAGAAGAGCAAGGAAAGATAAAACCATGCAAGTTGATATTTATCTTTTGTCGTATGTACAGGTGGACTATTTTTAAACTCTTCAATGTGTATCTTAATGCTAATGCATTAGAATCCTTAGGAGACGAATGTTATCAGCATAGGATCGTTCTTTGACTATTTCAATAGAAGGAACCTAATTCATCAGATGTAAACTGTCTTATTTAAGATGATGATACGTTCATTCCATAATAGAAATATATTATTAATTTGACTATATCAAGAGATTTACTTCATAAAAAATCACCAATCTTCTTAGTTCGAAGGCTACCTGCTGGGAAGGGATCACAAGATAAACAGACCACCAACTAAACGAACACGAAATCCTAAATTCTTAAGGTCGAGTTTTCAATTTACGTAATACTGTCAGGAGTGATTTGTCGATGGCATCCCCCATCTTGGAAATCCTCCTCTCTCTCTCTCGCTTCCTCACTGAAACTCCCTGCAGAGGATCACGCTGGGAGGATCGACAGGAATTATTCCATCTGGCGGAGAAATGTGATCGACGTTTTGGCTCTCTGGATTCCGGGAAGGACATATTTACAGCTCTTCCTGTACCAAGTGCGCGCGCGCACACACACACACACACACACACACACACACACACACACACACACACAGACATACGCACACACACACACCGGATCGATGGTGTGGTCGTACCGCGTTCGACCGCTTATTCAGCGACTCATGTTCGAGTTCTGGTCAGAATGAAAGAAAGAGAAAAAAGAGAGAGAGAGAGAGAGAGAGAGAGAGAGAGAGAGAGAGATAGAGAGAAGGAACCACACTCTCATACAAATATAAACCCAAATATTTGCTCCACTGATCGAAAATGGGGTCAGATTTATCACCTCTGCTTCCAGTAGCACACACACACACACACACACACACACACACACACACACACACACACACACTCCACCTCCTCCTCCTCCTCCTCCTCTTCTTCCTCCTCCTCTTCCTCTTCCGCCCGAGGGATTTGGGACTTGATAGGATCATAAGGAGCGTCATGGGGACGCGTTCTCGTCCATCATATAAAATCACCTCTCGATTTTTTTTCCCAAAATTCAGTGGACATCTGGGATGGACGTTTTCCACTACGGAAATGAATCCCTTTGAAAACTGTAGATTTTCCCCCCTCACTGATATTGCCTCACCAACGCAACCCCTTTTGATGCGTTTCTCGATTTAAAAAAAAAAAAAAAAAAAAAAAAAAAAAAAAAAAAAAAAAAATCTTTTTGTCATGAATAGGCCCTAAAAATTATTACCTATTTTGTGTGTATGTGTATGTGTGTGTGTGTGTGTGTGTGTGTGTGTGCACGCACATGTGTGACCATGCTGTTGACAGAGGTAAAAGCTTTCAAGTTAAATCTTTTGGTTATTTTCTCTGTCAACGGTCAACTGTTGACGGAAGAATCGATTGTTCGCGCCCCCCCTTCCCCCCTCCTCTCCCTAACTCCCCCACGGCCTCCTCCCTTTCTCCCCCCCGCCTTCCCCCCCTACCCCCAGCCAACCACCTACTTCTCCTCCCTTTATTTTCCTTTTTACCATCGTCCTCATATATACCCTTAACCCAAGCACCTATTTAATCACGTATATTCTCCCCATTCCCCTAATTCACTACCAGTTTTTGCGTGGTCTGTGATTTAGCAGGACTTTAGCGTCACCCTAACGGACCAG
>NC_134783.1:41279849-41287349 GCF_046742065.1 Oratosquilla oratoria | reverse complement strand
TGCCCAGAAATTCCTTTCTTCCCAGGATAAAAGATCCGGTCTTGAGCTTGCCTTTGAAAATATTCAATTTTGGTGTTATTTTTCCCGCTAGTGTTTGACTCGTTTCTCTAAAACGTTTTTCCCATCTCACTTTCATCAACATGAAACGTTTCTTTTGCTCTGTCAAGGCAAAGGAACAAGAATATCAGACATCTTGCTATTGCGATCCTACATGAATATATATATATATATATATATATATATATATATATATATACATATACATATATATGTATAATATATATATACATATATATATATATACATATACATATATATGTATAATATATATATACATATGTATAATATATATATATATATATATATATATATATATATATATATATATAAGACTTATTGACCCACTGTCGGAGAATAAGATAAGATGGGCAGGAATTCTGTATATTTCGACCATTAACGGTGGTCCTCTTCAGCAGAATGAATTCTGAATTCTGAATTCCTAGGAAAGACCACCCGCTTGCGCGGGATCGGTTTTTGTGGGAGGGGAAGAATGTCTGTAAGAAAATGAAAAGATAGTAGCGTATAAAAGAGGGCTATTGCCACCGGGCGAATTAGCGAGCGATTTGGGGCAGTTGGTGGTCGTGGCTCGGGAGAAATGGACTGGGAGCTTGGACGGGGGTGCCGACGCCGGGAATGATACATAGTGTAGAGTATGAGAGTATATATAGCTAAGAATGGGTACATTTGGGGACATGGAGAAGGGGGGACTCAGGTTATGTGCCCTTGATGAGGTCGGGGCGGAGGTTGGCCGATAGTGAGGTCAAGCCCGGCTGCTTTAGAGATGGACTTCTTAGCAGCCATCCAAGTTATGCAGTCTGGGGACCACTGACCTTTGGAGGTATTAAAATTAGGTATATGTTTAATAAGGGAGGAAAATTATAGAATCCTCCCTCATATGTGAAAGAAAGAAGCTGAAGATAAATGTGGGTAAAAGTAAGGTGATGAGATGTACAAGGGGAGAGAGTGACAGCAGGATGGAAGTAAGCATAAAGGGAGAGAGACTGGAGGAAGTAGATAGTTTTAGATACTTGGGTGTGAATGTGGCAGGAAAGGGTGGAGTGGGGGTGGAGGTAGAATATAGATTGAGAGAAGCGAGTAAATGCCTTGGTGGATTAAAATGTGTAATGAGAAATAGACATCTGGGAATGGATGCTAAGAGGAGGTTATATGAAGGAATGATTGTGCCAACAGCACTGTACGGGGCAGAAACATGGAACATAAGAGAGGAAGAGACAAGGAGTTTGAATGTGATTGAGATGAAATGTTTGAGAAGTATGGTAGATGCTACTAGGCTAGATAACGTGAGAAGTGAGGAGGTGAGGAGGAGAACAGGGGTGGAAAGGGAGTTGGGAGATAGGGTTGATGAGAGAATATTAGGATGGTTTGGACACATGGAAAGACCGAGTGAAGAAAGACTAGTAAAAGAGGTGTGGAAGGCAGAGGGGGAAGGAGTGAATATGAGGGGGCGTCCTAGGATGAGATGGATGGATAGGGTAAAAGGGGCATTACAAAAGAGAGGAATGTCTGTTGAGGAAGGACGGGAGAGAACAGAAGATAGGGGTGAATGGAGAAGGGTTGTGTGTGGATGATGCTGTGATACATGAGGGGGAGTGGGTTGAGGAAGTATGTATGAGAAATAATTTGACGCAGCCCGAAGGGATTTTTCCCCGTCTTCTCCTTTTCTGCATGAGGGGAAGGAGAGGGGGATCGCCCAATTAATGAAGCGGCCTTGCTGTGGATGTGTTGTGTCTTGCAACATTGCTTCTGACCCAGGGCAGTGGACAGGATGCAGGGATGACCCGTCATCCAGGTGTCAAGATGAGAGGGAGGGAAGAGGGTGGAGGGGAGTCGAATATGTAGGGGATGGAATGGGTGGGAGTAGTTTCTATTCCTTTTTCTTTTTGGCTATCCCCCCGTGTAAGGGGGAAAAGGCCTTTGGTATATGTATGTATGTATGTATGTATGTATGTATATATATATATATATATATATATATATATACATACACATATATATATACATACATACATATATATATATATATATATATATATATATATATATATATATATATATGTGTGTGTGTGTGTGTGTGTGTGTGTGTGTGTGTGTGTGTATGTGTGTATCGCCACTTCGTTACTCTCGGCACGTCGCCCTAGGCAACTCTCTTTGTAACTAGATATCCTTCCTATATATCCCCTTTCGCCCTATCTCAACACAGAGAAACAATGGACATGGTATTCAAAAGTAGAAGTGACCTAAGGGAAGGCTTATAACGAGGACGGGGAAAGGGAAAGGAATGGGAGTGAGCGATATATACATATAAAGATATATGTGTGGGTAGGCCAAGAGTAGGCGAAGATGTATGGGAACACTTTATTTTTATTCATTTTTTCATGTGTTGCAACACCGCTGCTTTTACGTTTCGAGCAATTAGGTCCTCTTGAGAGACCTAACATTAAACTGTGCGAAAAACAATTTATACACATCGTGTCTGGCGTCCTCGCCTATTCTTTCTTTACTCATACATACATGCACACACACATACATACATACACACATATGTGTATATATATATATATATACATAAACATACACACACAAACACACACACACACACACACACACACACACACATATATATATATATATATATATATATACATGTTGCACTGAAGATGTAATATACGAAAGCGCTCTGCTTCGTTAGTTTCCTTTTTCCAAGTGGTCTACTTTGCATAAGTGAACACACGTACCCGTGTTCTTATTAGCATATATATATATATATATATATATATATATATATATATATATATATATATATATATATATCAAGACATTTTCTATTGAATATCACAGCATACTCAGCGTTCGTGATCTTTTTCTTAACACTTTCAATTCTTCTAATTATTCTCTTCTTAGAACTTGGTAAATGATAAATAATATTTCCGATGGAGTCCATTGTGGAAATGAAAACTAGAACATAACGACGTTTCGCCTATACCTTAGGCATCTTCTGGTAAATTTTATTTTCTAAAGATACATACATGCTTATAAATACAAAAAGTTACAAAATGTGAAATACTAGGAGAGATGGTGGTGCAGGAGTGTTGCCGGACTTTTCATCTTCGTGGCGCGACGTGGGATGTCCCGAAAAGTTCTAAATGTCCGCACATATTTTGCTGGATGTTGATATTTGGCATATGGTTTTTTATCAAAACTGCCTCCAAACATTTTAATTTGCTTTTGTCGTTGGTCTTTGAAATTATGACTGTGTTTTCGTTTAATTGGTCTCGTGATATGATAGTGTTGTGTGTTTTTGTGATGTGATTTTTGATGTTAATGTTTGCGTTGTGTGGCCTATGTACTCTTCGTTGCAAAGCACACCGTCTTTGTTAAGATTGCATGAGTACTTATACACAACGTGGTCTTGTTTTAATTTGTCTCTAGTGGCAGTCATATTATTTTTCATAACAAGAGACGAAGTTCTCGGATTGCGATAATAAATAATTAAATTCAGTTTATCCTCTTGTTTTTTGGGTTTACAGTTCTTGTATATTATGTGTTTTAGTACTTTTTCATCTGTTTTGTATGCAGGGGACATTGTATTTTGGTAAAAAATGTTTAATTTATTCACCTTATTATCTACCTTGATATTGTTGCTATTGGCTTTTTCCATATTAATTTTAATCTCTTTGTCGATGTCTGTCATTGTGAATCCATTATTAGTAAGGATTTGTTTCACTCTATTTAGTTCTTGGTGGAGGAGGAGCCAATTGGAAGAAATTTTAAAGGCTCTTGTGACATAAGCACGTACCACGCTCATTTTATATTTGGAAGGGCATTCACTCGATCCATTCAGACATCTTCCTGAGTTGATCGGTTTTCTGTATACACTAGTGATGAATGCACCTTCTGAGCCATCTACCCACACATCTAGAAAGGGAATTCTGTTATTAATACTCTTCTCTACGGTAAAACTAAGGCATGAGTTTTCTTCCATTTTGTTTTTAAGGCATTCTAATTGTTCCTCTCCTTCAATATCTACGAAGATGTCGTCAATGTATCTAAGGTACATATTGGGTTTCTGGCTTAAAGTGCTGAGAACGTGGTTTTCAAGATGGCACATATAGGCCTGAGCAAATATGGGTAGTCCCTTAGGCGTAGCGTAGAGGAAGGGGAGGCTTTTTGGGTAGATTTAAATGAGTGCATAGAGGATTTAGAGAGAAATGTCAATGTAGTTGTATTGGGAGACCTTAGTGCTAGGGTAGGAAATAAACCAATAGACGGAGTGATTGGGAAGTATGGAGTTCCAGGTAAAAATCGTAGTGGAGAATTGATGGTGAACATGTGTCTTGAAAGATTGTTGATGGTAGCAAATACAGTGTTTAGGAAGAAAGTCAAGCATAAGTACACATGGGAGAGGGTGGTGGATGGAAGGGTGGCAGATAGAGCGTTAATGGACTATATAGTGGTGACAAGGAGTATGATAGGAAGTGTTAAGGCTGTAAATGTTCTAAGGCGAGAGAGTGGGGGAATATCAGATCATTTTCTGGTGGAAGGTAAATTGAGAGTGGAGAATAGGTGGAGAAAGAGGAAAAGGACAGAAGGTAGGGAGGTACTTAGAGTGAACTGCTTAAGTGAGAAAGAAAAGGAGGAGTATAAGAAGAAGCTGAGAGAGGAGTGGGAGGTAGTGAAGGATAAAGTAGAACTAGGAGTGGAGGAGGAATGGGAATGGTTCAAGGAGGGAGTCATAAGGTGTACAAAGATGGTGTGTGGAACAAGGAGGGCGGGAGGAAATAGAAAGAAGGGTAGTGAGTGGTGGGATGAGGAAGCGAAGAAGGGTGTAGAAGAGAAGCAGGCATTCATAGATTGGCTGCAAATTAGGACGAAGGAATCGTATGAGAGGTCGAAAGTAAAGAGAAGGGAAGTTAAGCATAAGATAAAGGAGGCAAAGAGGAGAGCAGATGTGAAATGGAGTAAGAGTATGACTGAAAATTTTGAAAGTAATAAAAAGATGTTTTGGAAAGAAATTAAAAGAAGAAGAGTAGGTGAATCAAGTAGAGAAGAAAAGGTAAAAGGTGCAGATGGAGAGATGATAATGGAAGAGAAGGCAGTGAGAGGAAGGTGGGCAAAGTATTTTAGGGAGTTGCTAAATGTGAAGGAGGATAGGGAGGGAAAGGTAGTTGCAGTGGGAAGCGCTAAGAAAATGAGAGTGATGAGTGAGGAAAATGGAGGAGAAATAGGGAAAGATGAAGTGAAAGCAGCTGTTAAGATGATGAGAGCAGGTAAGGTACTTGGGTTGGATGGATGCCATGCAAAATGTCTGAAGAAAGGAAGTACAGTTATGGTGGACTGGCTGGTGAGGTTATTTAATGTTGTTTAAGAGAGGGTAGTGTGCTGGAGGACTGGAGGAGTGCCTGTATCGTTCCGCTTTACAAGAGAAAGGGAGAGAAGTGTGTATGTAGTAGTTTCAGAGGGATCAGCTTGTTGAATATAGTTGGGAAGGCTTATGGGAGGGTCTTGATTGAGAAGATTAGGAGAGGAACAGAGGGAGCGATTGGTGAGGAACAGTGTGGTTTTAGGACAGGTAGAGGTTGTGCAGATCAGATCTTTGTGGTAAGACAGATATGTGAGAAAGCTATAGGAAAAGAGAGGAAGAGAGAAGGAGTTTGAATGTGTTTGAGATGAAATGTCTGAGAAGTATGATAGGGGTTACTAGGCTAAATAGAGTGAGAAATGAGGAAGTGAGGAGGACAACAGGGGTGGAAAGGGAGTTGGGAGATAGGGTTGATGAAAGAGTATTAGGATGGTTTGGACACATGGAAAGAATGAGTGAAGAAAGATTAGTAAAAGTGTGGAAGGCAGAGGTGGAAGGAGTGAATATGAGGGGGCGTCCTAGGATGAGATGAATGGATGGTGTAAAGGGGGCATTACAAAAGAGAGGAATGTCTGTTGAGGAAGGACGGGAGAGGACAGAAGATAGGGGTGAATGGAGAAGGGTTGTGTGTGGATGATGCTGTGATACATGAGGGGGAGTGGGTAGGGGATGAGGGGTGAAGAAGTATGTATGAGAAATAATTTGACGCAGCCCGAAGGGATTTCTCCCCGTCCTCTCCTTTTCTGCATGAGGGGAGAGAGAGGGGGTCGCCGAATTAATGAAGCGGCCTTGCTGTGGATGTGCTGTGTCTTGCGACACTGCTTCTGACCCAGGGCAGTGGACAGGATGCAGGGATGTTCCGTCATCCAGGAGGTGCTAAGATGAGAGAGGGGGAGGAGGGTGGAGGGGAGTGGAATATGTAGGGGATGAAATGGGTGGGAGTGGTTTCTATTCCTTTTTCTTTTTGGCTACCCCCCGTGTAAGGGGGAAAAGGCCTTTGGTACATGTACAGTATGTATGTATGTGTATATATATTTATATATGTATATATATATATATATATATATATATATATATATATGTGTGTGTGTGTGTGTGTGTGTGTGTGTGTGTGTGTGTGTGTGTGTGTGTGTGTGTGTGTGTGTGTGTGTGTGTGTGTGTGTGTGTGTGTGTGTATCGCCACTTCGTTACTCTCGGCACGCCATCCTAGGCAACTCTCTTTGTAACTAGATATCCTTCCTATATATCCCCTTTCGCCCTATCTCAACACAGAGAAACAATGGACTTGGTATTCAAAAGTAGAAGAGACCTAAGGGGAGGCTTATAACGAGGACGGGGAAAGGAAAAGGAATGGGAGAGAGCGATGTATACATATAGAGATATATGTGTGGGTAGGCCAAGAGTAGGCGAAGATGTATAGGAACACTTTATTTTTTTTTTTTTTTTCATGTGTTGCAACACCGCTGCTTTTATGTTTCGAGCAATTAGGTCCTCTTGAGAGAGCTAACATTAAACTGTGCGAAAAACAATTTATACACATCGTGTCTAGCGTCCTCGCCTATTCTTTCTTTACTCATACATACATGCACACACACATACATACATACACACACACACACACACATATATATGTATATATATATATATACATACATAAACACACACACACACACACACACACAGATATATATATATATATATATATATATATATATATATATATATGTGTGTGTGTGTGTGTGTGTGTGTGTGTGTGTGTGTGTGTGAGGTATTGCAAATGTATGGGATAGGAGGAAAGCTGTTAACAGCAGTCAAGAGTTTTTACGAGAGTAGTAGAGCTTGTGTTAGGATTAGAAAAGGAGAGAGAGTGAGTGGTTTGAGGTAAAGGTGGGACTTCGTCAGGGATGTGTTATGTCGCCCTGGCTGTTCAATTTATACATGGATGGGGTGGTGCGAGAGGTAAATGTAAGGGTTGTGGGTCAGGGATTGGAGATGGTCAAAGAAAATGGAGAAGAGTGGGAGATAAGCCATTTTTGTTAGATGATGACACTGCGCTTGTA
>NC_134783.1:41262349-41269849 GCF_046742065.1 Oratosquilla oratoria | reverse complement strand
CAACCAATAAGCCTTGATTCAGCTCTCCTCTTTATAAGGGGGATAAAGGCCTTTATATGTACTTAATGACAAAGTCCCACTGGGGTTCAATCGTCTATTTACCATGGAAAGGTAACAAACTACTCGACCTTCACTGCTTCGTCATCGCCTTGTTGCTGATCTCAAGTATTCCTTGATCTCTCCCTCTGGATTTTGTTCCAAATCTTTTCATCTTTCTTCGTCATAGACTTACAAAGACGTGTCCCCTTTTCTTCAACGAGGAGTAAAGTTATCCTGAAGACATTCTCTCTCTATTTTCCTTTTGAATTGAACTACAGAATTCAGTCGTTGTTGATAACGTTATCCGTAAGACATATTCTCTCTCTCTCTCTCTCTCTCTCTCTCTCTCCCTATCTCTCTCTCTCTCTCTCATTTCTAGAGTTCTATGAAAATGTATACCTTATCCTTCCTTTAAAACTCCCAATTCTCTTTGTGGATATTGACCTTAACCGTATATGCGTTTAACGCATATACGGATAACTTCCATGATTTGAGCAACTCGTCTCAGTGTCACCCCTATACTCTCTTCCAAACCACCGACATGATTCCCACCCCTCTCTCTCTCTTTCTCTTTCATTGCTCTTTTCATAAGCACCGTTCTTCAAAAAGGAATAGCTATACGCCCTACAACCTTTAACGCTTGTTAGGTTATGTTGATTTTTAACGTATTATAAATTTCACCTTTTTTCACGTTTCTCATTGGTTCCTAACCTGAACACTAGATATTTCAGCGCTGAAATTTGTGTCCTTAAAAATCATTAATGTAATGCATTTTTCTTTGTAATATTTCTTTGAGTTTACATGATGAAGTCCTTTACATCTATTATACATAAAAAAAATCAAAGACATATATTGAATTATATATCAACAACAAATTCCAAGATTAAGAAAAAATCTCCTTCATTTAATCAGCTCCACCCCGTCTCCGTCCCCTCATGCGAAAAATAAAGAAGACAAGGAGAAATCCCTTCGGACTGCGTCAAAATATCATTCACACTGTCAAAATGAAACATCTAAACATTGCCACTGCCGTCTTCAATAAAAATATGTAACAAGAAATGTAAACTCAAGATTTAATCTATCTAGCTATATTTATATGCGAAGGGTTTTTTCCCCTTATTAGGGAAGTAACCACTCCCACTCATTCCACTCCCATCCACCCCCTCTCCTCCCTCTCATCTTAGCTTCTCATGGATGACGGGTCATCCCTGTCTCCCGCCCACTGCCCTGGGTCAGAAACAATGCAGCAAGACACAGCACGTCCACAGCAATGGCGCTTCATTTAATCAGCTCCACTCCGTCTCCGTCCCCTCACGCGGAAAATAAAGAAGACAAGGAGAAATCCCTTCGGACTGCGTCAAAATATCATTTACACACAACCACTCCCTACTCATCTCCATCCCCCACACCCTTCCTTCCTTGCATCAAAGTATCAATACACAGCCATTCTCCACTCATCCCTATCTCCTGTCTTCTCCCGTCTTTGCTCAACAGATATTCCCCTCTTTCACAATGCCCCATTCACCCCATCCATCCATCTCATCCTCGGTCGTCCCCTCAAGTTCACTTCATCCACCTCTGCCTTCCACACTTCTTTTGTTAATCTTTCTTCACTCATTCTTTCCATGTGTCCAAAACATCCCAATAGTCTTTCGTCAGCCCTATCTGCCATCTCCTTTTCCACCCCAGCAACTCCTCCTCACCTTCTCGTTTCTCACTCTATCCAACCTTGTAACCCAAACCATACTTCCCAGACATTTCATCTCAAACACATTTAAACTTCTCTTAAATTCCAAGTCTCCGTCAAGTGATGTGCCGTCGGCACAGTCACCTCTTCATATAATCTTTTTGCAATCATTCCCAGATATCTATTTCTCACGACACTTTTTAATCCCCCAAGGCATTTCCTTGCTTCTCTTAATCGATAATTTATCTCCTTCCCACCCCTCCCTTTCCTGCCACATACTTACTCTTACTCTTACTCCGCTGGTCTTTGGGCCACTTGGTGATCCATAACCGCTTTCGAAGCGTCTCGCCATGTCTTTCTGTCCTGTGCCACCTCCTTCCATTCTCTTGGTTCTATTCTACATATCTGCACATCTTCTTCAACGCATCTCCTCCAGTCTTTTCTAGGTCGACCAAGTGGTCGTCTTCCACGCACTCCACTATTGAGCACTTTCTTTGGCCATCTATCTTCTTGCAACCTTGTGACATGTCCTGCCCATTTCAATCTTTTTAATCTTATTACATTTTTAATATGGGGTTGTTTTGTTTGTTCTCGAATTTCCCAGTTGTGTCTTATCCTCCATTCTTGCATTTGGTTGTCATACACGGGTCCTAAAATTCTCCGTAAAATCTTATTTTCAAGAACTTCAAACTTCTTCTCCATAGCTTTTGTAAGGGCCCATGTTTCGCAGCCGTACAGTATGACTGGTCTCACTATTGAGTTGTACAGTCTCAGTTTTGTTGTTCTTGATATTGACCTTTTTTTAAACAATTCTATTAGGCTGTAGTAACATCGATTTCCTGCTCCGATTCTGGCTTCCACTTCCTGTTTCATTCTTCCGTCATTGGTCACCTTTACTCCTAAGTATTTAAAATCTTTAACACTCTCTATGTCCATCCCCGCAATCTGTACCCTTTCTGGCAGATTAGACTCTCTTGCTACCTTCATTATCTTTGTCTTGCTTTCATTGATCTTGAGTCCAACACTTTCTGCAGCTTCTTTAAAGAGCGCCGCCAGTTTTTCCATTTCTGTTTGATTCTCTATCATGCGACCCCAAATACCTACAACTATCCACTTCCTCCAGTCTCTCTCCTTTAAAACTTACTTCTAAATACCTACAACTATCCCCTTCCTCCAGTCTCTCTCCTTTAAAACTTACTTCTAACTCTCTGCCATCCTCTCTCCTTGTACATCTCATCAAATTACTTTTACCCACATTTACCTTCAACTTTACCTTATGTCACCAAATGCCTTAAACCCTCCTCTGACCCTGCCACTAGCGCAGTGTCGTCCGCAAACAACAACTAGCTCTCATTCCAATTCCCTCAGTTTTCAACCATCTCCAGTCCCCTGCCCATTACCCTGACCATCCTATGCATGTACACATTGAACAGCCATGGCGACATGGGCACCCATCTTTACCTCAAATCACTCGCTCTTTCCATCTCCAATTCTAACACATGATCTACTATTCTCGTGAAAACCAGCTTTAATACATACATACATATACCAAGGGCTTTTTCCCCTTTACAAGGGAGATAACCCAAGTCATTCCCACCCATTTCATCCCCACACACTCCACTCCCATTCACCATCCCTCCCTCCCTCTTCTCTTAGCTCCTCCTGGATGACGGGTCACCCCTGCATTTCGCCCACTGTCCTAGTTCAGAGGTAATGCAGCAAGACACAGCACATCCACAGCAAGGCCGTGGTTTTAATAAAAGACTTAAATATAAAACGACTCGCTTCAATGATCAAGAAATACGTGATAAATTTCTATTCAGATCATACGAAGATCCGTGCATTACAGTGGACCGTGATCAGCCATTTCTCTACTTTATCATACTTTCTCCCCTTCCTCCTTTTCTCTTTTCTTTTCCTCTCCTGGTCTCTTCATCATTCTCTCCTTTATTCTATCTCCCTCTTCTCTTTCAAGTTATTCTGCCCAAAATTCTCTCGCCTCATGTGTTCATCTTCTGTCTTCCATTTCCGTCTTTCAAATTTCTTTTTTCTTTTCTTCTTCTCTTCCATTTCCTATCTGCTGTCTAAATTCCCTACGGGAATAATTTTTTTTTATCTTATAATAAACAAAAAATTTGTATTAATTCCGTCGGACACGCGAGTGGAAAGTATATTTACTTTTTTATTTTTAAATTAACACTTATTTCGACTAAAGTTTATTAGTATTCTAGTATTTTGTCAGCATTAACCAACGCTTCTATCGTTGTCACGTAGTCACAGATATTATAATACGGAGCTTTAAAGAGATATATTAGAAGTTATATGACCTTTTTTTTTTTTTTTTTTTTACTGAGGATTAGTCTTCAACCATAAAGAATTGCTGCGTGGCTCTGGTCCGTCGGGGTTATTGCTTAAGTCCCTAAATACTGACTGCTTAAAACTTTCGCAGTCAATAACTTTTACGAGTCAAATTTTATTTTGTACAAAAACCTTGATTATTTTATTCTATTTATTTATTTGTTAACATTGTATTGGGTATTCATCTCTTGTGTTTTTGGTAAATAATGCATTAGGTCAAAGATAAGTTCACTTGGAGAACGGGTCAAGTCCAAGACCTATCCTTCCAAATACCCTAGTGACCTCATCTGACCTGTCCTGACTTGCTGGACCTGCTGTCAGTACGAACTTTCCTTCTTGTAAACTACATTCGATGCCTCTCCTTTACACAAACATTCCCTCCCTTCCCCCTTCCCTTCAAAGCTCCCACTCCCTCCCTCCCTCTTCCCTTTTTCCCCCTACCTTCCCTCCCTTCCTCTCACCTTTACTCCCATCCCTCCCTTCCTCTCCCAGTTTCTCTCCTCCTCCTTTACTCCCTTTCCCATTTCTCTTACCCTCCCTCCCTCTCCCCTTCCCTCCCTCCTTCCCACAGTTTATCCCTTTCCTCCCTCCCTCCCTCCCTCTCCCTTTCCCTCTTACTCCCCTTGCTCCTTCTCCTCCTCCTCCTTCCCTCCCTCTCCCCTTCCCTTTCCTCTTACCCTCCCTCCCTCCCCCTCCCTCCCTCCCTCTCCCCTTCCCCCTTCTCCTCTTTGTCTCACGCCTTTTGTTACAAAGAGATCGAGTCCCTCTTCTTGCCTCTCTTTTTCCCCTCTCTCCCTTCCTTATCATTTATTCAGCTCCATCTCTCCCCTCTATAGCCTGTTTCCCTTTCCCCTCTCTCTCCCTCTCCCTCTCCTCCCCAATTTCTTGTTAACTTATCTCCCCCATCGTTATTCTCTTCTCCATCCACTCTTTTTTTCACTCTATCTATCTCCATCTCATCTATTTTCCCCTTCTTCCCTTTATTCTCTCTCCGATTCTCTGTGCCAGTTAATTATCAATCCTTCGCTGTTCTTCATTTCCTCTGCCTCGCCTGTTTCCGCTTCTTGCTCTCAACTTTCTTTATTTCCGTCTTCGTTATTTCCTCATTCTCTTTCTCTCTCTCTCTCTATCTTTCTCATCTCTCTCTCTCTCATCTCTCTCTCATCTCTCTCTCATCTCTCTCTCATTTCTCTCTCTCTCTCTCTTTTAGTGGCGTCATCGGAAGGGTTTGCGGGTCTCCTCCTCCTAGTCGCAGGTTCGAATCCCGCACTTCTCTCCGTTTGCCAGCCATGACTGTTACCTGCTCCTCCATCAGCCCAAGAAGTTCAAAGAAAACATTTCCTTTGTAGCAGAATGAAGTCTGTTACATTGGGCAGTAATAGACTTGAAAATAGATGGATAGATAAATAATAAATGAATAAATAAATAAATAAATAAATAGATAGGTAAATAGAAAAATAGATAGATGAAATAAAAAAAGATAAATAAACAAATAAATAAAATAGATAAATAAATGAATAAATAAATTAATCAATTAATTAATAAACAAATATATAAATACACTAGTCAACTCCATAGAGTAGCCCTAGCAAGTATGACTGTCCTTGTGCAAATACCGACTGTTTCCTGCTATATGCTGCTGACCCTAACCAAAATTTTTCTTTTTTCTTTTTTGGAAATGAAATATTGTTATCCAAGTACCTGGAGTGATAGGGTATCAGAATATATATGGTTATAGGGGTCTATCTCCAAAACCCTAGGACGAGTTCGTGAACAAACAAACAGACAGACAGAGGATACTACTTTATTATAGTAGATAGATAAATGAATAAACAAAAAATAAACAAATGATTAAAAAGTAGATAAATAGATAGATAGGTAAATAGATAATTGATCAATAAACATGATAGAAATGATATTAATAATACAACGAAGAAAAAAAAAATATATATATATATATATATGAAACGAGGTAATGGAAGCTAAAAATAAAAATACTTTGTCATTCATTTTTTAAGAAATAAAAAATATTAATATGATCGGCTTTAAAGATCGTCCATTTCATCGTTCAGCTCGTTTTTCTTCTCTCGATCATTTTCTCTTTCCTTTCCGCCACCACACGCTACTCCTCTGCTGCCTCATTCAGAGCAACAACGCAATACGTGACGCTGATAGGCGCCGCAAGAACAAGAACTCGAAATGGTACCCTCGACTGAAAGCGAATACTGTTGTAGTCGACTGTATTCAAGAAGTCCTTTGTTTAGCCTCACAGCGAGTGCGTGCACAAAGACTCTGTAATTAAACGGCTTTGACGAAACCGCAGTTTATCATTACCATCAAATGTTGTTGTCGAGCATTTACGACTACAACAATACACCCCAGACGTAAACATAAACCCATTAGCAGTAGTGATTTCCTTTATTTACAAGGGAGTCCATACGAAGGTATACAGGAATGCCTTGGTTATATATTGGTATTTTATACATATCATTCTGTTTCTCTTATTCATTCATTATCTTATGGTTCATCTCTGTGTGTAAATCTTGCAGGACTGTGACAAGATTGATGAAGGATGATTCCAACACCTGTGAGATAAAATATGATTACTGTATTTTTAATTTCGGGACGTCCTGTATTCTTCCCAGCTGGCATCAGAAGACTTTATTCAGCATAAGCAACTCCCTCCCCCACCCCCGTCCCACTGCCGACCCGACATTAAAAGATTCACTATTTACGAGCAGACAAACTGACGACATTCCAGTCTTAATCTGTGGCGAGTGACGCCCACTCAGAGTCCATCATGACGGAAGTGCCAACACGCTCGACACCAAAGGTCACTAAGTGCATCCCCCCTCCACGCTAGGTCAAATGAGGTCACGCTAGTGGCATGACTTTCAGATTACACAAATTTCATGAAAATATCACAGCCAGAGAACTATTACAATACATATATATATAGATACGCGCGCGCACACAAACACACACACACACACACACACACACATATATATATATTATATATATATACATATGTGTGTGTGTGTGTGTGTGTGTGTGTGTGTGTGTGTGTGTGTGTGTGTGTGTGTGTGTGTGTGTGTGTGTGTGTGTGTGCGCGTGTCTGTGTTCATATGCATATGTATAACCTCACAAGAGGTTAAAGAATGAACTGAAGAAGTCCTTGTGTCGAACCCCCGAACTGAATAAAATCGTTTGTCGTGGGACTGGAGGGATGAGAGAGTTTATTGGGAGAATTTCTGGATTCGAACTTAGTGCCAGCGCCATCGTCTACGGTGGAACAGAAGGCTGAGGGGTGGCTTCCCCTTTCTCTTCCTCCTCCTCCTCCTCCTTCTTCTCCTCTTCATTCTACTCCTCCTCCTCAGCGTCCTATCTCTCCTTATTCTTCTCTTTCTTCTCCT
>NC_134783.1:41247349-41254849 GCF_046742065.1 Oratosquilla oratoria | reverse complement strand
GAAATGAAACCGAGCGCTTTCGTCTATTCAGATATTTTCAAGTCACAAGTACAGAAAAAGAGACAAGTATATATACTAAGAGGGAGGGTAGACCTCGTCCTCGTGTCCTATTGGCTCAGAGTCCCGAGGGTTTTGTTTAAGATTTTATTAATAATAAATTCATGCAATCTGTACAGTCCATGACATAGATTTAAATTATTAACATAAGTATCCTTGTTCAGACTAAATTCTATGATATTTCTATTCAAATAATAATTACTTTAGCTTCATTCCAATTAATATAATGGCTGAAATCCCTAAGATGAACAAATAACGTTGGACGTTTGACCACTTCTAACGCTATACTTGTGTTGCCTTAATCTAACATTTAATTCCTTCCCAGTCTGACCAATATAGCATTTGTTGCAATCTCTACATTGAATTCTATATACACAACCTTCCTTATTTTCAGGGGAATTTCTAATTAAAAGACTTTTGACTGTGTTGGAGTTTCTAAAAATGACTTGGATGTTGAAATTCTTAAGAATATGCTGTAATTTAATAAAATTATCATGATAAGGAAGAACGAGAAGATTTTTAGAATTAAATATGTCTCTAGCTTTATCATCAAACTAAGATTTCCAAGCTATTTTTTGAGAATTTTCAATAAGATAATTGGGATACTTTAATTTTGAAGCTATGTCTTTTATTCTTGAGAATTTATCATCCAAAAACTCCGGACTACAAATACGATAAGCTCGAAGGTACATTGGCGATAACACAGATGCCTTAGTCCTGTAATGATGAGACGAGTAAAAATGAACATATGAAAGAACATTGGTGGGTTTCCTATAGACATCTAATTTGAAAGACCTTTCATTTCTGTATATCAATACATCAAGGAAAGGTAATTGGTTATTTTGTTCTATTTCCATAGTAAAATTGATCAAAGGGACTAGGGTGTTAAGCTGTGACAAGAAAATAGACGGATCAACATTAACAGGCCAAATACACAAAATATCATCAATGTACCTAAACTAAGTAACATTTTGGGGGAGAATATTGGGTAACAATTTTGTTTAAAAGAAATCCATATAAAGATTGCTTAGAACTGGAGAAATCGGATTACCCATTACCATACCAAAGTTCTGTAAATAGTATTTGCCATTAAACATAAAATAGGATTCTAAAACACATAATTTAATTAAATCAATAATGGTAGCAGAAGGCAGTGGTAAATAAATTTTCTCCAATTCTTCTTCCAGGTACACTAATAAATCATTGACGGGAACACGGGTAAATAAAGAAGTAACATCATAACTAATGAGAATAAAATCATGGTTAATATTAAGGTTAAGATTGTTAACTAAATCTACATTGTTGTGTATGTGGCTGTGGGAAATTGTCCCCACTAAAGGGCTCAAAATGGACACAAGCCACTTGGACAAATTGTACCCAGCAGATCCTCACAGGGTTGTTAGGTTTAACCTAACAACCCTGTGAGACCAATTAAATGTGTCCGAGGATCTGCTGGGTACTATTTGTCCAAGTGGCTTGTGTCCATTTTAAGCCCGCTAGTGGGGACAATTTCCCACAGCCATATACACATTAATGTAGAATTAGTTAATAAACTTAATAACCTTAATATTAACCAATCTGATCAAGGATACTTTTGTTAATCATTCAAATCTAAGCCATGGACTATACAGATTGGATGAATTTATTATTAAGAAAATTGTAAACCAAACTCTCAGGACTCTGAACCCATAGGTCACGGGGAGAGATCTACCCTACCCTCTTAGTATATATACTTGTCTCTTTTTCTGTACTTGTACCTTGAAAATGTCTGAATAGACGAAAGCGCTAGGTCTTATCTCTGTTATTTTCCTAGTGGTTTTTCTGCATACATACATACATATATATATATATATATATATATATACATATATACGTGTGTGTGTGTTAACAGAAACTGAATGGTTCCCAGTACACAGATATCTATCTTATCAACCATATTAACTTCTTTCCACTTTAATTTCTTCCAAATACGATCGAGACTAACGGGAGTATGTAGCTTGATAGAAGTATATCCGTAAACTGAGAAGCTGTCAGGCTGAGGACTCAAACCTAGCTGATACCTAACAAATGGACAGTGACTTAACCAACTCAGCCATCAAGAGAGATATAAGTGAAGCACAATATCTTGTATATGTATGCTCGAGTTACATACGTATACATGAACTTTATACTCCTCCTAATCCCCACCATGATTAGCCGTTGGTAATATGTACACAAGTGTGATGTTCATGAACAGATACTGAATGGTTCCCAGTACACGGATATTTATCTTATCAATCGTATTAACTTATTTGCATTTCAATTCCTTGCAAACACGATCAAGAATAACAAAAGTATGCAACTCGATGAAAGCATATTCGAAAACTGAGACGCTTTCAGACTGAGGACTCAAACCTAGCCAATACGTGACAAATGGCCAGTGACTTAACCAACACAGACATCAAGAGGGATATAAGTTAAACACAATTTCTTATATATGTTTGATCGAGTTACATAAGTATACACAAACATTTTATGAAACCTATCCCCGCCATGATTAGCCATTGGTAGTATGTACACTGTCTATTTGTTACGTATCGGCTAGGTTCGAGTCCTCAGCCCGAAAGCGTCTCAGTTTCCGAATATGGTGGTAGCAGTGGGAAGCGCTAAGAAAGTGACGGTGATGGGAGAGAAAAATGGAGGAAAAACAAGAAAAGATGAGGTGCAAATAGTTTTGAAAAAGATGAGAGCAGGTTAGATGGGTGACATACGGAGTGTCTGAAGAAGGGAGGTACAGTAATAGTGGACTGAGTAGTGAGGTTATTTAACGTGTGTCTAATGGAGGGTAGAGTGCCGGAGAACTGGAGGAGTGCCTGTATAGCTCCGTTTTACAAGGGAAAAGGGGACAAATGTGAGTGCAGTAGTTTCAGAAGGATCAGTTTGTTGAGTGTAGTTGGGAAGGCATATGGGAGGGTTTTAAGTGAGAGGATTAGGAAAGGAATAGAGGGAGTAATTGGTGATGAACAGTGTGGGTTTAGGAAAGGTAGGGGTTGCGTGGATTAGATTTTTGTGGTAAGGCAGGTATGTGAGAAAACTTTATCGATTTTTTTTTTTTTTGGGGGGGGCCTTTATGGATTTTGAAAAGGCCTATGAGAGGGTAGACAGAAGGGCGCTGTGGAAGGTATTGCAGATATATGGGATTAAGAGAAAGCTGTTAAGGGCAGTCAAGAGTTTTTACGAGAGTAGTAGAGCCTGTGTTAAGATGGGAAATGGAGAGAGCTAGTGGTTTTAGGTATAAGTGGGACTGCGACAGGGCTGTGTCATGTCGCCATGGCTGTTCAATGTGTACATGACTGGGGTGATGCGGAAGGTAAATGCGAGGGTAATGGGCAGGGGACTGGAGATGGTTAAAGAAAATGGAGAAAAGTGGGAGGTGAGCCAATTGTTGTTTGCTGACGACACTATGCTTGTGGCAGGGTCACACGGAGGATATAAGGAGCTAGTGACGGAGTTTGGGAGGGTATGAGATGGGAGAAAATTGAAAGTAAATGTGGGTAAAAGTAAGGTGATAAGATGTACAAGGAGAGAGGATGAGAGCGAGTTGAAAGTAAGTCTTAAAGGAAATAGGTTGAAGGAAGTGGATAGCTTTAGGTATTTGGGGTCGCACTTGGCAGGAAAGGGAGGAAGGGCGGCAGTAGTTAACTGTAGACTGAGTGAAGCAAATAAGTACCTTTGGAGATTAAAAAGTGCCATGAGAAATAGGCATTTGGGAGTAGATGCAAAGGGGAGACTATATGAAGGAGTGATTGTGCCCATGGCACTGTATAGGGCAGAAACACGAAATTTAAGAGAGGCAGAGAGGAAAAGTTTGAATGTGATTGAGATGAAATGTCTGAGAAGTATGGTAGGGATTACAAGGTTGGATAGAGTGAGAAACGAGGAGGTGAAGAGGAGAGTGGTGGTGGAAAAGGAGATGGCAGATAGGGCTGACGAAAGACTATTGGAATGTTTTGGACACATGGAAAGAATGAGTGAAGAAATATTAGTAAAAGAGGTGTGAAAGGCAGAGGTGAATGGGGTGAACTTGAGAGGACAGCCGAGGATGAGGTGGATGGATGGGGTGAAAGGGGCACTGAGCAAGAGGGAAATGTCTGTTGATTAAGGAAGGGAAAAGCCAGGTGATAGGGATGAGTTAAAAAAGGTTGTGTATAGATGATATTGTGATACAAGGGAAGGAGTGGGGTGGGAGATTAGGGAGTAGTTGTATATGAATGATATTCTGACGCAGCCCGAAGGGATTTCTCCTCGTCTTATTTTCTTCTGCATGAGGGGACGGAGAGGTGGGGTCGCCGATTAGATGAAGCACCCCTGCTGTGGATGTGTTGTATCTTGCTCCATTGCTTCTGATCCAGGGCAGTGAGCGGGATACAGAGATGACCCATCATCCATTAGGAGAGAGATGAGAGGGGAGGAAAGGGTGGTGGATGGGGGTGGAATGGATAGGAATTAAATGGGTGGGAATGGGTGTTTGCCTTTTGACTTCCCTACCTCCCTTATATAGGGGAAAAACCCTTGGTGTATAAATAGTATATAGATAGATGGTACAACTGCCTTGGCTGGCAGACGTTTGCGCTTTCCCAGTGCTTCTGGTGTCTAATGCTGTCCGAAAAAAAATATGACGTCATGTCGTTCAGGGTGTGACGTCACATTATTTGTAATCAAAGAAAATGGGTCAAAGGCGAATAAGAAGGAAGGTAATGGAAATGAAGAAGAAATAAGGATAGGAAAATGAGAATACAGATAGAACGAAAATAAAAAGTAGAAATGGTTCAATTAACTGAGATGAAATGCGGCAAGAAGTTTTTGTCTTAGTCTCCCTACCTTTCCACCACTCTCTTAGATGTCGACATTAAAACAAAATAGTTTCGCTCCTCGCATATGATAATTGAGGGTTTTGAACAAACCTTTGCGAAAGTAACAACAAAAATGACACAATTATGAGGAATGTATAATTTCTTATATCCTTTACCTGTGATCTTCTTGCTTTGAAGATCAAAGACAGTTAGATGCTAATTATTGTAATTAACTGTAAAGTCCAGAAGTTGTGGAGACTCGTAATGAATATGCGGGGAAGGGACTACGAGGGCCCACGAGCGTAGGGTCCGAAGACAAGGTGAAGAAGAAGAGGAGGAGGAGGAGGAGGAGGAGGAGGAGGAGAAGAGGTGGAAGAGAAGACGTAGAGAGCGAATAAGGTGGGAGAGGAACTAGAGGGAGTCATATAGGGATAAGATGCGATAGATAAGAAGAAGAAGAAGAAATTGGAAGTAGGTTTCATCACCATGGTCTTGGATCACGTGTCGGACTCGTGATCGACATTTATTAACCTCGCGGATGAGAGCTCAGAGCTCGTATGGCCGATCTATGAGTAATACTTTGACCTTACACGCACACATATCCCCAACTCCCCGCCCACGAGAGTTGGAGTAACAACCCGCAGCGCAGCGATACTGAAATTATTTCAGCCCTGGGTGAGATTCGAACCCGGACCGACTTAGTGGAAGGCGGGAACTCTAACTACTGAGCCACGAGGTTGAAGTGGAGTCATGGAGGTGTTGAAAAAGTTTAAGGTAAAAGAAAGAAGAGATAATAATTGTAAGAAAAAAAAAACCGCATTCTTCTTCGGGTGGAGATGAATCTTGGACCACAGAACCAAAACTACGTAAATCTGGTCCGTGTAGGTGATGAATGGGTACGCATGAATGGGAGATAGATAAATAAATAACAAAAAAAAAGAAAATTAAAAAAAAGAAAAGAAAAAAAAAATAGAAGCAGCGACTGGCATCGAATGAAAAAAGAATTCCTCACTCCAATTTCAAAGGAATTCGGTGACTGACATTTTGCAAAGTTCATTCATTAGAAAAGCGATATCTTCGCCTTTGCAATAATGCGTTTCTCTGAACAGATCTTCTTCAAATTAACTGGAAAGAGACTATCTCAATTCCCTTTCAATTTCTCTCTCTCTCTCTCTCTCTCTCTCTCTCTCTCTCTCTCTCTCTCTCTTTTATCATTATTCCCGTGTATTTATTTTCCGTGTCTTCGTTTTCTACAGCACGGTTCTTGTTCACAAAGAGATGTTGCTGATGAATATTATCTAAGAGAGTCTTTTATCTCTTGCCGCTTTCATGATAAATACCTCGTTTTTATCCCTGTGCATGCGTTTTCCATGTTCCATGCACTAATGATCTGGAATCCGTAGCGGTACAACATAGTCAAGGAAAAACCGCGCTGTTGTGTGTGAACGCTTCAATTGACTTACACGGTAATTGAACCGTCACGGTGAGAAGCCTACGCCAGGAGGCGCTGAGTAGCTGCGTCCAAAGCGGTCACCTTTGCCCAATGAGTTAAGCGTTTCAGGGACGGTGGGGGCATGTAATTACAGTCGCTGCTAGGAATCGGAAAGGAGTGCGGTATTCGAACCCACAACTAAGTGAATGCGAGACCAGGACGCTTCCCATTACGCCACCAGCGCACTAAAGAATATGAATATCTTTGGCAAATTGTAGAAGTGTTTACGTACATGACAATGCATGATCATTTCTCTTGAAAACACACACACGCACACACACACGTACTCGCACACACACACACACACGTACATACGTACACACACACACACACACGTACATACGTACACACACACACACACACACACACACACACAAGTACGTTTATCTATCCTCTTGTCAAATACCGCAGACTGTCATAGCTTCTACGATGCAAAGTCTATTCAGGGACATATTCTCTTTGCCATTCCATCTGGGCAGTGTGCCAGCAATAGCCAGCGCTTCTGTCCGTGGGAGCAATATGGCACCGAGGAAGAGATGGGGACCATAGAAGTGGCAGAGGAGAAACCCAAGGCCAGCCATAGAAGAGAGGAATCGTTAGAAGTATAAATGTGATCGGAGTTAATTTTTGAATGGAGATAAATTTCTATTCATAAAAAAATAATTCTGGGTGACTTCGGCCTGTGGGAAGTCTCTAAATCCCTTAAACTCTGCCTGGAAATATTTTTGATAAGATGAAATGGATGGTGTAGCGAAGATCCCCATATTCTCTATTTAAAAAATAAAAAAATAAAAAAATATATATATACAGTATATGATGTAATATAACAAAATATATCAATAGAAAAACAGAATGAAGTAATACACTCACCACTTTGCCCTCCCCTTCCACGCCATTTTAACTTTGTATCCGGGGTTGTTTACCGGTAATCAAATCCCACGTCCGGTAACTCTGGAACACTCGTGAAGAGGACCACTCACGCTCCGCGCACCTTTTGGTCATTGGCCCGTTCGCCGTTCCGTCCCGTAGACACTATGAGCGGAGCTGACTGGTGGAACCGGGAAAGGGGAATTGCATCTCTCCATCAAAAGAGACCCTCACGCTCCATTCAGAGCTGGT
>NC_134783.1:41229849-41239849 GCF_046742065.1 Oratosquilla oratoria | reverse complement strand
TTGCACGGCTCCCTATGCCTCGTTTCACACGCATCGACTTTTCGTCGTACGCCATCCTGAAATATTAGTAGTAGTAGCAGTATTGGTGGTGGTGGTGGTAGTAGTAGTAGTAGTCATAGTCATAGTCATAGTCGTTGTTGTTGTTGTTGTTGTCACAAGCCCTTCAACCCTGGATTCACCACACAACTGAATGAAATCTATTGATGGACTTTACACAGTTTGAGGCGAGACTGATCCTCACAGAAGGTCAAGACTCACTCTGATGGGAGACAAGACTCAAGACGCACCTCAAGTTCTGAATAGAATCCACCTGACGACAGCACAATGGGAAGAGACCTCTGATCTCTGATCAAAGCTGGAAACGCGTCGGAAAAGGTGTAGACACGACGGCGAAATGGTTTTGAACAATTCTAATTAGTCGCCGGACCCCATTCTTTGCAAATCCTTTGCTCCACGTCTCACATCCTTGCGTCGTCGTCAATAACATCATTGCTTGGGCCCTTTAAGAGGAATGCTGATGGCCTCATTACCGTTGCATCGTGAGTTTGAGCCTCGTTAGCTTCTTTCTGTCGTTAGTCATGAAAGCGGATTGGCGGAAGAAACATCAAATACGGATGATCTAACATGATTTCGTAACCTGACACACAACCTCAGCCAACACAAAGGGAAGTCATACATACATACATACATACATATATATATATATATATATATATATATATATATATATATATATATATATATATATATATATAGATATATATATATATGTGTGTGTGTGTGTGTGTGTGTGTGTGTGTGTGTGTGTGTGTGTGTGTGTGTGTGTGTGTGTGTGTATGTATTGTAAGACAGGTGAGTGGTAGAGTGGTAAGGTAAACACAGAGAACTGTTGGAGATTTATTACGGACATTTCGTCTTCACCAGGACTTCTTCAGAGTACATACAATTTTAGTAATATCAACACCTTATATATCTCAGCCGAAGATTACCTCGTTCCTCTGCGGTCGACCTCACTCCTCCCACTCCTTCGTTCAACTTCGCGAAGTACAAAGCAGCTCACCATTTTCGCTAATTTAATGAACCCATCTCGATGGTTGCCATTTAGATGGAAAGCGATGTGCGCTGCTTCAACTATTTTCTTCCTTTTCCACGTGAGTCCTTTTTGGATCACCTCTACTCCGTCCCATTCTGGTGGTAAGAGACAATGATTGTCTACGTGGACCACTAGCGAGTTGGAACATTTTTGTGCTCACTTGTCTCTATGACAACTCGTTCTCTATTCTTTATTCTATTATTATGGACTGAGTAGTTATGAATAGAAAAATATAAACAAAGATGACATCGTTCACTACTGCTCTGTCCATAATGATAGAGTAAAGAGTGGAGTAGTCATAGGGTTCTTTCTAAGAGTATACCGCATTTCAAGCGAAGACTCTCGAGGACGAGATAGGGTATATTTTTAAAGTTTTCAACAAACTCTGTTATCCGGAAGGTCTATTGCACCGATTAAAAGAAAATATCTTAAAGCCAGAAATAAGAAGCAGAGAAAATGGAGCCAGAGGTGATAACTCGAAACGCATGGGTGAGATGGGACATCTGCTCACCAGATGTGGCATTTAAAACGGTACTCAGCACGGGAATAAAAAAAAAAAAAAAAAAAAAAATCTTGATCAACATGGAGGAAAATAATATCTATGAAATACCGCGTGAAAGCTGCCCTATGAGTTATTACGGAGAAACAAATAGAGGAATGAAAAAGCGGACAATTGAGCACAAAAATAACATCAGGGTCCGCCACACTTCCAACTCGCTAGTGTTCCACGTAGAAAACCATGGCCACTTACTGGACTGGGAGTGAAGAGAGGTGATCCAGAAAGGACTCGCATAGAAAAGAAGGACAGTAATTGATGTAGCGTACATCACTTTGCATCCAAATAGCAAACACTGCGATGGTTTCATTATAAATTTGTGAGAACGGTGAGCTGATTGGTGCTTCGTGAAGTTAAATAAAGGTGTGGGAGGAGTGAGGTCGACCGCAGAGGAACAAGGTAATCTTCGGTTCATATATAAAAGGTGCTGGTACTTCTACAGTTGTGTGTACCCTGGGGTAGTCCTGGTGAGGACTCAACTTCAGTGATAAACCTCCAACAATTCCCTGTGTATACCTCACCACCCTATCACTCGTTTATATGTTTGTGTGTAGAGTATATATATATATATAAAATATATATATATATATATATATATATATATATATATATATATATATATATATTTACAGAAACCACTTGAAAAAAAAAATGAATACCGAAGGTTTTCGTCCATTCAAGCCATCGTGAGGTTAGCCTGATGATGTCTTGAATAGACGAAAACGTTCGGCACTCATTTCTTTTATTTGCCAAGTGGTTTCTGCAAGTATTGTTGTCACGTGTGCTTAGTGATTTGTTTTGCATGTGTGTATATATATATATATATATATATATATATATATATATATATATAAATATATATGTATATATATGTATATTATATATATATATATATATATAATATATGTGTGTGTGTGTGTGTGTGTGTACGCATATATATAAGGATAATAAAAATCAATCAGAAGTTAAAAATAGATTCGAAGATCTAAGAACTAACGAAGACACCATCGAAGATATGAATTTGAATTTAGTGAATATCATTAGGGAATCGACAGAGAAAGTGGGAAGTACAAAAAGTATTAGAGAACACAAATATTCCAAAGCAACAAATGATCTAATTAAAAGAAGAACCATGCAGATTAAAAGCAGGAGAGACGAAATAGAAAGAGTAGAACTAAATAAGTTTATCAACAAAAGGCAGAGATCAGAGAAAAGAAAGAGAAACATGGATGACATACAGGAAACTATTCGGAAAGGCAAAATTATTAAAGGGACCGTGCACAGACATACTTTAGGAAGACAGCAAATGATATGTTTGAAAGACAAAAAAGGATAAATAATTAGATGTAGAGACAGAATGGTAAAAAGAGTTGAAGAATTTTACCAAGAGCTTTACTCGTCGAAGATCGTAGTTGGGTCAGTAAATTCATTTGTAGACGTTCTAAAAAATATTAAACGAGGAGATGGAGAAGATAGTATATCAGTAGATCTATTGAAAGACGCAGAGAAAAAAGTTCATATTAAGTTAGCTCAGTTGTACATCTGAATCGTAGTATAATGCTATAATGATTTTGGTTCATAAAAAAGGAGACCAGAAGGACCTTAGTAACTATCGACCGATTAGCTTGCTATCAAATGTATATTATATATATTGTATTATATATATATATATATATATATATATATATACATATATATATATATATATATATACTATAGACACGCACACGTGCATGCATGCACGCACGCATCAATTCCACAAAGCGAGATATCAAATGGCGTTGCCCAGGAGAATTCCATCCAATTAAACTCTCAAAAGACCAACTGTTCCATTATGTCTCTGTGGACCTCTAGTCTTCGTCATATGTCGTCGTGGGCGCAACACGGGAACAAACACACGAAGAAGTAGGAGGAGGAGGAGAGGAGGAGGAGTAGGAAGAGGAGGAGGAGGAGGAGGTCAATGTTGTCGCAATTAGTCATTTCGCCCCTCTGGCCCAAACAGAAAGGCGGTAGAGAGGGTGAGGTGGGGTGAGGGTGGGAAGGGGGCGAAATGAACGAGATTCTTGTCTTCCGTTTATTGATCCCTCGAGGATCGTAATGTCATTTGCTTCCGTTGGGTGCTGGAACAATATGTCCTCTGGTTATTTTTTTCCCTTCCCGGACCCTGTTGTCGATGAATGTGCCCGGTTGTGCACCGTTTTTCCCATTATTTTTTTTTTTTTTTTTTTTTTTTTTTTTTTTTTTTTTTTTTTTTTTTTTTTTTTTTTTTTCTTTTTTTACAGTCTCACGCATTCAGATGTGGAGCCATGTTTCAAGAAGGTTCAGTGGTTCCAGAAAATTTAATTGTAAGCCTGTTGTGTTACTTGCTTACCTCTTCATCAAGTTTCTTACTGATTGAATATTAATAGTATTATGGTTATTATTACCTTCATTATCAGTATTTCGTTAATCCGTATCACCAATATTGTTGTTCTTATTATCGCTATTTTTATCATTATTATTGTTATTATCATTATTATTATTGTCGTCGGTATTATCATTATCATCATCTTTATTATCAACATTATTATTATAATTATTATTGTTATTGTTATTATTATAATTATTATCATTAATGCTATTATTGTGCCGATTGAATGAAGCGGCCTTGCTGTGGATGTGCTGTGTCTTGCTACATTGCTTCTGACCTAGGACAGCGGGCGAGATGCAGGGATGACCCGTCACCAAGGAGGAGACAAGAAAAGAGGGAGGGAGGGTAGTGAATAGGAGTGGAGTGTATGGGGATGAAATGGGTGGGAGTGGAATTATGCCTTTGGCTATCCCCCTTGTAAAAGGGGGAAAAGACATTGGTATATGGTATGGTATTATTATCATCACTATTTTCATAATTTTCGAGAGAAAGAGTCTTTGGTATATTATATATGGCATTTTTGAATGATTCCAAGTAGTATATTTCCGATGCGTATAAACATGGTATGGTATTATTATCAATATTTTCAATTTTTGAGAGAAAGAGTCTTTGGTATATTATATATGGCATTTTGAATTATTTCAAGTAGTAATATTTCCGATGCGTATAAACAGGGCCCAGACATGGGTAACTGATGGTCACTAGCACGATTCGCATGTAACATTCATCCACAAAACATCGTTTATACACATCTCATTCATACACACAACTCATGATAAATAAATCATGCATTAAGAGTACATTAGGGGGAATTTGCTTTGCCTTGTCGGGGCCCTACGTATAAATGTACGAGGTTGTAAAAGACCTGTTCACGTCTTAAATCAACGACCCAAAACCTAAGCAACTCCCTTGAAGAAGACATTGACCAATGTTTTAATTAGAAGTGAAGGCAACTGTATATAAGAACATAAGCATAGGGGAGACTGCAAGAGACCATAAGGCCTACACTAGGTAGTCCCATGTCCATTACCACCCATCATCCCCATACATAAAGTTATTTAATCTTCTTTTAAAATAGCCAGTTGTTTAGGCGCTCACAGGTTTGAAACACAATCCTTATCCCTCTGAGAATCCCAGCACAAAAAAAAAAAAAAAAAAAAAAAAAAAAAACAGACCAAGTAAAATAGGCAAAGGGGACAATCTATGGTCATAGGGAGGCATCCCCTATGCGAGGTCTTCCTTACCTTACCCCGCCATCCACACTCAGACATCTTCACTTCGCCCTTGAATACAGAGCTCAAGACGCCAACCTCCTAATCCTCGTATGCTTCCCCTCCTCACTGAAGCCTATTAAGTCTTTCTTAGCTTCGACACGTGAAAGGTTCGCCCTTACATGTCCGTTAGGGGGTAGGGAGGAGAGGGGGACATCTGGCCGTGATGTGTTTAATATTAAGGTCAAATTGAAAATGCCTCCTCTCTCTTTCTCCCCCTACTCTTTTCCTCATTTCCTTCTCTTTTTCTGTTATATTTTTCATAATATACAACTTTTTTGGTTATTATATGTATATGCTCTATGTGCATACAAGTATATATGCATACATACATATGCTTATATCACTAGTTGCAGTGATCTTTTATATAATCTGCTCTTCACGACCAATCTATGGGCTAGGGTAATTGCGACACAGAAAAAGAGAGAGAAAGAGAGAGAGAGAGAGAGAGAGAGAGAGAGAGAGAGAGAGAGAGAGAGAGAGAGAGAGAGAAATAGTGGCCTAGTGCAGTCCGCACCAGGAGATAGAATATCACAGGTAAAGTTATTCAATTCTTCTTAAAATTGATCATTATTTACAATAGTAAAACAAACACAAACAGCACATACGGCCATGGCATAAGAAAAATGTAGCCACGCACATTAAGCAAATCTAAATCTAAAATCTAAATATATACTTGTACATATGTTACATGAATTATTAATGGGTACTTATCAGTTACCAAGTTGTTTCAGTTTTAGGCTTCGCACGCCGGACCTGAAGTGGCGGTCAGACTGTCTTGATTTAGGTGATAAAAGACGAGTCTAACGTCAATCGTCTGTAACGGTCTTGACATCTCGGGTCAAACAAATAATTTGAGGATAGAATACGCGATATCCTCTGATAGTACGGAGAGAGGCTTGTGGTTGTAGGGGAACGCGTGGATGATATGTTGGTATCCCGTAGTGCAGAAATAACAGAGAAAGAGTGAGTGTGTAAAGCCGTGCTTAGCTTTAGTCTAGTAGTAGTTTGGAAGATGTCCGAAATAAATGGGAAAGGCGAAGGCTTCCACTTGGCGTGGTGGTTGCCAATTCACGGGTTCGGTACTTGAAGTGCAATCGTGGAGGTCCAAAGGATTTGTTTAGTTGAGTTGTTGCAATCGACAAATGTAGAATAATTTCTACGTAGTTTCCAGATGAACCTTGATCGTCTGCTTCTTGTCTTGTTTTCTCTCAGTTTTCTTTCTTGGTTCTTTTTTTCTTGCCTCCGCTTTTCTTGTCTCTCAGCTTTCTCTTGTCTTGCTCGTCCGATCCGCCTTATACGTTTCCTGGACACCAATATGTCGGTAGTTTACATGGGGAACCAATCAGCATGCTCAAGGACTTTTCCCGCTGGAGTTGAATACGTCTTGGCTTCCAGAGAAACGATTTGAAGTGCGTAGCAACAGGAAGTCACGTACAAACCTTATACAAAATTGTATCATCGATTAAATACATCATAAATCATTACATGCATACATTAGATACATCACATCATTAAATACATCATCATAAATTGTCTAGCCATGCAAATTTATTCGTGCAAGGGCGCGACATTGCTGATAGCCTCATTAATGTCATATTGCGAGTTTGAGCCTCGCGACCGTCTTTTCTTCGTTTGTCGTTTGAAAGAGGATTGGTGAAAGGAAAGAAGAAAAAGATAATACAGATCTGAGAGGATTTCGTAACATGACAGGGACGGATCATTATCCACAACGAGGCCAAAACTTCTTTGATTTGTGTGAGCCACCTTAAAAGAGGGGAGGTCACACACACACATGCACACACACGCACACACACACACAGACACACACACACACACACATACACACACGCACACACACACACACACACGCACACGCACACACACACGCACACACACACACATACACCTCACACACACACGCACACACAACCTCGTGGCGCAGTGGTTAGAGTTCTCGCCTGCCACTACGGCGGTCCGGGTTCGAATCTCGCCGAGGGCTGAAATAATTTCAGTATCGCTGAGCTGCGGGTTGTTACTCCAACCCTCGTGGGCGGAGAGTTGTGGGTGTGTGGGCGTGTAAGGTACAGTATTACCCATAGATCGGTCATACGAGCTCTGAGCTCTCATCCGGGAGGTTAATAACTGTCGATCACGAGTTCAACACGTGAGCCAAAACCATGGTGAATCACATGCACACACACTCACACGCATGCACACACGCACACATGGATACACACACGCGCACACACACACACACACACACACACACACACACACACACACACAGAAACAAACACATTCTGTACATATATATATGTACATATATGTACATGGAACAGGGGGCATATTACATGAATCGGCACATCTAGAATTACCAATTGTAAGGCGCAGCTTCCTGTAGATGTAGCTAAGGGGCGTTACCCAAGACCGAGAGGTTTCTTTCCCCGTAATGGGACGACGCGACGCCCTGCCTCCTCCTCTCCTGCACGGGGACGGGAACGTATGCGCACATCAGAAAAGACGCGGAGGGTACGGGGGTGAAGGGGGAGGGGGGAAAAGGGGGGGAGATGGGTAAGCCTCTTCTTTCCCACTCGTTCTGGTAATATAATATCTCTCCCAGCTTTCTCTCTTTCTCTCTCTCTCTCTCTCGCTCTCTCTCGATTTTCCCTCTCTCTCCATTTCTCTCTCCCTCTCCCTTTATCTCTCACTCTTTCTCGTCTCATCTCTCTCTCTCTCTCTCTGGTTTTGTTTTTCTATACAATTTTCATTTTCATTTTTCAAAAAATGCTTCAGTTGTGTTAGCAGGATCTTGTTGGAATGTAGTATGGCGTGGCGGGTGGTTGTGGCGTCAGGTGGGAGGAAGTGACGGTGACGTGGGTGGAACATTAGGTCCTGTCCAAACTTCCTCAGTGCCTCACTGTGCTTGTCTGACACTCTTGGCAGGCTGAGGGTGGTGAGGGCGTGCTCGTATCCCTCATACTGACCACCCAAGATAATTCTGCACGCTCTCTTTTGTACTCTCTCTAATTTACTCCTCTGTGTGATGTTGAGTGATGATGACCAGGCCGGGGAGGCGTACATGAGGGTGGGGAGTACGAAAGTGGTGTAGACTCCCTTTAGATCTGGTGATGGTGTACCAAGGGACCTCAATCTGCGCAGCATGTAGAGTTTGTATGAGGCTGTCCTGATGATGTTGTTGATGTGCTGGTTCCAGTTGTGGTGGTCGTCTAATGTGATGCCAAGTAGCTTGGCGGACTGGATCACCTGAAGGGAGTGGGTTCCTAGTGATAGTTGAGGAGGTGCCACCGCCTGTTTGGATGTACAGACGTGCATGACCACGGTCTTGCTGTGGTTAACTGTCACATTGCTGTTCTCGGTCCCCGTTTTAAGGTTGTCTAGGATGTTTTGCAGCAAAGAATAGTCAGGCTGCCTGGTGTTGATGGTGAGTGTGTGTGTGTGTGTGTGTGTGTGTGTGTGTGTGTGTGTGTGTGTGTGTGTGTGTGTATGTGTGTTTGTGCGTGCGTGTGTGTGTGTGTGTGTGTGTGTGTGTGTGTGTGTGTGTGTATGTTTGTGCGTGTGTTTGTGCGTGTGTGTACGTGTGTGCGTGTGTGTGTGTTCGAGTTTGTGTGTTCGTGTTTTTGTGTACATCAAAAGAAACGAGCTAAGAGGTCAAAACCCCTACACGAAAACAAAGACGACAAAGAGAAATCAGAATGCAAATAATTACGGAAATGATACAAGACCATCCATAGATAAATAAAGCACAAAGATATAATGACTACAAAGAGAGGGAGAAGAAAAAGAGAGGAAATTTTAAAGAGTGAGAGAAGGAGATAGCAGAGAGTAGTAGACACGATCACGAAGACATGAAAAAAAAAAAAAATCCAAATTGAATTCACAGTGACACGCGTTGGATAATGGCATTTCTGGCTGTTCGAAACTGTCAAAGGCTACGTTTCGAATTGACGAAGAATACATCAGTACATTGATTCAACCTTGTAAAACCCATTTTGATCCACACATGCACACGCACAAACAGACACACACAAACACACATGCACCCACATACACACACACACACAAACACACAAGCGTAAATATGCGCGCACGTGTGTACGTGTACGGCTATGTGTGTGTGTGTGTGTGTGTGTGTGTGTGTGTGTGTGTGTGTATTTACCTAGTTGTATTTTACGGGAAGGGGAGGTATGCTCGTGGTGTCCCGTCTTCATATCTCATTTTATCTAAACTATTTTCTTGGTGGTTTAAAAAGTGTAATGAGGAATAGGAATCTGGGAATGGATGCTAAGAGGAGACTGTATGAAGGAGTGATTGTGCCAACAGCACTGTATGGAGCAGAAACATGGAACATGAGAGAGGAAGAGAGAAGGAACTTGAATGTGTTTGAGATGAAGTGTCTGAGAAGTATGATGGGGGTTACTAGGCTAGATAGAGTGAGAAATGAGGAAGTGAGGAGGAGAACAGGGGTGGAAAGGGAGCTGGGAGATAGGGTGGATGAAAGAGTATTAGGATGGTTTGGATACATGGAAAGAATGAGTGAAGAAAGACTAGTAAAGGAGGTATGGAAGGCAGATGTGGAGGGAGTGAACATGAGGGGACGTCCTAGGATGAGATGGATGGATGGGGTGAAGGGGGCTTTGGGGAAGAGG
>NC_134783.1:41224849-41227349 GCF_046742065.1 Oratosquilla oratoria | reverse complement strand
GGGCGTGCATTGTGAGTCTCCTGCTCACAGAGGTAGTGGTAACACCAATGTAAGAAGCATTGGGGAGAAGTTTGCAACCTTCTTCGGGGCAAGAGAATTGGTACACCACATTAGTCTGTTTGAGGAGAGAGTTGTTTTTAGTCATGTTATTTCTCATTATAAGGTTAGAGACTTTTGTGTTTTTGTAGTATATGATGAGGGTCAATTTGTCGTGTGGGTTGGTGCATGTGACGTTACGTGCGAGGATATCTTTGAGGACACGTTCGTCTGTTATGTGTGCTGGTGTCATTTGGTTTTTGTAATAAACTGTGTGTGGAATGTGTGTTGTTTTGTCCGTGTTGTGTTGTGTTGCGTGTAATGAAAAGTCTCGTCTCTTTGTCAACGAGAAAGTTGGGAAAACCGTTGTTAATGAGGATTTGTTTAACGCGCATTATTTCAGAGTGAAAATTTTCCCAGGAAGAGCAGTTCTTATATGCGCGTCGGAGGTATTCCCGAATGACACTGAGTTTATACCGCTGGGGGCACTCACTCGACGCGTTCAGGCATCTTCCGGTGTTAGTGTTTTTTTCTGTAAACAGTGGTCGTGTATTTGTTGTCTTGAGTGTGGATAAAGACGTCAAGGAAGGGGATTTTGTTGTGCATATTGACGAGGCTGCGTGATCAGATGTCCAGCTACGTCCTGTTGAAGCAAAGACCTCACCTCCGTCCAGTACCTGACGCCTAACTCTCCTAGTTCCCCCTTATTACTTGTATTTAAACTCCTGTTTTGTATATGTAATCTTACTTACCTGAAGATGGTTGTATGATTCAACCGTAAGCTTGTATTTTATATTTTGTGTTATGTTTTTCGATAAAATAACATCATGGATCTCGGAAGCCTTGTATTTGACCTCCCTCAAGAATCAAACAAACTATTAGAAAAATTGAGAAAATCACTAAGAAGATAGTGGATATTGAATTAGCTCTGGTCTTCAATCGAACATGTTTACAAGAAAACTTACTGCCCATTTATACTAACACACACACACACACACACACACACACACACACACACACACACACACACATATATATATATATATATATATATATATATATATATATATATATATATATATTGCAAATGATGCATCCTTTTCGAATGCCGTAAATAATGAAAGTCCTTCCGGCCACGGATCCATCAACTACATCACACTCATTGGAACGAAAGTAACAAACTTTGACAACCACATCACGTTAGTTCCAGGAAAAAGGGAACCAATACATGTCCGCAAACTTTTTTTTTTTTTTTTTTTTTTTTTTTTTTAATCTGTCAACTGCAGATTTGTTCTACCACGTGGGTCAGTGTCATGGCGTGGGACAGCAAAACGAAATATATGTATATATATATATATTATATATATATATACATATATATATACATATATATATGTGTGTGTGTATATAAATATATATATGTATATATTTATATATATATACACATATACATATATATACATATATATATACATGTATATACTGTACATGTATCAATTTCTGCATGTATGCCTCCGTCGACTTCCTCGACTTTGATGGCTTAGAGTTAAAGTGAATTGCGGTTGATATATGTAAATCTGTTCACTGGGACCCATTCAGTGTTGTACACACACACACACACACACTCACACACACACACACACACACACACACACACACACACACACACACACACACACACACACACATATATATATATATATATATATATATATATATATATATATATATATATATATATATATATATAAATGATTTAAATTTAACAATCCTTCCCATGGAAGATGGAGGGTCACCCCTGTCCCAAACCACACTACTTGGTCCAAAGCCAATGCAGCAAGGTACAGTTCTACTACAGCAGGGCTCAATAGTCAAATCCGGCTTTCACCTTCACTGCTTCATAGTATGTCGACCCCCTTTCGCCGTCGCTTTGAATAATTTATGAAGCAAAGACGAAAGCCGCCCATATGTGAAGCTTTGCCGGGTTTCCTAATCTCTTCATTCATTTATAATAACCCCCTATTTACTCACGTCTTGTGCCTCTCTCTCTCTTCCCTTCTTGCTCGACAGACATTCGCCACCATCCATCCACCTCATTCTCGGTATTCCTCTCAAGCTCACCCCATCCACTTCAACCTTCCAACCTCTCTTTGCTTGTCTTTTGTCTCGTTTTTTGTTTGTTTTCATTATCTCCACATGATTCAACAAAATTAATTATAAAAAAGATAATTGGAGAGAAATGTATATGACGGAGTTTATTTGACTTCATATTTTATCATAAAAATGCAAAATTAACAGAACTAAGAGGTCAAATACATCATGGAAATAGAGGCACTAAAAGTAGTAATAACAAGTAAATAGATAAGAATAAGTAAATAAATAAATAAATAAAATACAATTATCTGAGATCCGTTTTGACCCTTAGGGTCTTACGTGACGTCTCTCAGCCGAATAAAATCGCCTG
>NC_134783.1:41217349-41219849 GCF_046742065.1 Oratosquilla oratoria | reverse complement strand
TGTGTGTGTGTGTGTGCGTGCGCGCGTGCATGTGCATGCATGTGTGTATATGTGTGTGTGTGTGCGAGCGTGTGTACATTGATCAAACTGCTCAGCCAGCCCTCTAATCTCCCCCACCCCCCCACCCTATGACGTAATGCCATAACCCGCTGTGATTGGTTACCATGACTTTCACAACCAATGTCAGCATAACTCAGGTCCTACGTCACGCGAAGTGGGCCGAATCCTTACTAAGTAATTTAAACTTAAACCAATAACAATATATGACATACGTATTCGATCTGTGACCTCGGATGACCCAGATGTGACCTCGGACGCCCCAGATGTGACATCGAATGACCCCGGTGACCTTGAATCACGCATGCGCATTTCGCTGCCGAAGCTCAACATTTAATAATAAGAGCGTCTACGTGGGGAGTTCTTATTAGTTTGGTCGGTATTCCCATACCTTTGATCCTTCCCCGTAATATCTTATTAATTCAAATTTGCATCTCCATCGTATGTGTGTGTATGTGTGTGTGTGTGTGTGTGTGTGTGTGTGTGTGTGTGTGTGTGTGTGTGTGTGTGTGTGTGTGTGTGTGTGTGTGTGTGTGTGTGTGATTCACCATGGTCTTGGACCACGTGTTGGACTCGTGATCGACAGCTATTATCATTCCCGGATGAGATCTCGGAGCTCATAGATGACCGATCTATGGGTAATACTGTGAAAACACACACACACACACACACACACACACACACACACACACACACACACACACACACACACACACACACACACACACCTCTTCACCCATGAAAGTTAGTTAGACCCATCCTTGACTATGCGGTACAGTTTTGGTCTCCGTCCTACAGAATGGACGTAAATTCACTAGAATCAGTACAGAGAAGAATGACCAAAATGATACAAGGACTCGGAAATTTGCTTTACGAAGAGAGGCTTAGGCACCTAAACTTACACTCTCTGGAAAGACGCAGAGTGCGGGGTGATCTAATAGAAGTGTTCAAGTGGATCAAAGGCTATAACAAGGGTGATGCAAACAAGGTCATCATAATAAAACAACAGGGCAGGACTCGCAGTAATGGGTATAAACTGGACAAATTTAGATTTAAGAAGGAAATAGGCAAGAATTGGTTTACTAATAGGGTGGTCGATGAATGGAATAAACTTAGTAACCATGTAGTAAGCGCTGAAACTATCAGTTGTTTTAAAAAACGATTAGACAACTTTATGGATGGGGATGACAGGTGGTGATGGATACGGAGCTGCCTAGTGTAGGCCTTATGGTCTTTTGCAGTCTCCTTTATTTCTTATGTTCTTATGTTCTTATGATACTGAAATTATTTCAGTCATGGACGGGACCGATGGAGTAGCGGTTGTGAACGCTACCGCTGCGCCGTCGAGACGTCTATGCGTGTGTGTGTGTGTGTGTGTGTATTTACCTAATTATTTTTACCGATTGTAGTATACAAGAAAGGGGCGACGTACGTTTGTTGGGTTCCGTCTCCTAATCTTTATATATTTTGTCATACCTAGTTTCAAATTCATGCACGGTTCCAACTTAATCTATATCTTTGATTCCCAATTATCATATTTACAATTGAACTCATGTATCGTTTGAGTTTAGGCTATATCACCTTCTAAGCTATTTTACCTATTGATGCATCTATATGGAACACTGTATTTCTTATGTGGTCTTTCTTACTTTGCTCCCACGATCTCTAAAAGCCTTCCCATCTTTGATCAGATCTCTTTTGTCAATGCAATCTATCCCCTTTAGTGACCTGAATGCTGTAATCATATCACCTTTTTCTCTTCGATCTTTCAAAGTTGGTAGACCCAGTGCTTTTAGTCTCTCCTCATATGGTTTATCTGCCAGGCTGGGGACCAGTTTGGTTGCTGCCCTTCGTATCACCTTGATCTTGATTATATCCTTCACTTTGTGTGGGAACCATACAACTGACGTGTATTACAGTCTTGGAGGGATACGGATTTCGATGAGTTTTGTTTTATCGTCCATAGAGTGACACGTCACTTTGATTTTCTGCAGCAGCCTATACCTCTCTCACACAATCCTGCTGATACAGTATATCTGTCAGGTGACAGGTTGTCTTCTACTCCCAAGTCTTTCTCCTCTTTTGATTTTGTAACGAGTTCACTTCCCAAGGAATAGTTTAAGGATAGTCTTTTGCCACTATTGACCATTACCAGTATTTGCATTTTTTTTTTTTTTTTTTTTTCGAATTGAGTTTTATTTCCCCATCATTGGATCGATGCGAAAAATATTATCTAGATCTTTTTGGAATGGTCTGCTGTCCTCCTACTTTTTAACCCTTCTCACGATTTTTTGCGTCATCTGCAAACATGTTGGCATAGCTTGTTGTTTTTTCCATCATGTCATTGACATTGACAAGAAACGTTATTGATGTAAGCACTGAAACTTGTGGATCTCTGCTCGTTACTGCTTTCCAGCTAGATATCTTATCTTTTACTACTCTT
>NC_134783.1:41204849-41212349 GCF_046742065.1 Oratosquilla oratoria | reverse complement strand
CTCACTAAATAAAATTAATTATTATTAAAAAGGAGGCGTGGCTTAATCATCGGGTGGGTGAGGGTGGGTGGGAGTGGGAGGAGGTAGGTTAGGTTGTCAACAATCCTGGAGTACTACACAGCACCTACAAGTGCGTGTGTCCTAGGAGATCCCAAGCGTTACCATGGAAACCGATTTAGGCTCCAGGAGAATCGAGGATGGAGAGTAGATGTGGGAAGGAGAGGGGAAGAGAGAAAGAGAGGAAGGATGACAGAAGAAGAGAGGGGAATAGGGAGAGAGGAGAGCTGATACGGGAATGGAGAAGGATGAGGAGAGGGGTGAGGGGGGAGGGGGATAAGGTGGGGGGAGAAATTTGAGAGGGGAGAGGAAAGGAGAGAGGGTTGGGAAATCGAAAAATGGGGAGACGGGAAAGAAAGAGAGTGGGAAGAGGTGACAATTGAAAGGTGAGAGGGGACAGGAGAGAAAGGGGAGGGAAGAGAGAGAGAGGGAGAGAGAGAGAGAGAGAGAGAGAGAGAGAGAGAGAGAGAGAGAGAGAGAGAGAGAGAGAGAGAGAGAGAGAGGGGGGGGGGAGAGGAGAGAGTAAAGAGGAAAGAGAAGATAGGAGGAAAGAAAGAAGAGAGAAGAAAGAAGAGTGAAGAAAGGCAGAAGAGAGAGGAAAGAGAAGAGGCGAAAGAGGTGAGAGAGGAGAGAAGAGAGTAGAGGAGAGAGAAGAGATGAGAGAAGAGATGAGAGAGGGCAGAGGGGTTAGGGAAGAGGGGAAATGAGGGGAAAGAGGGGGAAAAGAGGCGAAAGAACCTCTACTCGTACGCTCTTAGAGTGGATGAGTTATGGAATATGGATGACAATGCACTGGATGACGAAGCAGGGTTACATCAACGTTTTAGATGGAGGAGGTCGGATGATGTGGATGCCTGGGCCGGATGAATTCTACGTGAGGCTTGGGAGACCTGGATGACTATAGAAGAGTGGAGGGAAGGAAATGGTGGAGAATGCGGATGAAAATGGTGATCAAGGATGAAAAATGGATGCACGGGAATGGATGATTCGGATGTACAATACTACAAATACGGATGAACCAGAAAACTGACGCCAATAAATGGATGTATATGTATGTATGTATGTAGCATGCATGCATGTATGTATGTATATATGTAGCATGCATGCATGTATGTATGTATGTAGCATGCATGCATGCATGTATGCATGTCTGTATGCATGTATGTACGCATGCATTTAGGTATGCATGCATATATGTATGTATATATGTATGTATATATGTATGTACGTATGTATATATGTATGTACGTATGTATATGTATGTATATATGAACATTTATAGAAGCTCTGCCATCCCATGGTAGAGCTTCTAAAAATGTTCCATCTGTCTTTAACATACACAGTATGTATATATATATATATATATATATATATATATATATATATATATATATGTATGTATATATGCATGTATGTATGTATGCATGTACGAATGTATGTATGTATGTATGTATGTATGTATGCATGTATGTATGTATGTATGTATGTGTGTATGCATGTATGGATGTATGTATATATGAATGCATGCATGCATGTATGCATATATGTGTACATGCACGTATGCATGCATGCATGTATGTATATATGTATGCATGCATGCATGTATGTATACATGCATTTAGGTATGCATGCATATATGTATATACTAGTATATATATATATATATATATATATATATATATATATATATAATATTTACCAATAATCAGGACTTGTATAAGGATGTGTACACACCGTAGACATTTAGTGATGCCGCGACTGTCGTTACAACCCTTTCTTCCCCGAGTAAAGGGAGGTGTGTGTGTGTGTGTGTGTGTGTGTGTGTGCCACGAAAGTGAATAAAATCACCTGGCGACAGCCACATTAAAAAAATATGTCACGCGGTGCGACAGGGATTGAAGGAGACTGGCTACAACCACTTCACATCCGAGTGGTTGCCACACAGGTTAATAAAATCGCCTGGCGCCAGAAGGGATAGGAATATTAAAGTAACCCCAGGTACGGAAGGGATGAATGAGGGTCGATCCCTCCCTCTGCGGAGTCTCTAAAATTCGGAATTTTCTAATATCCGAAATAGAACAAAATGTCCGATTTCCGAAATACGGAAGAATATATGCCAGGGCTCCTGGTACTTCGGGACGACTTTTTGGATTTGAGAACTCTCCATTCCGGATAATGGAGAGTCTTACATTTCTAGAATTTCTATTAGAGAGAACTATCTCTATGGTTCCATATCATCATATATATGTGTATATATATATATATATATATATATATATATAATACATATATATATATATACATATATATATACATATATATATACATATATATATACATATATATATACATATATATATATATATATATATATATATATATATTATTTCTAAAATACATACTTTTAAGCTATTGTTTTATGTAATGTATCCGGCAAGGCAAATAAGAATCTTTTTTTCTTTTTCTTCTTCCCTCACAGCTGATGCGCATCGAGTTGCCATGCAAAACGTCTCCTTCAACATCTCGCTCGAAGACTTCAAGTTCCACCTGGACTACAACCTCACGACCTTGCTGGACCAGTTCGCCAACCGAGCCGAGGACTTCCTGCCGAGCCACAACGGGTCCTTGAACACCCTCGACGGAGACACCCTCCGCGATGGGCGCGACTCGGCCCTCGCGGTCGTGGAGGTCGTCGTCCTCCTGCTCATCTTCGTCGCGGCCCTGGTGGGGAACATCTTCGTCCTGGCCGCCCTCTGGAGGCACTCCCTCTTCAGGCCCATGTCCAGGACGTACCTCTTCATGCTCCACCTCAGCCTGGCGGACCTCCTAGTGGCCCTGCTGAACATCCTGCCGCAGTTGGTTTGGGACATCACGTACAGGTTCCACGGCTCCGACCTCCTTTGCCGCCTGGTCAAGTACGCCCAGGTCTTCGTCCTGTACCTCTCCACTTACCTCCTCGTCTTCATGGCCGTCGACCGCGTCCGAGCCATTTCCTGGAGGTCCTACTCCTCGTGGGTGAGCCTCAAGATGGCGAGGACGATGGTGGCCACCGCCTGGGGACTCTCCTTCGTCCTGGCCGCCCCGCAGGTCCTCCTCTTCGCCAAGCAGGAGGTCAGGCCGGGGGTCGAGGACTGCTGGGTCAACTTCTCGCAGCTCGGGGAGCAGCTCTACGTGACCTGGTTCGTGGTGACCGTCTTCCTGGCGCCGCTCGCCATCATCGCCGCCTGCTACACCTACATCTGCTACATCGTCTGGAGCTGCTCGCACAGGCCCAGCTTCCGGGGATGCTTCCGGGGGAAGCATCTGTGCTGCACGACGACCCACCGGGCGGGGGACAACGGCGACGCCCCTTCCTCCGTCCTCGAGATGGCCTCCCTCCAGCAGGAGAGGAACCACGTCGTCAACGACGAGAGGGCGAGTCTGTACAACCGACACCGGCGCCTGGGGTCCGCACCCGGCAGTTCCAGCTGGAAGCTGACGGCGGCCAAGATGAAGACGGTCAAGATGACGCTGACGGTCGTGTCCGCGTTCACCTTCTGCTGGGCCCCCTTCTGCATCGCCCAGCTCTTCTTCGTCTACAACAAACCGTCCAACGGTAAGCCAGGGTCTTCCTTCGCCAGGGTTCCGAGGCTCACGTAAAAACATTTCTCTCTCTTTCTCTCTCTCTCTCTCTCCTCTCTTCAACTCTATGTCACTTTTTACGGCCTTGTTCCTGCTGAGCTGTTTTGCTCAACTAAACATTGGCCATCGGGATCAAAGACTTTAAGCTATAAAGTTCTACTCGACTAAACGAGTGTCAACGAAAGCCAGTTAGTGTTGGCAAAGAAAATTTTGTTTCAGTCTTGCTGGAGTCTCTCCTCTACTTAAATTAGTTCCAAATCATTTTTACACCCTGGCAAGCTTTATGTAGTCCTTTGTAGCAAAGGCTTGGCAATGTCAATTAATTAAGCTCACAAATTATCCCGAAGTACTTCCTTAATTGCTCCCTCCCCCCAAATTGAAAGTTAATAGGTAAAAAATCAAGCAGATAGATTAACAAAATAAGTTAAATAAAAAATAAATAAAGATGAATAAATAAATTAATAAGCAAATAGATAAATAGATAAATATATAAAACACATGATAATGATAAAATAAATTAAATTAAATCTGATCAGAAAAAATACTAAATGAAATTAAATAATAATAATAAATTCATGAAAATAGTAGATGAAATAAAAAATAAAAAATAGGGAAATAAATTAATGAACAAAGACAAAAATAAACTTGGTAATACTAATGATAACAACAACAATCATAATAACGATAATAATCTGGCACTAGACAAAACTAATTATCAAATGGCACTATGGACTTTCTGACGTCATCTAGAAATAGGATACACAAGCGACGTGATCCCTGTAACCTGCGATTAAGATCACAAGATGGATTCAGAAACCTTTCTTTTTTAAACCTAATCCCCTTTGTCCCGACGCAGCTTCGGACTTGCATCCAGTCTTTGTGGTCTTCATGCTCCTTGCTTCACTCAACTCCTGCATCAACCCGTGGATCTACCTCTATTTTAGTGGAACGCTACTTAATCAACTCAGAGTATGTGGTCGACTGTGACGTCTTATACAAAATAGATAAATAAATAAATAGAATAGAATAAACAAACAAGATAAAATAAAATAAAATAAATAGAATATATAGATAAACAAACAAATAGATAGATGATCAGATAAATAATGTGTACATCTTGTTCAACTGAATGAACCTGATTGGTCACACCCTGAGACTCCAGCGACATGACGTCATGTCGTCGGTGTCCCCAATACCGACTTTGATTTCCTCTTTGATTCCAGGTGGCCCTTGGGTGCGGCCTCGCTCGAAATCAAGAGAACGCTTCCATTGGGGACGAGGACCCCGAGGACAAGCGAGGCCGGGGGGATAATTCCGCCACCCCACGTGGGAGATCAGGTCGCCTTCTGCCCACCCGTTCAGAGGTCGTCTAGGTCCAGAAGCTGGAGTACGATGCAGAGGACCCCTGTGTATTTTTTTTGTGTACTTTAGCACAATCCTAAATATGTACTCATACAAGCATGTGTATGCCTATTATGTGTATAAACGTGATTGTTAATAATTATGTGAATATATAATCATCCTTCTCTACATGCAGTGTACGTGTGTGTATGTCAATGATCTTGCGTGTGTGGGTTGTATGTGTGTGTTTGTATATATATGTACAACTTTATGTGTATCTTGTCTTTCGCTGTTAGCTATACAGAAGTTCAACTATGTCCTATGTGTATTTTTCGCCATAGTATATATACGTACATGGGGGAGAACGTATGTTTGTGTATATATATGAATAAGTCTGTGTTTATATATAACCTTTTCAGTACCGGTAGTAGATAAAAGTTGCTATTTTGTCTGTCAGGATCTCTTCCTCGTCACACTAAGCAGTTTTCTGTCGACTTGTTCCCCTTCCTTCCTCCTCACACTAAGCAAATTTCCGTCGACTTATTCGTCATATAAAAGAAAAGAAACTTCGTCATTTTGTCGACAATATTAACTTTTAGACTTGAGTAGTTTTTTTTTTTTGCTGAGTAAGCGCAGAGTTTGTAATTTGTTATAATTAATAAAAAAGAAGAGAGAAGACAAGAAAAAAAATTGCCTATTACTGCATTTCTTTCTCTTTCTCTCTCTCTCTCTCTCCCTCTCTCTCTCATCTTCGGACAGCCAAGGCGGGTTTGTCAATGTCAGCCGGTAGTGATCAAACCTTGTATAAATAAAATACAATACCGACTGCCTTGGTGAAAAAAAAAAAATCCACACCATTCCATTATTCATGTGAAAATGAAAGTTGACTGGAGTTGCTGGTCAACTTCATGCAATGTTTTGTTCTTCAAAAAAAAAAAAAAAAAAAAAAAAAAAAAAATCGTAAAGGGTCATGCAAGGTCTCGCTACTGGGGCCTTCCTCCTCCTTCTCCTCCTCCTCCTCTTCCTACTTCTCCTCCTCCTCCTCTTCTTCCTCCTTCGACCAGAACGGCCCAGAAGAAGCAACTGACCTGAGAGGAATTGATTTTCAATTATTTCATCCGCAAAAAGTGCTTTCGAATGTCGCACGAAAATTTAACGGAAGGTAACGACGGCAGGAGTTTTTATTTATTCATTTATTTATTTTTACCATCAGACCTGGCCTTCCCTAAGTACATCTGTCATTTCTACACGAAAAAATGCAACAATATCTACTAATCATTTCACATAAGATAAAATTGACAGTAATAATTAGTCCAAACTCTTAGATACCAAAGACAATGAGATGATGACAACGACTTTTTTTCTATCTTATTTTCGACACACTCGAATTTTTAAGAATTAAGATAAATTACGATAATTGTCGACAAAATGACGCAAACTGATCGTGTGACGACAATCCAAATTTCCAAATGTGATGTAGCTAAGATGTCACTCTCTTAAAAAATAAAATAAAATAGAATAAAATAAAATGAAATAAAATAAAATAAAATACTCTACGTCAAATGCTGTGTATTTACAGTACATGACATTACTGTAGCACCTAGTATCACCTGTGACGTCACAGACACGTCATAGAACTTCCTTATCTGTCATAGTGATCCTGACAAACTTTACTGGCAACAGACTTTCATAAGCAAGATCTAAATCACACTTTAACATGTATATATATATATATATATATATATATATATATATATATATATATATATATATATATATATATTGGTGAACCATGGCAGGAGATTCTCTCTAAGACATATTCTGTTAAAAACGACAGCAAAAGAATTGTTAATTAACTTTTTCCGTGAACTCTCAAACTTGCGAAAAGAAAGTAGATTTCTGGTAGGGGGAGAGGGAGTAAATCAAATTTCCAAAACTCATAGGAGAGACAAAAGTTATAATGAACACAAAAATACAGCACACAGTAAACAAAATAAAAGAAGTCGATACAAAAAAAACACGACAAAAAAACAAAATATAAGCAGAACAAATTAAATATCAAGACGTTTCGCAGATCTTTCTACATCCTCAGTTGAAGTGAAAAAAGAGGAAAAGGGACCATATTTAAAAAAACAAAAAAAAAACAAAAAAAAAACACGGGAAGAAGTCAACTGAGGATGCAGAAAAGCTCTGCGAAACGTCTTGATATTTAAATTGTTCTGCTTGTATTTTGTTTTTCCTCCCGTTTTTTTGTATTAATTTCTTGTATTTTGTATACTGTGTGCTGTATTTTTGTGTTCATTATAACTTTTGTGCTTCCTATGAGTTTTGGAAATTTGATTTACTCCCTCTCTCCCTACCAGAAATCTATTTTTCGCAAGCTTGAGAACTGACGGGAAAAGTTAATTAACAATTCTTTTGCTGTACATTATATATATATATATATATATATATATATATATATATATATATATATATGTT
>NC_134783.1:41184849-41187349 GCF_046742065.1 Oratosquilla oratoria | reverse complement strand
TTGTCCATTTGTGCATTAATAAACAAATTAATAGATAAACACAAAATATAGAGTGCGCTCGCCCTCATGCATATATAGCTAATACTTATCTATAATTCACCGATCACAGAGATTCCATTTTACTTTCTCTTTATCGAAAAAGAAAAAATAGTCATTTGCGTATTTTTTCTTCCTGTGAAATTGATATTTTTGATTGTTGGTTAGCATTTTGAGTTGTATTTTATTAACCACTCACTGATCCAATTATCAACAAGCTTTGATGTTCAGGTTCTCCATCAGACGTGTAGAGAATTCTTTCCCTTGTGGTCTCTTTCTTGAATCCAGGACTGCTGTACTAATATATGCTAAACTAAGTTTAGTTAGCTTAACCATAGTCTAGCCTAGCCTAACTTTGCCTAAATATAACCTAATCTTACCCAAATCTAACATAACTTAAACCTTAGCCTAGCTGAAACAAAACCTAGTCTAACCTATCCCGTGGAATGCCGAGAAGGATATCAAAATACTGCGGAAAAGTTCCAAAGTGCGGTTCTAGAAATGGGTATCAAGGTTGACAGAAACCTACGCCAGGAGGCGCTGAGTATCTGCTGTCAAAAACGTCATATATGTCCCATTATGTTCTTTGGGGACTGCTGGGGTGAGTAACAGCAACCTCTGCTGTGAATCGGAGTGGAGTGCGGGACTCGTACCCACAACAAAGCGAGTGTAAGAGCAGCACGCTTCAGGTTACGCCACCAGTGCACCAATCCAAAATTTATCCAACATCGAGGAAGGAAACGGCAGAGAAAGAATTCTATGAAGTCTGCTGGTCGTACCCCCAAACACGCCTGACGCGCATCTGACAACTTTAGCACCTGAGTCCCGCGCGAGGCTAGAATGTCTCATCCACTTCTTCGTCATGAGCCTTGATCTGGGTGGTCATGGAGGATCAAACTGTATGTACATTCGGCCACACAGACTCGCGTATTGATTTGCTTGTATCAAAAAAAGCAAATACATCCTTCTCATTAAAATATATTGTCAGATCAATCCTTGTTAATAAGCATTCATAAACAATAACATATATTTTTTGCGATCTCCCTCTCTGCTTTAATTAATGAATTTTAAAGTAATGTATCTGCGATATTATAAAATAGTACGTTTTCAGAGGGCTTATAGAGGTGGGGGTCATGAAGTAGGTTTGGTAATACTGAAAGGGGTCACATATTGGAAAAGTTTGGGAAACACTGGTCTACACCGACTAGAAATCAAACTATAAGTGGCTCTTCGAAGACTCACGGACCAAATTAACACAGTTAACACGAAGCCACCATCAGACTTCCTAGAAGTACTTCTAGTTTAATTTCTTCCCTCCATGATGATTAAAATAAGATTACTTAAAAGAAAGATTTGAGAGATCTTCTTCGATCTTTCCCTTTGGATGTCTGTTGATTGCATTTGAGTCGTCGCTATTAACTTAACCCTTAAGCGGGAGGTAGAGGCTTTTACTAACCTTGGTGGGTAGATGGTTAAATAACCTTATTGTTAAACTCTCCTACAGGGATTCGAACCCTCGCCTGAGCGGCTTGCTTTTTATAAGACGAAGGCTGTATCATCGTGCCACCACGACCCTTCAAAATGGAACGACTTAGTTCACGACCTGTCGTTCCACCGAGGGCACCTGGGTGAACACGGTTTGTACTAAATTGCATCAAATCCTTTATGCAGGCTAGTCTTCCGGCAAGAGTTTTTGTGTCATTATGACATTTGGAATTAAACTCTCCTACTAGGATTTGAACCCTCGCCTGAGCGGCTTGCTTTTTATAAGACGAAGAACGTACCATCGTGCCACCAAGACCCTTCAAAATGGAACGATGGTACATCACAATGAAAACCTCTCCAAGGGTTACTGGGATGAACACGAGGCATTTCAGAACTTTTTTCTGACTTAATGTAGACTATTTCATTCAATCTTGAGGTGCTCCTGTCTCCTAAACCTTTACATACCGGGTGGAACTTTAACCTCTAATCATAACAGCAGCTGGGATGTTTCGTTCACGTCTGTGGTGCCCTTCCAGAGACAGATGGCATTATTGCATTTCATTCTATATCCTTTCTCACCCCCCTCCTCACCTCCACGCTTCTCCCAACAAAACGAGGCCCAAGATGCTTTACATCTCTCTTGCAGAAAACTCAGAAGTACGGGTGGTCGACCAAAGGAAAAAATAAAGAAGAAAAGATAGAAAAAGAAAGAAAAATATATGTATGTATGTATGTATGTATATATATGTATATGTGCTAATAAGAACATGTGTACGTGTGTTCACTTATGCAAAGTAGACCACTTGGAAAAAGAAACTAATGAAGCAGAGCGCTTTCGTATATTACATCTTCAGTGCACTGAAGATGTAATGTACGAAAGCGCTCTGCTTCGTTAGTTTCTTTTTCCAAGTGGTCTACTTTGCATATGTATATTATTTATTATGTTATGTGAGTGCAGGACAGTCGAGGAGGATATACT
>NC_134783.1:41177349-41179849 GCF_046742065.1 Oratosquilla oratoria | reverse complement strand
GCTAATATTCGTATAGGTTTAACTTATTTTAGTTCGTCATTAAGCTTTTCAACACATGACGTGAAGGTAATAATATATTTGGAGATTCGAAAAATGAAAATTTGTAAACAAAGTCGTTTCTACTCAAACGAACTCACTCGAATCGTGTTTGTAAAACCGGGGTTTTACATATTTTATAATTAGTTCACTCGCTAGCTACTCGACTTGGTTAGGAGAAAGGATTAAGGACTATTAACTCGTTAAGACTAGTTTTCAACGAGTTTAGACAAAACGACCCCAGACTTGTTTCACTCGATCTGAACAAGCTGCTTCTCTACATGGGGTAAACGCTAGCGCCTCGAGAGGGTAAACATGCACATAATCTTGGGTTGTGTAAATGTTGATTTGGAGTGGAAAAGGGTGTTTAGAGACTCATCTACATAAGCATAATGTGTAGACATAAGAGAAATACGTTCACTGAAGGACTCGGCGCCTTTGTCTAAAGACAAGGGATGAAAATGGGTCTACAAACCAAAGATTGTAATCTCTTTAAACAATGTTTTGGTTTATGTCTGCAGGCATTACGATGCTGGCGCAGACGTGTGGACGTGATTTCATAAGTCTAATCCAGTTCAAATGTTTATACATACATACATACATACATATACCAAAGGCTTTTTCTCCCTTGCAAAGGAGATAGTCAATAAACAACGGCATAAAAAAAAACACTCCCACCCATTCCATCCCTACATTCTCCACTCCCATCCATCCCCCTCCCTCCCTCCCTCTTATCTTGGCTCCTCCTGGATGACGGGTCATCCTTGCATCTCGCCCATTGTCCTGGGTCAGAAGCAGTGTCGCAAGACGCAGCACATCCACAGGAATGCCGCTTCATTAAATCGGCGACCCCCCCCCCCTTCCCCTCATGCAGAAATGGAGAAGACTGGGAGAAATCCCTTCGGGCTACGCCAAATTATTTTTCACACATACTCCCTCACCAACCCATCCCCCTCCCACTCCCTCCCATGCATCACAGCATCAACTATACACAACCACTCAATTCACTCCTATCAAATATCTATGAATGGTGGAAAAGTACCCTACATCTAATGTTTTTTTTCAGCAAAAATAAATATATACTTAAATCACCAGTTCTGAACAGTCATTCTAACCCTGTATTTCAATACACAATACTTTTGGGCCCACGCTGCTTTATTCAGAGTTGGCTAACATCTAAGGTATGAACGGGCTTCTCCTTTCGTTTGTCGATATGCACAGACATACAGATCGACAGAATGACAGTGTTAATAGGCTTTGAATATTCATAGGAACTTACCCTCTCTATATTCCCCACTTGTAAAAGTCTACCCCCCCCCCACCTCGCATCCCCGTAGAGCTCCCATGAGCCCCCCCCCCACACACACACACGACGCCCCATGAAAGAAGCTACCTTCCCTGTCCCTCCCCCCCACCCCACGCTACGTCTCCCCAAATTCCTTTCCGGGTCTCTCTGAAACTCGCTTCACCCTCCTCATGGAATTCTGACTCTCTCTTTGGTTACTTTCGACGCCTCCCCGACTACGCCTAGCTACTCTGTCAAAGGTCAACTAGTCTTGTGGTGTCCCCAACGGGGAAAGACTGCAAAACGCGCACGCACGCACGCGCACACAAAATACACGACTCGTGCCGCAGTCTCGGCCGTCATTACGGCGGTCCGGGCTCGAATCCGGCCCAGGCCTGAAATAATTTCAATATCCCTGCGCTGCGAGTCGGTACTCCAACTCTAGTGGGCGAAAAAAAAGTCGGGTGTGTGCGCGCATGTAATGTCACAGCATTACCCATAGATCGGTCAAATACAAACTGAGCTCTCTTCCGGGAGGGAAACAGCTGTCGATAACGAGTCCAACACGTGATCCAAGACCATGGTGAAACACACACACACACACACACTTGCTCAAACACTTACACATTTACACACGCACACAGGCACGTACATGTGCGCATATATACGCGGGTATATACGAACACACGAGCATACGTGCACACACGCGCACACGAACACACGCGCGCGTATACGGGCACATACGCATACACGCGCGCATATACGCGCACATATGCGCATATACGTGCACACGCACACGATCATATATGTATACAGGCATACACGCGCGCACGCATACACGGGCACGCGCGTACACGCGCTCGTACACATGTACATGCGAGCATATAGACACGCGCGCGCATATAGCTATACGTACACATGCACATGTACGCACACGCGCGTGCATATACGTACACATGCACATGTACGCACACGCGTGCGCATATACTCACGCACACGCGCCTGCTTATACGCGCACGCATATACGCACAGGGGTGCATACATCCACACACGCGTGCATATACAGTACGCACGCGCGCTCGCATATACGCACATACACGTGCATATACTAGCACACACGCGCGCATATACACACATGGTATATGCACACGCGCGTGCATACACGCACGCACATACATA
>NC_134783.1:41152349-41164849 GCF_046742065.1 Oratosquilla oratoria | reverse complement strand
AGGGACTCAAAAAAGAAGAAAAAAAAAAGTTTTACTATCGAAACCCCAATGAATATAGTCACCTAGTATTAGTCAGAATAAGATATCTAGAGTGTAACACTGGATGCACTGGGGGATAGTCAGCTAAGGAGACCAGTGTGACATGATCAGGGACGAGACATGCAAGATGCACCCAATTCGGAATTGGCCAATTATGCCACATCATTCGCTAGTCCGGGTTCAATGGCATACGGCGCCAGCTGAAGATAAGTAATCACAAATACCCACAACCCCCCGTTACTCAATCTATAGCATTACTCATACGGTTACCTATTGTTCACAACACAACTGCTGCCTGTAATCACCGTTTTAACCGCGATAGACTTTAACCTAGATAAGACCTTCGTCTCTTTGCTACCGAGAGGGGTGGGTTGGGTGGGGGGTTGGAGGTGGATAAAATCGCCTGGCGGCAGGCCAAGCACATGGAACTGTACCACAGAAGGGAAATAGTCTTGGTACAACGCCGTGGGGACCGGATGGTCTATTACTGTGTTCAAAATGTCCACAAAAGTCATCTTTGAACTTAACGCCCACTGGCTACTTCACGATTGTACGATAAAAAAGTTGAACGACTAAGTAGTTGCATGCAAGGTGTCATGTCCATTATCCGGATTATAATTTAATCGGCAACTTTTTAATCGCGCAACTACAAAATTATCGCAAGCCCGTCAATACGGAACACAAAGGTAACTGAATAAGACAGACTGCAGGTAAATTATTCCCTCATCCAATTTAATAATCTCACAAAGACTAAAGTATACCAAATGTACGTCACGGGTCTCAAGTGTATTTATCGGGTATTCTACCAAAACAAAGCAGCATCAAAGACGCCTCCTTCTCTCCCTCTCCAACCTTATCTCGACAGTCACAAACCTCGTCACAAGACTTCGAGCGCGTGCACACGGCATAACGACGATCCAGATGTTAAGGCGCCCGACCATTTCCACTTGTTTACGTTGTACAAATATACATCTCCAGTGGTGATATTTTGATATTTATTTGTTCTTTCTATCTTTATTTTTCGGGAAATAAAGCGCAGATACAGACGTCGGTATATGAATAATACGCCATGTTAGATTTAATCATCCTAATAGATATGGCGGTACAGTATTTTGAAAATCTTAACTACGTATATAACTACAGTTATCTTATTCTAAACTAAAGGAAGTTAACCTAACCAATACATGACGTCGACATCGGTGATATTCTCATATTTACTTGCAATTTTTGTTTCTAGCATTCCTTTTACCGTATAAGATTTTTCTTGCAAAGAAAATATATCAAATAATCCTCAACAAATACTGTATGTTCGTAATGGCAAGCCGAGTGAAAAATAGTTGTGCTCAACTCTAAAAGGCAAATATTGCCCGTCAGCTTATGAGATTTTGACTAACTCCTGATGATGATGTACGTGTGTGTGTGTGTGTGTGTGTGTGTGTGTGTGTGTGTGTGTGTGTGTGTGTGTGTGTGTATGTGTGTGTGTGTGATTCACCATGGTCTTGGATCACGTGTTGGAAACGTGATCGACAGCTATTATCCTCCCGGATGAGAGTTCAGAGCTCATATATGACTGATCTATGGATAATGTTGTGACCTCACACACACACACACACACACACACACACACACACACACACACACACACACACACACACACACACACACACACATACACACACACACACACACACACACACACACATAACTCCTCCCCAACGAGAGTTGGAGTACCGGGTCGCAGCGTAGTGATACGGAAAACATTTCACTCCTGGGCGGGATTCGAACTCGGACCGCTGGAGTAGCGGTTGCGAATGCTACCACTGCACTGTCGAGTGTATGTGTGTGTGCGCGTGTGTGTGTGCGTGTGTATGCGTATGTGTGTGCATGTGTGTGTGTGTGTGTGTGTGTGTGTGTGTGTGTGTGTGTGTGTGTGTGTGTGTGTGTCTGTGTGTGTGCAAAAATCACTGACAAATAACAAAAGACGAAGCGGAGTTGACAGGCGAGATTATACACGTCATCTCATGCAACGTGAACAAGATACATTGCTCAAAGCAGATAAAGATATAAAGAGTAGTTTAAATCTAATCCAAGATAAGAAAAGGTGATGTTTTTTGTTCGTGTAAAGACTTTAATAATGACGAAGACAGAAATACGCTAAAAAAAAATTTTTAACTTGTAATACTATGATAGGCAGGAACAACATTGAATCAAGTTGTGTCAAACATACTTTTGATCAATCAAATTTGAATATGGGTTAATCAAAGTAGGTAATCTAATAATGATAAAGAAGATAATAATAATAATAATAATAATAATAATAATAATAATAATAACAATAATGGTAATAACAATAATAATAATGATAATAATAATAATAATAATAACAACAATAATAATAACAACAACAATAATGATAACAATAATAATAATCACATCAATAATGTTAATAGAATGATCAATACTCAAGAGTGGCAGGAGTGACATCACCTTGACATAGACTCTGGCTGACCTTATGTGACCTCACGTTGCTCCTCGTCTTGTCCAATTTCTGTATTTATACGATTACATGTTATTTGCGCTTTATAGCCTGAAGATGTCTTAATAGCCGTAAACGATCGGTTTCCCGTTACCTTCTTTCACCGTGTTTTTATGAATTTGTTAAGTTGTTCCTGTGTCGTGTACACACATATACACGCACGTACACACACACACACATACAAACAAACACACACACACACACACACACATACACAAACACACACACACACACACACACACATATATATATATATATATATATATATATATATATATATATATATATATATATATATATATATATATATATATATATATATATATATATATAAACATACATTCACTAGAGAGAAATGTAGCAGCACAGAAATTAAGCTGTCCCTGTGTCGTGTATATATATATATATATATATATATATATATATATATATATAGATATATATATTCACTAGAGAGTAATGTAGCAGCGCATTTGTAAATCACACAGAAAACTCACTGTCGGGGTAAAAGAAACGCTTGTGAGAACGCTAACTTTTATATTTCGGCTGCCAACTGCCACCTTCACCTTCCTCTTACGCAACAAACGTCCTTATGACGGGCAATAAATGATTCAACAGTTTTATCCTTTTCTGTCGCCAGGCGATTTTATTCGGCACCTGGAGGGAAAGGGGGAGAGGGAAGATGGATTCACAATGTCCGTCAACGGGGCGATCTTACGAAGAGAGGCTTAGGCACCTAAACTTACACTCTCTGGAAAGACGTAGAGTGCGGGGTGATCTAATAGAAGTGTTCAAGTGGATCAATGGCTATAACAAGGGTGAAGCAAACAAGGTCATCATAATAAAACAACAGGGCAGGACTCGCAGTACTGGACAAATTTAGATTTAAGAAGGAAATAGGCAAGAATTGGTTTACTAATAGGGTGGTCGATGAATGGAATAAACTTAGTAACCATGTAGTAAGCGCTGAAACTATCAGTTGTTTTAAAAAACGATTAGACAACTTTATGGATGGGGATGACAGGTGGTGATGGATACGGAGCTGCCTAGTGTAGGCCTTATGGTCTCTTGCAGTCTCCTTTATTCTTATGTTCTTATGTTCTTCTTTCGCCCATGATTTGAACTTTGATTTTTGTATTCTTAACTTAACGTTTCTTAACGTTTTCCGCCCCTTGTACCCCTATTGTCAGGTCTAGGTAATGTACACCTATACTTAAGCTCAATTTCTGATTACTGGGAGGATAAGTTAAAGTGAAGTGAAACTTGATGATTTATTTTGTTGATTCAAGACTGAAACCCAAATATTGATAAAAGAAATAAGAAAACCCGAGAGAAAGAAGTGGGCATGGAAGTGATGTTTTACCACCATGTATGAGTCACGTCCTAGCATCCCCTGTGATTGATTTCATCACCCCAGCTTATGGAACGCTATTGATGCCAGCCTGTTTTATTCAGATTATTATCATTATCATCATCATCATTATTATTATTATCATGGTTTTCATTATTATCATCATTACTGTTATTATTATCATCTTCATCATAATTATTATCATCATCATCATCATCATTATTGTATTCCTTTGAGTTCTGGTCCCTCACCGCTCCATCCTAATCCCACCTCCCTCCCTCCCTCCACCAACCCACAACCTTCCCTTCTTGACATCACGGTAAACAATGAGTAGGTGGTACGAACAGAAAAGGACCTTCCTCCTCCTCCTCTTCTTCCTCCTCCTCCTCCTGCTATACTCCCCCTATTCTTCTTTCTTGTCAACAAGGGGTCATTACCGGCGGCTCTATAGCTCTGAGCCGAGACCGGGGATTTCTTCTAGAGGTTTACGTAAGGTGAAATGTATGGTCCATGCATTTTATATACATACATATACGAGAGAGTGATAGGTGGGGAAGGGTAAACGAAGATGGGCTTCAGAATACGTCTTAACGTTTCGGTCTCTATGACCTTCTTCAGAGGACGTATTCTGATGCCCATCTTCGTTTACCATTCCCCACCTATCACTCTCACATTTGTCTCAAACAATTTCTACACACACACACACACACACACACACACACACACACACACACACACACACACACACACACACACATATATATATATATATATATATATATGTATGTATGTATGTATATACATTCTCTTGTAGATAGACGAGATTGAATGATATTGCTGTTTTTGCATTAACATTTTACTGAGTACTTTTATTTCTCTTGCTAGCTTACGTTTTTAAACTAGAAATCTGCAGTAGTCCGTAGGTTGTTGCAAAGTTTCGGTCTTCTCTGGAGACCATCTTCAGGCTGAATGTTTTGAGTGTGTGTGGCGTTTATATATTGGTTTGTTTCCGTTTGCTTAGTTGGTGTCGCGGAAAGTGGCCTTCTTCGTGATTGGCTCCTCCATAGCCATCATGAATCACTGAAATCTGCCCAAAGATTCCCAGAGATCCTAGCAAGTGCCCCTTCCGCAGAAAATCACATTATAGCATCCTTGGATGTAAAAAGTTTATCCACTAACATCGGTGTCGATAGGACAATACAATTCATCCTAGACAGAGTCTATCGATGCAATGATACACCGACAATGAACATTCTAGAAGTTACTTTCCGCACTCGTTTTGACGTCTGTACTAAAGAAGTCCCCCACCCCCCCTTCACATGCCCTTGACGAAATGTGCATAAGCAGATCGATGGAGTCGAAACGGGTAGCTCCCATACGAGTCCTTTTCGCTTTTTTTTTATGGGAACTGTAGAGAATATCACAATCTTCACCAACTGACCCTTCATCTATTGCCACTTCATAGCTGACATTATCGTCAAAGACATTCGAGAACTCTAGACTCAGAGAACGGATACTTCCGATCTTAACTTTACGTTGGAAGAATCGAACAACGGCCGTTTATCCTTCCTCGATGTCTCAGTAACCAGTCACAACAGCAAATATTCTACTTCAGTATACGTGAAACCTGATTCAAAAAATGTCTCAAAGGCAAAAATGAATGTCCCCAACGCTACTTAATCTCCAATATCAACACCTACATACACAGCGCCATATCAGTGTTCCACTTGGAAAGCCTCACACACACGGAACTGGAAATATTAACCCAAGACCTTATCAAGAACGAATATAGAAACAATTTAATCAATGAAGCAACAGAGTGAGCTATCAACAACTGGTATTTTAACAAAACCAACCCAACAAAAACAAGAAAACATCACCATATACAACAGAAATTACATGTTGGGAAAAAGGATTGTGGTACTCCCCAAGGTAGGCGTAGCTCCTCTTGGGGATCGGTGCCACCTGCGTAGAGCCGGTGGCCAGGGGTAGTTGCTGCCGTTTGGCCCCCAACTCTTGGGGTTGGGGGGTGGTCCCACGACGTAGACGCTGCAGCTCCAGGACCACCACAAACACATTACACCCGCTACACTACATAGCAGAACACCCACACACACCAAGAAACATTAAAACAACACCCAAAGACCTTTATCACGCACAGATACTCTCTTCTCTTCCTCCACAACCACCAAATACCAGCCTCCGGAAACATATTCATAATCATATCACTCACCGCTCCATTAACACACTGAAAGACAACACACTGCTGCATGCCAGACCCCCTGATATCCACCCTTCTGAATCCTCTCTCTCACGAAAGGACAGAGTCCACTTGGCCAGACTGCGGTGCGGTCACCACCCAGCACTTCTAAGCTACCAGAAGAGGCTGGATGACCGCGTTGTGAACAGCTGCCCAGGATGTAACACTTCACCCCATACCATACAACACATAATGGAAGACTGCATTATACACAATCATACACGCAAACAACACAACATACGCTCTATAAAGGATTTGTGGGAAAACCCAGTTTCGGCTATGGCATTCCTTGGGGAGACGGGACTGCTCGGACAGACAGTCTAGGGAACGACAACAACAACAACAACAACAACAGAAATTACATCTCGTCAGAATACAAGACAGATAAAAAAATCCTTAAAGATACCATCACAGAACACGTCAAGCCCACTGACCCAGATGACAAAATATCACTGATAACATATTACAAGAACCAAAAGACGTTACCATTTTTAATAACAAACCACTCTCATTTACTAACACAACTGTACCATTTAGAACCGTGGGTCTCAATTTTACATCGAGAAACGAGAACAAAAATTACGATACAATTAACCTGCCACCTACAAGTAGCTGTTACTATCACTCTCTCTCTCTCTGTATCTCTCTCTCTCACACACACGCACACACACTACGAGCATAGCTCTCGTCCAGTAAAATACAACTAGGTTTATGCACACACACACACCCTTTTGGATGGGATTGGAGTACTTAGAATATTCGATTTTTTTTTTTTAGGGGGGAGAGGGACGGTGTATCCCAGATCCAGAATCATCATAACAGTAAACATAAAACTTCCCTTACCCTCAAGAACTTAGAAGAAAGAACAGCAATAATAGACAAAGAAAGAGACTCTCGCAGATTAGCATTCCTTGAATCTATTTACATAGCAGAATTAAAGCCAACCACGAACAGACACAGCACAGACCTGCAGATTCTCTCAACCCAAATCCTAGTGATTCCTGATGGCTATGGAGCAAGCAATCAACTAAGCAAACAAAAACAAACTAATACATTTTTAGAGATCAAATGACAAATGAGAGTTTTGGGTGGTGGAAGTAAAACGAAGATGCTCTCGGAATAGATTTTACTCTTACGTTACGACCACTTTGGTCATCTTCAGAGAGTTGTCTACAGAAGTTTTTACATGTCACATTTTATATCACTCCTGAAGGGCCTCGCGGTCAGGTCACAGCGTCCGGGCGGAGAGCATTTGTCCGGTGTTTCAGTGAGTCTAGTATAAGGACACTTGCCACCTTCGATAAGCAGATAAATCTCTCTCTTCCATTTGTGTTTTCTTTGACGAGAGGCCAAAGTCCTCAGAAAGGGTCATGAAAAAAAGACAAGAAAAATGTTTAAACGTCAAAGAAAACACTAATGGAAGAGAGGGATTTATCTGCTTATCGAAGGTGGCAAGTGTCCTTATACTAGACTCGCTGAGACACCGGACAAATGCTCACCGCCCGGACGCTGTGACCTGACCGAGAGGCCCCTCAGGAGTGATATAAAATGTGACATGTAAAACCTTCTGTAGACAACTCTCTGAAGAAGACCAAAGTGGTCGTAACGTAACAGTAAAATCTATTCCGAGAGCATCTTCGTTTTACTTCCACCACCCAAAACTAATACATAAACGCCACACACACACTCACTCAAAACAGAAGACCAAAACGTTGCAACAACCTACGGAAACTACACATCAGACTACCATTCCAAGGAAGTAAGCTAGCAAGAGAAATAGAAATACTTAATAAAAAGTTAAACAATGCAGAAACAGCTATACCACTCAATCTCGTCTGAGTAGAGGAAAATATTCTTCCCGTATAGCGTATATATATATATATATATATATATATATACATACATACATGTATGTATATGTATGTATACACACACACATACACACAAACACACACACACACACGCACGCACACACACACACATATATATATATACATACATGTATATGTATGTATACACACACACACACACACACACATATATATATATATATATATATATATATATATATAGAGAGAGAGAGAGAGAGAGAGAGCCCTCGTCCTTGACCCTTCATTTCCCCTTTCCCATTTCCTTTGTCATCTCGTCCTTCCATCTCCTTCCCCTCCGTCCTCCTCCTCCATTCCTCCTCCTCCTTCTTCACCACCACCTGTTTCTCTTCCTGCTTGACCTTCTTCATTTTTACCTAATCCCATCTTTCCAGAATTTGTCTTATCTTCTTGAATGAATCCCTTCCCTATCGACGGGGCGCCACGCGCGTAAATAAAATAGACCGGTGACATCAAGAACAGAAAAAACAAAAGAAGGAAATAAAAAGTGCGCAGAGGGGACTCATCAAAATAGGTTTTAAGCTTTATTGAGAGACCGAGCGCACGAGCGCTTGGGCCGAATCATATTTACCCAATTGAAATACACAAGATAAGAACTATACTCGTGAGTTTCCGTCTCTATTGGACAAACGTGCGTGCGTACGTGTGTGTGTGTGTGATTCACCATGGTCTTGGATCACCTGTTGGACTCGTGATCGACAGTTATTAACCTCCCGGATGAGATCTCAAAGCTCGTATGACCGATCTTTGAGTAATACTGTGACCTTACACACACCCAACTCCCCGCCCACGAGAGTTGGAGTAACACCCCGCAGCGCAGCGATACTGAAATTATTTCACCCCTGTGCGGGAGTCGAACCCGGACCGCCGGAGTGGCAGGCGAGAACTCTAACCACAGCGCCACGAGGTAACACATGTCACGGTCACATATCAGGTAGAATTCGTTCCGAGTTCGATCCCCGGTCAGGGCCGAGGATAAGAGGTGCCGTGGGGAAGTATCGCTTATCAAAGTTATCACCTAACCACAATCATCTCACCGCTGTCATATATGAGCTTGTTACTAGAAATGTAGCCTCGTGAAGCCGGAACAAGCCCCAATGGTGGGATATAAGACTGTGCTTTTTGGCCTCCTGGGGGGGGGTCAGAGGTGGATCCTGGGGGGGAGGGAGGGTCAGAGGTGTATCCTGCGGCTGAGATCGACGGACCACGGGACGGACTTCGACTTGAGGGAGGCCCTGACCGAGCGAGACCCTCCACTTCCAACAAGAGTCCGTCCCTTTCAGTTTCACAAAAGCGCCTGTCTGTAGCCAGAACAAAATATATAAAGTACGTCACACACATGACCAGTGTCATTTTTGTATAGCCTATTCAATCGATTTAACCATCCATAATCCTAACGGGTACTAACGCTTCTCCCCAAATCTCCTACTTAAGTACCTGTCTTTGACGCAGGCGAATGGAACGATAAGTAAAGATTTAGATTAATTAATCACAGACGAGATTATCAGGCGATCAAAATCTTTTTCACATCAAGGATGAATGTGCAAATGGAAGAGTGATCTCGCCGAGAGGGAAGAATAATAAAGCCTGTATCAAATGATTTCTGAATGACAAAACACCTTTACGGTTTTCACTCGCCATGAAGATCTGTGCCACGTGGCACGTTCATATAACATCAGTGCTCAACCCCACGTAAAAATAAATAAATAAATAAATAGTTGGTAACCGACCCTGTCATAGGTTCGAATCCCGTCTGTAGACACAATGTAATCGTCTGTTCTTCTATTACCTGTGACCTACAGACAGCAGGGAGAGCTCATTTCACATTTCTCCAAGTCACCCCTACTGTTCCCTCGCTCCGTGCAGCCCCAGAACATTTCCCCCTCACCTTCTCTCTCAAGTGACTCGCTTCATTATCTCCTACAATAAGTGTTGCCGCTTCTCTCATAAGACCGTGATCATTCACTTCGGCAACTGTCATTTTTCGTCAGATTTTCCTGAACGTAGGTGCATCACTGAACAGCAAGACAGTTTTTTTTTACAAGTTTCAAGTTTCACAGGCAACCTCCAACGTTTTCATATATAGTCATTGAGTTTTCCAAACGTTTTGCGTCCACATGTCCACATTCTCACACGATTTCATTGGTTTTGTGTGCACAACCCTACATACACATACACACACACACACACACACACACACACACACACACACATACACACACACACACGCACACGGATACACACACACAAATAATGAAATGTGTCTGAAACTTTTGTTCATTTGTATTCTTTCAAATGATGTGCCTTTGCTACTCTCCTCCCTTGTTGCTAGCATACATGAAAGAACAAAATAAGTGTCATTATGTTCCAAAGTGTTGTGAAATGCATTACACAACTCTTGTCTTGTGTCTTCCAGCGGTCACGCCTCCCACTTCCGCCCTGACCGGCCCACGAGAACGATGAGGACAGGCCGGCCATCGCAGCTACTGCTGCTCCTTCTCGGTCTGGCTCTGGTCGCCGCCTCCCATGCCCGTACCCTCAGGACCCATGGCAACAAGGAGTTCGAGAAGTTCCTGAGGAAGGAGTACCTCCGACGCGTCCGGAGCAGGTCCCGACCAGTTCGCTTCCATGTGCCCCTCCGGGAGGAGGAAATGATGATGGGCGCCCCGGAGATGACAGAGGACCACATGCGCGCACCTAGGGTCGCCGAGGCCCAGGACATCATCACGAACTCTCCAACTCCGACAAAGGACCCAGTCCTGGCCTTCTGCGAGCAGGCGTGCAAGGTAGGTTTAGGAGGTCAGGGGTGTAACTGCCCTGATCATCCTATTGGCAAGAGGGCATTGCGCCACCGTAGGCAACCGCCCTTAGGAAGGCCCTTCACCCGTGCTCTTTCCCTTCACCGTTCGACTCCTGTGAAGAACCACGACGACCTCATCAGAGAAGAAACCCAGGCACCAGCACAGGTCGCTTCGACTGCCGCGCCTTCGACAGCAGCACCGACCACCGTTGTTGGCACCCTTCCTTCAACCACAAAGGACCCCGTCTTGGCCTTCTGCGAGCAAGCGTGCAGGGAAGGCCTAGGGGGCGTTGCATGTGACTGCCCTGATCACCCAATCGGGTAAGGTCGCACTCAGTGATGTCCCCGACGCCACTTCTCCATCAACACTCTAGAACTCGATATCTTCTCGTAACCTCCTTCTTCTCCTTCTTCAGACCCATTCAATCCATTCTTCGATCACGCCCCCGACAGCTTCCGCAAACCAATGAACAGTTTCAGCTTCAGAAATAAATTCAGCTGTTCTTCAGTTCTTACTGTAGTCTTACTGTCTCCTGACTCTGTATATTCCAAGAACATTGTTCTACTGTAGCAGTGCTCCTAAATTCACTTTTTTTTCTCCACTGCATCAACGAGTCGTTTTCTTCCTGCTATTTGTGTTGCTGATGATGTGCTCTCTCTCTCTCTCTCTCTCTCCTCTCTCTCTCTTTCTCTTTCTCCTGATTTACTGATTATGTGATTGGCTCAAATTATCTTGTTTTATGATCTGTTGCCACCTGATCGAACTAATTAAATTCAACTTTTATTTTTATATTTTTATATACCTGATGTTCTGTGTATTTATTAAAGAATGCTAACTATACAACAGTCTGTCAGTCGGTTCCTCCTACGTGTAGACTAGCTCCCATTGGGTCTCAAGGTGGGAGATGGAGGTTGGGAGGGAGGGAGGGGTGGGTGGGGGATGATCCAAAAATCGCAAATGTCTTTGCAATTTATACCCCTATCCACCCCCAACTAACGCTGCACCTTGGCCACTCGCTCGTACGACAGTTTCCGTGTTTGTATACGTGACACCTGTGACGCACAATCACCTGACGAAATCTCTCAGCGATCCTCCATCTCCGCTACTCCACTTTCACTTAGATGTACTGATACGACCACACAGTTACACACGAATACACAGAGCATAAGACTAATTCCAGAGACTTGAGTAAAGACATTCAGTTCTCTTTTAGGGTCATTTCCGGACCTTTCTTTCATCCTCGTACTTGCCATAGTGCCTACAGAGCGCGTTTCAGCATCTACTTGCAATCCGCTTCGGCCCTTTTGTTGACAGCGTCATGACGTCATGTCGTCAACAAACCAAATTTGGTTTAAACCTGGAAAAAACGGAAACCCTGCCTTTCTATATCATCCTGTGACAACAGGTCCCTTTTATCTAATAAAAAAGTAAAATAAACAAAGTATGTATCATTATCTGCCGCACTCCAATTCAGCAACGTACAGGAAGGGAGACAGCACCTATTTGATAAGATGTGATAACCTGTAGATAGTAAGGCCACCCCCTTAACTCAAGGATTTCTGGCGCCAAGAGTCTAGGGAGGGTGGGGGTGAGGGAGGGAGGAAGGTAGGGACCTAGATGAGCG
>NC_134783.1:41022349-41149849 GCF_046742065.1 Oratosquilla oratoria | reverse complement strand
GAGCTGTTATTTGAAAATAAGATTAAGAGAAAAGGCAAAAAGGAATTTGAGAAATATGTTTGAAATAAAAGGAAATGGTTAAGGCACATACAGTACATTAGTATATTAGTACAGCACAAGTACAATAGTACAAGTACATTAGAGGCGTGTTGGAGCAGGAGGGAGGGAGGGAGGGAAGATCAAGGGGATACTATAATAGAAACGAAGGAACAAAAATAAAAGGATGATGTGTAGATGAGAGACCCCAAGATAATAGTACATCAAGAGAGAGAGAGAGAGAGAGAGAGAGAGAGAGAGAGAGAGAGAGAGAGAGAGAGAGAGAGAGAGAGAGCCAAGATGAATTTATACTTCATTCTGTGCTGTGGACTTTTTAGTGTTGTGCAATCAAGCTAATATTGGGTTAATATACAGATCGAGGCGGATGATCCTCTCGTCCCTCGTCCCCTCCTCCCCCGACTTTTTAGGGAGGTTGAGAGCCCAATTCTTAATTGTGAGATCATCGACCTTCAATTAGGGAGAGACATGCCGTAGTTGATACTGTGTGTGTATGTGTGTGTGTGTGTGTGTGTGTGTGTGTGTGTGTGTGTGTGTGTGTGTGTGTGTGTGTGTGTGTGTGTGTGTGTGTGTGTGTGTGTGTGTGTGTGTGTGTGTGTGTGTGTGTGATTGCAGACACTTGAATCTGACCCAGTGCATATCACAACTAAGCTGCATAAATAGACTTTTGTTTAAAAAAAAAACAATAAAAAAGATAATAATATTGATAGCAATAATGAAAATATAATAATTAACTAATCAACCAATGAATAAATAATTAGATAAACAGCTAAATAAAAAGATAAATTAATAGATAAATTATGGTGGGAGAACTACTGTACACAAAAGTATGGCAGACACCCAATAACGACATAAGGATTACAAAGGAGCATGCCGACAGGAGACCTTTTGGTCCATAACTAGGTTGGATGCAATATATATATATATATATATATATATATATATATGTATATATATATATATATACATATATATAAGTATATATAAATATACGAGTATATATACAGTATATATATATATATATATATATATATATATATATATATATGTATCTAATGATAAATAAATAAACAAACAAAAATTATAATATAAATAATGATAGATAAAATAAGTAAATGAATAAATAGACATCAAATATTCGTATTCCTTGGCGTTGTCTGTAAACGACAACTGCCAGGCTTGTAAGCCGAGACGAGCGGGAGGAGGAGGAGGAGGAGGGGGAGGAGGAGGGGGAGGAGGAGGAGGAGGAGGAGGAGGAGGAGGAGGGGGAGGAGGAGGAGGAGGAGGAGGAGGAGAGGAGTTTGAGTTTGAAGAGAGGAAGAGGAGAGCTATCGCAACGAAACGCCGCCAGATTGTGTGCTTACACATGTACACATTCGCGTGTACACACGTGTACGCACAACACAAACTCGAATTTTTTCCCCTTTGCCAAAGGATTCTCGCAACGACGCTTGTTCCAGGTGGTGCATCCAGCTCTAGGGGCCGTTCCTCGAAGTACCTGGTTGCGTAATTCGACCACTATCGCTTCCACGTTCACGTGGGACTCCGTGGGATGCTTTTGTGTAATGGAGATAACACCCACGGCCCACGAGACAAACTGCCCGGTAGTCACGACTGGCGACTTACAAGATCCGGGGACGGGAGGAGGAGGAGGAGGAGGAGGAGGATGGGAAAAGGAAGAAGAAGAAGGGTAAAAGGAAACGGAGGAAGAGAATGGGGAAGAGGAAGAGGAGGATTAATAAGAGGAGGGGGAAGGTGTCAGAGGAAGAGGAGGAGGAGGAGGAGGATAGGGGAAAAGAGGAGGTGGCAGAGGAGGAGAAGGTGGAGGAGTGGAAAGAGGAGGAGGGGAAAAGAAGGCGGGGGAAGAGGAGGAGGAGGGACAAAGGAGGAGTAGGGGCAAACGAGGAGGAGGGGAAAGAAAAGGAGGAGGAAGAGGAGGAGACAGATGAGGAGGAGAAAGAGGAAGGGGAGGAGGAGGGGGAAGAGGAAGAGGAGGGGAAGAGGAGGAGGGAGAAGAGGAAGAGGAGAGGGAAGAGGAGGAGTAGGAGGAGGAGGAGGAGCAAGGGGAAGAGGAGGAGGAGGGGAAGAGGGGGAGGAGGAGGAGGAAAGGGGAGAGTAGGAGGAGGTGGGGAAGAGGAGGAGGAAGAAGATGGGGAAGGGGAGGATAAAGAGGAGGGTTAGGGAAGAGGAGGAGGAGAAGGATGGGGAAGAGGAGGAGGAGAAGGATGGGGAAGAGGAGGAGGAGAAGGATGGGGAAATGGAGGAGGAGGGGGAAGAAGAAGAGGAGGAGGAGGGGGAATAGGAGAAAGAGGGGAAGAGGAAAGAGGAGGAGGAGAAGAGGAGGGATAAGAAAAGGAAAAGGGGCAGGGCAAGGAGGAGGATCCTGAACCCTAGAATGGAATTTGGTAACGGTTTTACTCCATAGAATTATGATCTCTGAACTCTCAACTTCAACACCATTCTTTAACATTAGAAATGCACACAATAAATGAAGAGAATGAAATAAATGCAATACGCTATGGTAATGGCGGAACGCTTGGTTGGCGTTTCGAAGCCACTTTAAGGAGATTCACATTATTTATGATCAAAGCGAACTTCGTGTTGGTAAGCGACGGTTGTGCTGTTGGGATGGATTACATTAATATTTCCATCAACAAAAAATTATTCACAAATAAGAGTTCGTTTTGGCATATTAAGTCATCCCCCTCACACAACCACCACCACCCACACAGGAAGAATTGATGTGGAAACTTAAATTAGCTGTGGCCTCACGAGACGAGAGGTTGAAAGGTACAACAGCGTTTCAAAAATAAACAGGTAAATAAATATATGAATAAAGAGGTAAATAAATAAAATAAGATACACGATAACAATGATAAATAAAATCAAGCAAATTGAATCAGAAGATTCAAGCACACGTGAAACTCTTCCTGGTTTAGGAGGTTATAGGGTTCACGTAGATAGTAAATCTAATTAAGTGGTGATGAGATTATGGTGATCCTCAAAAAGACGTCCGCTCACCGATCAATTCCGTGATTATATGTCAAAGGCGGGGCGGAGAGCACACTGTTGTATAAGTGAACATTAATCCCGCAATAAACATTATATAACATTAATATCAACCCCACCCCAACCACCCGTGATAAACATGGCGTCGGTCGATGCGCGGGCGCCCTTTCTACAATTATAGATTATTTCTTACCTGTATTTCGAGGTAATACTTGCTTACGCAAACTGTTTTGGTTGCAAACACATTTGACAAGTGGTATGTTACAGTGGCGAAGGAAAGTTTCAAAGGAGGTTGCAAAAAACTGGTAGGATCGATAAGCGCAAGTGTTATAGTGTATCCTTTGTCAAAATTATGAGTGACTGGGGGGTGTAAATATTAGACCTTATCCCGTCTACGATATCTGTCGGCCACTTTGTCTTGTTTGAATAGCTCCATTATGTTGCATGGGAACGCAGACTGTGATTTTATCATCGAGTTCTCTTGATCATGCGGAACTGTATGATGAAGATGCAGGAAGGGAAACTGAACAGTCGAACTTCATGGTAGGAAGGTGTCATAGAGCTGAAAATGATTTCTCCCCCTTATGCTGGGAAAGGTAAAATTCTTCGAGTTGGAAACAGATGTTCCTGAGGGAGGAATAGCACTAATCAATTCGACAAATATCAATTAAGTAAGAGGGCGCCAAAAATGCTGACTTAAATTGCGAAGATCTCAAATCTGTAACCGTCGATTGTGAAGTCGACGACTAGAGCTTGCAGGTGCATGATAATTGCAGAAATACAAATATTAATCCTACATCACCAGCTGTGCTAGTCTGAATAAAAAAGATCACCGAATGCATAGAGTCATTGGCCAATAACAAAACAATATCTTATGTTCAAATATTTGGCAGATGAGTGCCCGTATATAGCACAAATTCAAGAAGAATAAAAATTACAACAATAGCTTTTGCGTCATAGAAAGGTATGCACGTTCTCGCTATCAACCATTATTGAATCAACCGCTATCCTACCGTCGGTATGCAACGGAGTTGATTGGGACAGCCTAGAAAAAAACAGGATAAAAAGAAGCTCGACTCTTTAAGGAGAGAATAAATCAAGAAAGGCTGTTTCCCTTTCGCTATGAAGAGGGAACCGTGGAGATGGATAAAACAGACTAGTATCGACCAAAACAAAAGAAAGAGCCACCCGGCACGAAAAGCTGCCTCGTGACTTAGCGTTGATGCTATGGGATTCCTAAAAAAAACTCTTGTCCTTAAACGTTTATTTCCAGAACAGATATTATCCTCAGATTATCTGAGCCCTGGACTGTTACCCAGAAAGCTTCCTTCTCACATACACCTCCTGTAACACCACCTTCTCTAGTCTGCAGCTTTGAATGCCATGTTCCCATTCCATGTAGCACTTCACACGCGAAGATCCAATCACTAACAGAAAAAAAAAATGCAATCGTATCGGTGTGCGAATCATTGTATCGGCCATGCATTCGTTCTAAAAATCTCCATATCCGCCTGCACAATTCGACGTTTTCCCATAATATTCCATGCAGTTTGTATTCTTAGGTCGCCCAGTGTCTGATGGTCTCCCGTTGATAAAGATATACATCAATTTCAATGCAACTGCTCCCACGGCCATTCATTTTATAATTCATGGTGATCATTATCAAAATAGAATTGGAATCTGTATGATAATATATGCAAAATTTAGCGGAACGACGAGGCGGTTGAAGCCAACACTGGAATCCGTACAGTGTCGCAGACTCATTTTTCCCACTCTATCCTCTACTTTACACTCTCCCTTCTAACTTCCAACGCAAGAACCTTCCAGAACACCAATGGAACATTTTGTTCAGTCTTTTAGTCCGATTGCATCACAATGTATACTCAAATGTATAATTCTCACCAGTCGAAAATTCCTCAGTAATTATTTCTCCAGTATATTAGATTTGAAACAATGGAGCATCTCCAACAGAGTTGGGATGGGGGTGTCGATCATTTTCCTAGTGTTTTAATTTCTGCATTTCCAAATACCATCAAGTCCTCAGAAAATTATGAAAAAAAGTAAATGAATAAACTAATTGGCAGAAGAAACGTATCGTTTAAATTTCAACAAGAAAAAGCAAAAATGAGTGTCAGTCAAGTCATTTTTACGTAATGTCAACTTCTGCAAGACGTATCAATACTTCTCCAAAGCATCCCTATCCATTTTCATTTCTTTATACTTTTAAAAATGAACTTCCTGATGACGTCATCGCTCTACCCAGTACTTTCCAGAACCCGGCAAAAGACCGCACAGTGATGACGTCATCGTCCCAACCGGTACTTCCCAAAACCCGGGAAAACCTGACAGGTGACGAGTTTTTTTTTTTTTTTTTTTTTTTTAGGTGGGAACCTCATGGCAAGACGCGCTCCCGAAAGCAACGCGCTTAAAAAAATGCTCTCCGTAATAAATTGAAGATGCAACACAAGAAGAAATCCTTTACGCCACAACCAAAAGAACCTCAGTAAAAGATAAAATCACGAAATTCCATCGGAAGGTTTGGGAAAAAACTTTCCAAGATAAATAAGAATGAAAAAAATTAAACAAAATAAAATAAAAGGGAAAAAGAAAAAAAAATGAACCTCTGGGAATAATAAAAATTAATGTCTCCAAAAAAGGATTGCGGAAGAAGACATCAACTCTCCTTCAAAGAAAAAATGCACGAGAGTTGAATGAAATAAACCATTTTAACATTTCATATTTGGTCATCCCGGATATGCTTTGTGCCACCTACCTCCGGCAGACGCCGCAGGCCAAGCATCCCTGGCATAGCCAGAGAGGCAAAACGGTGCTTGTAGTTAAAAAAAAAAAAAAAAAAAAAAAAATCCAAATAATGTTTGAATGTAAAACTAATAAAAGGTCACATCTCATATCTACATGCATATACATATACCAAAGGCTTTTTCCCCCTTACACAGGAGGTAGCCAAAAGACAATGCACAGAAACCACCCCCCACCCATTCTATCCCCTACATATTCCATTCCCCCTTCTACCCTCTTCCCTCCCTCTTATATTGGCACTTCCTGGATGACGGGACATCCCTGCATCTTGTCCACTGCCCTGGGTCAGAAGCAGTGTCGCAAGACACGGCACATCCTAAATAACTTAAATTTGGAAAAGAAAATTTAACACTCACCCCAGGAGCGCTTGGCCTTGCATTGGAGACGAAGGTACTTCACCTAGAAGTGTTTAATTGTGATCTACAAGCTAAATACTTATATTGTGTTTATCGTTAAGCGGCCTTCACTTAACATTAGATTAATCAGGTGTCAATATCTAGATGCTTAGAAGGTAAAATGTGTACTATATCTTGTAAATGCGATGAAAATGTAATAAGTGTCAAATAACTGCATGTCATGAGAAGGCCGCTTCAGAATATGGGTTTAATCCAGGACTGCAGACTCTAAAACGACTAGCTCACATGGCATGTATATAATAATTGACCGCAAAAAACACAAGATCATAAGATTATAAAAAAAAAACACTTAACCATCGAATTTTGAACCTCCATCAGTATTCACAATACGAATAAGTTGTATCTAAAATATTTAATCAAGTCGCCCACATCTACCCTACTGTGCTAGCAGATAAATCCTAGTGTTTGTGTTGTGTTTCTGTACTTACCATGGCATCGTACAAACCTCGTGCTCCGTACAACAACGTGGCATCAGAATGAAGCACGCACAGCCGTGATCTGACGCGCTGGCCTGATCTGACTTGTCTTCCCTGCGTGACCCAAGGCTAACTCAATCCAGTGCAATTATGGAATTACGCACCACGGGTGATTACCCACGCGGTATATATATCGGCTCCTGGCCGCATGTAAATTCAGTTTAGTTATAACTTAATAATAAAGAAGACAAAATCACCAACCTTCTTTCCTTCTCACAATAACCGCCGTCCTTACACTGGTGATCCTACGAAGCGACAATAGACCCATCTACCGCTGCCACACCCGACCCCGCTCTGCTCACTACCACCGCCGTCCACGTCGTCTCCTTGAAGCTGCCACTCTTCTCCATGTTCGACGCTCCCTCTTGGTTTCACCGGGCGGGGATCCAGTTCCGCCTGCGGAAAATCAACATGTCCCAAACGAAGTTGGACTACATTCTCGAGGCGATCCCCGAGGACGTGTTCCCGCTTATCTCTCAATAGATCGATCAACACGACGACGTCCTCCAGTATGACGCTCTGAAGCAATATCTACTTCAAGAGCTCACGCCGTCAGCGGCCTCCAGAGTCGCAAAAACCCTCCAACTCTCCCAACAGCCACTGGAGGACATTAATAAACCAAGTACAGGGTGGGGCGCGGAAACTTCCCAATTTGAGGATTGAATGATAAACTGTTTACACTTCACAATTCTTTATTCTAATTTTATGCCTGTCACACAACATGGGAGATTTACTTCTACACAATTTTGAAAACAATATCTTTTAAATGTCCACCTCCATTGTCAATACACTGATTCAGACGATTTCGGAAGCTTTGGTCTACTCTCTCTAGCATGGTGAGCGGTATATTGGCTATTTCAATGCGGATGGCATTCTGTAGGTCTTCCAGGGTCTGTGGACGGTCGTTATAAACCAGGGATTTGAGATAACCCCACAGGAAATAATCACAGGGGGCTAAATCAGGCGAGCGGGCTGATTTCCCTGAGAGAAGACTTAAACTGGCCAGCGCGCTCGCCTGATTTAGCCCCCTGTGATTATTTCCTGTGGGATTATCTCAAATCCCTGGTTTATAACGACCGTCCACAGACCCTGGAAGACCTACAGAATGCCATCCGCACTCAAATAGCCAATATACTGCTCACCATGCTAGAGAGAGTAGACCAAAGCTTCCGAAATCGTCTGAATCAGTGTATTGACAATGGAGGTGGACATTTAAAAGATATTGCTTTTAGGACTGTGTAAAAGTAAATCTCCCATGTTGTGTGACAGACATAAAAGTAGAATAAAGAATTGTGAAGTGTAAACACTTTATAATTCAATCCCCAAATCGGGAAGTTTCCGCGCCCCACCCTGTACAACATACCTCAAGATGCTGTCCATCGACTGCCTAAAATGACAAGTTCCCCAGACCCACTACCATCTCGAATCTCGGTATATTGTCGGTGTCTTCTATGACGAAGGTCCTCCGATACAGCATTTTCTCTGCTTTTTCGGTGACGGTTGTAGTGAATTATTTATCCTGTTTTCTTAGATCTGGAATCTCGGCTCTGGCTCTTCTTCGGCTTTTCACATATTTCCAGAATGCTTTATAGTTCTTGTTAAAGTGCATCTTGAAAATCGGAAATGTGAAACTGATGTGCTTCAAATATTACCCTGTAATATTTTTTTTTATTTTAGAATACAAATTTATTTATTGGATTTTATGTTAACCTTACCTAGCGGTGCGCAGATTTCAATTGAACGCTGATTGATCATAACAAGAATTTGCATTTTCCAAATCGTTATTTTATACCAAACGTAAATTCATATCACATACAAACCGATGCAATTATTCATATTGCAACGTCATGTCAAGTGCAGCAATGGAAAATGACTTTTTCTTGCATCCACGTGACTTGAAATGTCTCACTGGCTTTCCAAACCAACAATAAAAGATTAAAGTAGAAAAGCGTAATCAATCATTGAACAAATAGACATGAAAATAAACTCTACAATTTCTGTTGTGCCTACTTTTTCATTTGTATTTAAACTCCAGGCTGCCACCAAATGCCATGAAAAGACGTTAATGGTTTGTTTGACTTCCGTACAACGCTGTGTGGCTTTGGCACACGTGCAAAACCTGCCACACTAACGATTTTTTTCCCGACGCGCGAAACTCGGAGCTCACCTAACAACAATATGTAATAAATCTCCTTTTTTTATTACCATTTTCAATATAAATCCAAACGAGCTCGAGACACTAGCAGTAGACAGACAGACTTGTAGGGCAGTATGCACAAGCGGTACTAACAGACTTGCAGGACCTTTCGCAGTGAGAGATTTGATACCAGACACCGCCAGATCTTGTAATTCTTGCCGGAAAATAATTACTTTTTTGGGCAAGGATTATAAACTTACAGAGGTATATCGTTGTACATTTTTGTGTCTGAAATTTAAGTCAATTAATTTCATGATTGCAAACGGCATATAGCATTGTTTGAGCCTCTATTTATAATTACAGATGATATTCGTAAAACAGCCTATAATTGTATCAAGCCAAGCAATTTGTCATTTTCTACCGACTTCAATGGACATATACTGATATATACTTTCAACTGAATGCACCAAGCAATAGGCAAATCTATGCAATGTATAGAAAATATATTTTTGTATCGAAGACTTAATTTTTCCGGTACGATAACTAAAGCCCCGTCCACACGTACCATCACGCATCAACGACTTGATGGAGTAGTCGTGTTGAAAACTTGTTATTAGTGTCCGGACGGGCTGCATCACTGCGAATACCTTGCGCGAACAACCAGATCTCAGTCATCATTTGGCTTTCACGGTTTGAGGATGTCTGCTGGCGCTCTACTCATTTAATCATTAAACCACCACAGCTTTGGAGTGTATACATTTTTCGTGCCAACATCAGACTTCTTTGATGCATTGATGGCAGTCATTTCCCTGTGAAACTGTGTTTTCAGGTTATAAAGTATTTTGGTAATGTCTTCATTCCGCACATTACATTTTGTTAAAGAATAGAAGTCAGCTTTCGATGTTTGTACTTTTTATATTTCTCATCTTATATTCTTTGCACTTGATATTCCAAATGGCTGGGTACTGCTTTAGTAGCTTAATGTAATGTAATATAATAGTCTTCGTCCACTCGAAAGGCTTTGCGGAAGTTGCTTGTGCCATTGTATGAAACTAGAAGAGCGAAGCAGAGCGCGTGCTGCCTCTCCCTTCAACTGTTGACACACTGCGCAGTAGTGGTGGGCAGCTACCGGTAAAGTTACCGGTTTTATCGGTAACAACCTTAACGGTAGCTTACCGGCAAAAATTCTGCTACCGTTAACCGATAAGCTATACCATAACACTCGGAGAGCGGTAAGCACGTCTCGGCTTGGTGGTACTGAGTGACGGTACTGACGGTAGTGGTGGGCAGCTACCGATAGTTACGGGTTTTATCGGTAACAACCTTGACGGTAGCTTACCAGCAAAAATTCTGCTACCGTTAAGGCTCCGTTAACCGATAAGCTATACCATAACATTCAGAGAGCGGTAAGCACGTCTCGGCTTGATGGTACTGAGTGACAATACTGACGGCCCACTGTACCGCTAATTTTACTGGTTAAACTTTTACCATTAAGCAAGTATGTACCGCTAAGGTCTCGGTAATTATTTTACCATTAAAACAGTTTTTTTTTTTTTGCATTTTTGTCAATTTCTCAATAGAATTAATGTTATTTCTGTGATCAGCATACGAAATTATATTAATTGAAAGTTTCATCGAAAAATTCCGCGTGTCGCCAAATGAAGACTCATATATATATATATATATATATATATATATATATATATATATATATATATATATATATATATGCTAGTGATGAAAATGCCAATATGCTTCTGTTTTAATTAAAAATAGAACTAATTTGCAAAGATAATTGCGGAAAAATATGAACATGAAATATGAAATATATATATAACAACAGTGGTGGCGGACGTACGAGTATTTGATGCGCGATGTATTGAAGCGATGAGTTGAAAAACGTCGCAGCATCATGAAAGCAGTCATGGGCGTACCGATTTCTAATCGCTGCACAGTGTGTCAACAGTTGAAGGGAGAGACAGCACGCGCTCTGCTTCGCTCTTCTAGTTTCATACAATGGCACAAGCAACTTCCGCAAACTAGAAGAGCGAAGCAGAGCGCATGCTGTCTCTCCCTTCAACTGTTGACACACTGCGCAGCGATTAGAAATCGGTACGCCCATGACTGCTTTCATGATGCTGCGACGTTTTTCAACTCATCGCTTCAATACATCGCGCATCAAATACTCGTACGTCCGCCACCACTGTTGTTATATTTTTATCTCGCTGATTATCTTCATATACAGGACGTGACAGTGATATCCATTATTTTTCGACACTCTTAGATAAATTCCACAAACCAAAATCGACATCCTCTAATTTTTACTGCTTATACTTCAGTAAAAATAATTACCTATTTTTAGTTTTATCTTATAATTAAATTAACAAAGCCTTATCACACACCAGTAAGTAAAATTTATAACATTAAGAGTCATGTTTTTAATTCTAAATACACTTATGCAGCAATTTATGTCGTACTTTTTTTTAATATCGGTTTCCAAATTAGCTAAGTCACCCCTTTGCCTCATGGAATGTGAGACAATTGAAAATTCTAGCGCTAATAGGAAACTACGAGCCTGACTGCGAAAGGTCCCATTGAAACTTCACGAAAGAACGACGAAAACCGCTCCAAACGTCACCAACCAAATCCAAGTGAAGAACACCTTCGCCACAAATGCGATCAAATTTGCGGCTCCCGCATTGGACCCAACAGCCACCTACGATGGCATGAACGACACAATCATTAAAATTCATCATCTTCACAAACTCATCATCTTCAAAAACGGATGCAGAATAGTGTCGTCATCGGCAACGATGAGAGAGAAGAGAGAGAGAGAGATGACCATTTGTAACCGCACATTATGCTTGGCGGTAGATTGGAGCCCTAAGAAGTGATGGGAGAATTTTTTGTAAAGATGTGGCTGTTTTTGACATCCACCCCTGCGCTAGTCTGTTGTGGTTTGTACCTGCAACAACGGCTATACGATAATTGTTTTTGCACGAGCAACGTTGCACAGTTGGTAATTATGACATTTGTTTATGGATTTATGGTAAACTTTAGAAAAATATCCCTATTTTACGTTTCAAGAAACATTAAGTAACGTGATACAATGTCTTAAACGAATCAATATGAATTCATTACAGCAGTGTTTCTTATTATTTGCTTGTATAATCCGCTGCAGTGGATGCACTGGATTGATATTCGTACATGGATAGTGTGGTGTTTAGCTTATTGGGCGTGTATAGGTGATATATAGTAACAGTTAGGTACTGTATTTACTGATATATAATCATTTGTGCTACAAATGTAGCAAAATATCATGATCATGTTGAAGTAATTTTGTACATGAATATTCTGATTTATTGCATATATATACGTTTCTTGTTGCAATATTACAAAGGCGGAGCATGCCGACAAGAGACCTTTTGGTCCATATCTAGGACGGATGCGAAAAAAAAATGATGAATTAATAAATGAAAATTATAATAATGTAAATAACAAAAAAAAAATACATAAATAAATGCATAGGGATAATTAAATAATAAACAAAAAGGTAGATAGTAAATGATAATAAATTAACATATAACTAATAATAAATGAGAATCAAGCAAATAATGATAAACAAACAGACAATGATAACAAAACAAATAAACAAATAATATGAAATAAATGATTGTCATTACAGCATATTTATACATTTTCCATAAATTTCTAATTGCTCTTCATAAAATTATGTTATAGTAGTCAAATTAAAAGGTTTGGTTTCATAAGCCATATTGAAGGAGGTATTTACATAATGTATTTCTACAATCAGTGTTCAATCAAATTTACAAACTGGCAAACATTTTTATACATATTCTAAACCCGTGTAAAAATACATACATACATATATATACCAAGGATTTTTCCCCCTTACAATGGAGGTAGCCAAAAAGGAAAAGGCATAAAATCATTCCCACCCATTCCACACCCCTCCACACTCCCTCTTATCTTAGCACCTCCTGGATGACGGGTCATCCCTGCACCTTGTCCACTGCCCTGGGTCAGAAGCAGTGTCGCAAGACACAGCACATCCACAGCAAGGCCGCTTCATTAAATCGGCGACCCCCCCCTCTCCGTCCCCCCATTGCATAAAAGGAGAAGACGGGGAGAAATCCCTTCGGGCTGCGTCAAATTTTGCTCACACATACTATCTCACCCCCATCCCCCCGCCCATTCCACCTCATGTATCACATCATCCATATACAACCATTCTCCATTCACCCCTGTCTTCTGTCCTCTCCCATCCTTCCTCAACAGACATTCCCCTCTTCCCCAAAGCCCCCCTCACCCCATCCATCCACCTCATCCTAGGACGTCCCCTCATGTTCACTCCCTCCACATCTGCCTTCCACACCTCTTTTACTAGTCTTTCTTCACTCATTCTTTCCATGTGTCCAAACCATCCTAATATTCTTTCATCAACCCTATCTCCCAACTCCCTTTCCACCCCTGTTCTCCTCCTCACCTCCTCATTTCTCACTCTATCTAGCCTAGTAACCCCCATCATACTTCTCAGACACCTCATCTCAAACACATTCAAACTCCTCTCTTCCTCTCTTATGTTCCATGTTTCTGCCCCATACAGTGCTGTTGGCACAATCACTCCTTCATACAGTCTCCTCTTAGCATCCATTCCCAAATGTCTATTCCTCATTACACTTATTAATCCACCAAGGCGTTTACTCTCTTCTCTCAAACTACATTCTACCTCCACCTCCACTCCACCTTTTCCTGCCACATTTGCACCCAAGTATCTAAAACTATCCACTTCCTCCAGTCGCTCTCCCTTAATACTCACTTCCAGTCTACTGCCACTTTCACCCCTTGTACATCTCATCACCTTACTTTTACCCACATTTATCTTTAGCTTTCTTCTATCACATACTCTCCCAAACTCTGCCACCAACTTCCTCAAACCCTCCTCCGATCCTGCTACAAGCGCAGTGTCGTCCGCAAACAACAGCTGGCTCACCTCCCACTTTTCTCCATTTTCTTTAACCATCTCCAATCCCTGACCCACTACCCTTGCATTTACCTCTCGCACTACCCCATCCATGTATAAGTTGAACAGCCAGGGCGACATAACGCATCCTTGACGAAGTCCCACCTTTACCTCGAACCACTCACTCTCTCCATTTCTAATCCTGACACAAGCTCTACTACTTTTGTAAAAACTCTTGACAGCTCCTAGAAGCTTTCCTCCTATCCCGTATATCTGCATAACCTCCCACAGTGCCTTTCTGTCTACCCTATCTTAAGCCTTTTCCAGATCCATAAAGGCCCAAAAAACATCCTTCCCCTTTCCTATAGCTTTCTCACATATCTGTCTTACCACAAAGATCTGATCTACACAACCTCTACCTGTCCTAAATCCACACTGTTCCTCACCAATTACTCCCTCTGTTCCTCTCCTAATCCTCTCAATCAAGATCCTCCCATAAGCCTTCCCAACTACACTTAACAAGCTAATCCCTCTGAAACTACTACATTCACACTTGTCCCCTTTTCCCTTGTAAAGAGGAACTATACAGGCACTCCTCCAGTCCTCCGGCACTCTACCCTCTCTCCAGCAAACATTAAATAACCTCACCAGCCAGTCCACCATCACTGTACCTCCCTTTTTCAGACATTCTGCATGGCATCCATCCAGACCAGGTGCCTTACCTGCTTTCATCATCTTAATAACTACCTTCACTTCATCCTTCTTTATTTCTCCTCCATTTTCCTCACTCATCATGGTCATTTTCTTAGCATTTCCCACTGCAACTATCTTTCCCTCCCTATCCTCCTTCACATTTAGCAACCCCCTAAAATATTCTGCCCATCTTCCCCTTACTGCCTTCTCTTCCATTATCATCTCTCCATCTGCACCTTTTACCTTTTCTTCTCTACTTGATTCGCCTCCTCTTCCTCTCTTAATTTCTTTCCAAAACATCTTTTTATTACTTTCAAAATTTTCTGTCATAATCTTACCCCATTTCACATCTGCTCTCCTCTTTGCCTCCTTTACCTTTTGCTTTACTTCTCTTTTCTTTTCTTTGTACCTCTCATATAACTCCCTCGTCCTATTTTGTAACCAATCTGTGAAAGCTCGCTTCTTCTCTTCTACAACCTTCTTTGTTTCTTCATCCCACCATTCACTACCCTTCTTTCTATTTCCTCCTGTCCTTCTTTTTCCACACACCATCCTTGTACACTTTATGACTCCCTCCTTGAACCATCCCCATTCCTCCTCCACACCTAGCTCCACTCTATCCTTCACTCCCTCCCACTCCTCCTTCAGCTTCTTTTCGTACTCCTCCTTTTCCTTTTCATTCAAAGAGTTCACTCTAAGCACCTCCCTACCTTTTGTCCCTTTCCTCTTTCTCCATCTATCCTCCACTCTCAACTTACCTTCCACCAAAAAATGATCTGATATTCCCCCACCCTCTCCCCTTAGCACATGTACATCCTTAACTCTTCCTATCATAATCCTATTTACCACTACATAATCCATCAACGCTCTATCTACCACCCTTCCATCCATCACCCTCTCCCATGTGTACTTATGCTTGACTTTCTTCCGAAACACTGTATTTGCTATCATCAACTCTCTAGACACATTTCCACCATCAACTCTCCACTACGATTCTTTCCTGGAACTCCACATTTCCCAACCACTCATCAATTGGACCATTTCCTACCCTAGCATTAAGATCTCCCAGTACTATTACATTGACATTTCTCCCTAAATCCACCCCATCCCTGCCAATGCCCAGAGGTAACTGACGCGCTTTCTCTCACTCTCTCATTCTTTCCTCATGCCCACTCAGTGTATATTAGTGTGGACACTTAGCTCAGCATTCAACACCGCCACCTGCTACATTCATATCTGAATGAGGCACAGTATGGACGGGGCTTAAAGGACTCAGGACAACGGAGGCCCCGGGGGCGGCCTCAACGCTGATAAAGCATCAGGAGTGTTGCTACAATATATCAACACGCCTTTGCGGTGTGTGAACAAGCACCGGCGCAACTAGCAGCTATGGGCAGCCAGCAGCTATGGGATGCACCAGTGCAGCAGCATCACAAAGTGAATGAATACTGGCAGCAAACTTTACGTACGAGAGAACGTGAAGCAGCAATGCAGCAGGAAAATTGGATCGCAAGACAAGGAACACCCAAAAATCTTTCCCCGCTAGCGCTCGGTACCCAAATGTGGTTGCAAAGCCTAAGTGTGGGACAAACGAAGTGTGATTACTGAGGTGTCTTCCATTCCGTCAGTACTCAGTTTCATGTATTAGCGTGATTATGAAAATGATGTTGTAATTTCATGTAATATAATAATCATATGTATACATATATGTGATTAAGTTAAATCAACATACCATCTTATTTCCATTTCTTAATTCATAATTATAAGTACTGCAGTATGCACAGACGTACCGAACGTACAGATACATTTTGCATGTCTCGAGGGAGCGCGGGCGTGATTCACCTGGAGGAGGTGTGAGAGCGGAAGGAGTAGGCGTAACTTCCCTAACGTATTCCTTTCGTGACGTCTCACTGTCGATGTAAACAAATTCCAAAAGGCGCACATGTAGCAGGGGCAGAGGAGAGTAAATATGTAGTTCCTCGAGAGACAGACGCTTTCCATTCTATATCGGCTCTGAGCCGAGCCAATCGTGGTCGACTCTCCAAATGTGATGGAAATTACCGTCACCGGCTTATATCGGTTCCTTGCCGATCATGGACGACGCCCCTAGCTGAAAGGAACCTTCAAACTCCCATCCTATATCGGCTTCTAGAGAAATATTCGATTGATCACCTCTGCTCTCACATCCTCCCTAGGTAGTAATGTAAAATATTTTAATACTCAATTGTGATATTCTAATGCATGATTAAGATTTTGTAATAAAATTGTAAATGAAAAATATTCGGGATATTTCTTCTCCCCCTGGTTTGAAAAGAACCTAATAACTTTAATCAGCCACTCTGTTTTAGGGAAACATTACTGAGGTAATTAAACCCTGAGAGAATGCCGTGATACTCAGGTTGGACCGTTGGACGGTAACGGACGCATCATATTACGCAATCGTAGATACTTGTGTGATGCAAGCGGGTTCGCATCACCAACATCACAGACACACCAATCGCGAGTACAGACATCCGCGCTGCTTCCACCGCGATCACAGACAATGAACCGCCCTATGAAAGGTCTCAAGCAGCCTAGATGGCAGACTATGTAACCGACTAGTGTATGTACGCCTGCTAATTCAGAGCATTTGTTGCAAGTTCTTATTTTCTTTGTATTTCAGTTGTACTTGTACATCGTTCCTTTTCAAAATGTTTATATTTTTTTTAATTGTGTTTTGATACCTGAAGTAGAGTACTTGTTCATACTTATTATTTTCTGTTTTTCAGTTGTGCTTGTATGTCAATATTTTCCATTTGTGTAAAAAGCATTATTCTTTTTAATATTACATGAATGTAATACATATCTTGGGAGGGGCTGTAGGATATGTTGGGCAGGCAGTCAGGCAGCACGCCTAACCAGCTCACCTGCGGTACGACTAAATATTTGGCGCAAGACAAATAAAGATTAGTACTTGTTCGTGTATTACTCGCCAATGCCATAGCAGGCTTCTCAGTAGTGTACTGATCCTCCTTGGGAGAGAGGGAGAGAGAGATTTCTCCAAGGAAATAAGAATACAAAAGTCCAACTTTGCAACATAATTCTGGAAGAAAAAATGTCTGCAATCATAAAAGCTTCATACTCCTTATCAACTTCATCTCTCTCTGATCCTCCTCCGACAGTTTTGACACAAGTGTGACGTAGGAGAAGACTGAGTACATTGTATCCACCTATAAAAGCATATTCTAAACGTCATATATATTTCAGGGACTTCAGTGACATCCCCATGGACCAGAATCACGGAGCATTCTTTTATGATTGGAGACATATCCACGCCCCCCCCCCCCAAAAAAAAAAATTATATATATATATATATATATAAGGGGGGTCATCTCAGTACGTCGAATATCAACAATGGAATATAGATTATGTTAGGTTGAATGAGAGTTGTGCTTATTGTCATCATCTTATGAAACCGAAGAATCGTAAACCTCATGAAGATTTGTCACTCTGTCCTAAGTCTGGGGTGACGATTCTTCTTGTGATCATATATATATATATATATATATATATATATATATATATATATATATATATATATATATATATATATATATATATATATGCATGATGAAGGTGGAAAAAGAAATCTCGGGTCTAGTTTCAAGTTTTTGAGTTTATTCCTGAACGGTTTCGCTCGAGAGCGACACCGATCAAGAATAAACTCAAAAACTCGGAACTAGATTCGTGATTTCTTTTTCCACCTTCATCAATTTGTCACAATGTCCCAGTATATATGCATATATGTATATGTGTATATATATATACAGTATATATATATATATATATGTGTGTGTGTGTGTGTGTGTGTTTGTGTGTTTTAAACATATAAAGATGGATAGATAAAAATAAAAATAGACAGATAAGCGTAGTAAATAAAGGAGGATCACTTAATTTTTACTATTCCTCCATTCTGGATCAAACGAGCTTTAGATGTGAGCATTTCCTGGAGCCTGTACCGGAGACAAGGTACAGGCCACTCGGGACCGCACTTCTTGGTGAGGTTGGACAGTGAGGTGGTTTGTTTCCTGAAGATGAATGGTGTCTATGCTCGAACTCTGGGCGTCGATGTCGCCACGGGAGGAGCCACCTTTTTGACGCCTCCGGCAGACTCCTCAAGACAAAAGACCTGAAGAAGGATCATTCCTACAACAAGCAAGAAACCTACTAGCTCGTCTGCGTTCGATCCACCATCCAACTTTAAAACTACACCAATACAGGATAGGCCTGGCCACATTTGCGGGTTCCCCTAGATACAATCACTACACAAAAGACACCAAACACCTCATGCTGCATAACCCTGCTCTAGCTTTGACCAGAATACAACACTGTATTTCTTCCTTAAATGACTTGTGGACCCACCCGATGGCTGTTGCCGGTTACCTGGGACCCGTGGGTTCTCTGGAAGAGACCTAACGCAACGGATTGCTTGAGAAATGTGAAAACTTGGGTTGTGAGAAAATAATTTATAGGGATATACATCTGAACATTTTCAACTTCTGCTCTCCCTTCTTTCTATTGCTCTCATTAAATCTCCCCTTAAGTACTTGTATAACTCATATTTCTGGCGCGACACTGTCTACAAGATCAGAAATGCTGATGTAGTAGACACATTACAAAAAATACACACAATGTATTTAACATTCATGAAAAAAAAATCCTCTGGATCCTGTTCTAATCAAACTGGCTTATGTATAATTAGTGTTATGCCGCGTATTATTTTGTAATTATGACGCGTCCCGTACAACCTAATTACATTCATTATCTACACGAGTGAGTTCATTACATCATTTGGGTATCGCTGACAGGGTTCTCCCAACCAAAGCTACCTGAGCGAGGTGAAATTATATTTCTGTGTGTGTTTGCACGTTCCTTGACCCGAGAAGATTGTACTTTGCTGAGCAAAGGGAAAACCGGACGTAAACGTGTTATTTCGTGTCCTTTGTGACCGAAAGCCGTGGGATGAAAAAGCCCTTACCTTCAGCGTAAGCTTCCTTCGGCTTCCAATCCCAGCTTATCCAAGTGAAGAGTAATGAAATGACACGCGTCCTGCTTCCGTGTTTACTGGACTGTAGTGTTGTTATGAAGTGATACGAAACCAGTAATTCTCTTTTGTCGAAACGAGTTGCAGCCAACCATAAAGTTACTCAATATATTTTTACACGAAGCTTGGGGAGGGGGCGAATAGAAACCATTGTCTGGGCACTACAGGGAGAAACACTAGACCCAGTGACCTTGGAAACATGACCTGTTGACTGGTTATTCTTACCTAATGGCTTTCCCCACCATTGCCACCGTGACTTCCCCAACCATAGCAACCGTCTATGAGGATTGATGGAGGGGAAGGGGGATTCCGGGATTGGGGCTCCTCCGACCACGTAATCTTACTCCATAATCCACTGCACTCCACGCCACATATCCACTCCATCAGGGTCATCGGAAAGTACCCTGTCCTGTGAGCTGTGACTATAGAAAAAATACAACTTTCAGAAGTACATTCATCAAGTCAAAGCAGTGCAATGTGGACATTTTTATCCACACTTTGGAGGCGATGTGATTAGCGGATCAAATATTGGAGGCGATATGAATAGCGGAGCAGGTAAAAGGCTGCTTTGTTCTATGGATTTACTCCAGTAAATCGTAGTCAATTGTCTTATTCAGAGCCAGTCGAGGTCTGCGCTAGGAAGCAAAGCAACTGACCACGAAAGCTGTGACGGTTGCCACTGCATCAGTTTTTGGTTGTACAGTAATATTTACAATGTGACAGAAATAGGTATTTACATGGTTGAGTGATACACTCAATATTAAATAAAAATATTTACAATTATGATACATAGAAAGGACATGGCATATTTTAATCATACATGATGAAAAATAAAATATAAGGATAATTCCTTCTGTGGACGTACGCTTCTCAACGGTCGTATCGTTGGCGGACCAGGTGTTCCTAAGAGGTCAAGGTCAGGTCGGCCTAATTACAGTCAGGTGGGCTCTGGTCGGGTTCTGGTTAGACCTGACGCTCAACAGCAGTTTGGTGTTGCTGCTCCGACGTACGCGACGTCATATGCTTGATATCTATCTTCTCGTAGTGTGACGTCCTGTGACTTGTAGTTGTGACGTCCTACGACGTGAAATATATCTCCTTCCAACAGTAATTGGTGTAATTTGATCACAATGTGCTCGTAATAAGGGTTCATTCAGGCCATATTTGGGTCAGAAAATTATTCCTAATTGCAGAAGATTCGTCATGACTGCTTGTTGGATAATTAATTTTACAGAAACCTGGGCATTTAGTCCTATAATTTAGTCCTACTTTATCGCCTTTCACGATTCGCATGGGAAAGACGGTGACGGAATAATCTACTCCTGAACCACAGGGGACACGGAGGGAAAAGAGAAGGTATGCTCAAAAGAGTGGTACAGTACAGTTTCAAGGGAACAGCATAACGGAGGGATAGTCATAGTGCATGAGTAGCACCATTCCTATAGGATTAGAGGTAGCCATAACAGAATAGAAAGACATACGCGTGGCTCTGGTTTGTAACGGTGTACGAAAACACCCCCTAAAGTATTGGCTACATGCTACTTTGCAATTTACAATCCACAATAACATGGAGCCAAAAAGAGTGGGAATGGGTGCGTGCCTTGGGTATCTATCCTCCTTATATGAGACTCTTTGTATATCGATAGATGGCAAAAGATTCGGGTTAGACGACTACCTAAGGAATATACTGTGTGGTTACTTACTTACCTAGACCCTCGGTAGATGAGGGATTAATCTTAACTTTCACGTTTCCTCACTCTCCCAATCCTCTTTGGCCCATAAAGTTAAATCAATTAGAGAGGTAGGCACGCACGCGCGCGCACGCACACACACACACACACACACACACACACACACACACACACACACACACACACACACGGCACAGTGATAGTGTTCGTAACTGCTAACACAGCGGTCTGAGTTCGAATCCCGCCCAGGGCTGAAATAATTTCAGTATCGCTGCGCTGCGAGCCGTTACTCCAATTCTCATGGGCGGGGAGTTGTGTGTGTGCGTGGATGCGTGTGTGTGTGCGTGGATGCGTGTGTGTGTGTGTGTGTGTGTGTGTGTGTGTGTGTGTGTGTGTGTGTGTGTGTGTCACAACATTACTCATAGATCGGTCATACATGAGCTCTGAGCTCTCATCCGGGATGGTAGTAGCTGTCGATCACGACTCCAACACGTGATCAAAGATCATGCTGAATTACAATGCAGACCCGAGATCGATCCCCGCTCAGGGCTTGACAACATTACTCACACTACCAACGGTTACAGTTCACCTTAAACAAGGGGATGGTGTTCGTGTATGCGTGCACGCGCATTTAGAATATAGAAATAATCGACATTTTTCCCTTTTGCAAATACACAGCAAATTTTCGCCCCTGCGGACCAGCGTATCCTATAATTCGTTATTGGTCCCGTGAGTTAAGAGGACGCTTTGGCGACGAGTTCGAACAGCCACTACCCCCCTCCCCCCAATTTTGAGCGCCGGCTCCACCACAGCCTTGGATCATGTGCTGGACTAGTTGATTTACAGGTCTTTTGACCTCCTAGATGAGAGCTCAGAGTACATATATACACGGGTCTGTGGGCAATGCTATGATATACACACACATACATGCACACACACACGCGTGCACACACACACACACACACACACACACACACACACACACACACACACACACGCGTGCACACACACACGCGTGCACACACACACACACACACACACGCGCGTGCACACGCACACACACACACACAGGAGTAAATAAAATTTAGGGGATAGCGGAGATGAAAATAGGAAGGATGAATACAGCAGGGAAGAGAGAGAGAGAGAGAGAGAGAGAGAGAGAGAGAGAGAGAGAGAGAGAGAGAGAGAGAGAGAGAGAGAGAGAGAGAGAGAGAGAGAGAGAGAGAGAGTGAGACAGAGAGGGAGAGGGAGAGAGAGAGAGAGAGAGAGAGAGATAGAAAGGGAGTGGAGAGAGAGGGGGAGAGAGAGAGAGAGAGAGAGAGAGAGATAGAGAGAGAGAGAGAGAGGGGGGGGGGAGAAAAAGAAAGGGAGAAAGATTTCTCCAAGGGAATGAGAGTCTAAAAGTCTTGCTAACTTTGCAACATAATTCTAGGAGAAACAAAAAAAAATGAGTCAATTACCCGCCACCTTCAAGCAAGTCATTAAAGATGAGATCCAAATCAAGACTGCCCCCTCCCCCCTCTCACCCCCGTGGCATCCTTTACTAATTCTTTTCTGGCGTCAAAGGAATTCTTAGTCACTTTTGCCCAAAATGAAGAGTTTATACATAACCACGACCTTCACTAATTCATTCAGCCAATTGACGCTCTTCGGAGGTTTTACTCCACGTGACGTCATACTCTTCCACTCGGCTCAAAGGAGTAAATCCTAAACAGTGGTTCTTGAAAAAATAGACAACATAGATCGGATCAATTTTAGAACCCACCCCCCCACCCACACACACACACACACACACACAACGCACTAAAAGATAAAGGCCCGAAATGCTCCGCCGTCGCTCAGCTTGCCACTCAGGTCATGGTAGTTTTTTATCATAATTTAATTTACGGTTTGGGAGCATTAATGGTTAGACTGGGATATGTTATATTAGGTTAGATTAGGTAAGACTACCATCACCACTATTGATGCTCCCAAACCGTAAACTGAGCAATGAAAAATCGTTACCATGACCTGAGTGACGGCGTGTGCCTGAATAATGGCGGAACACTTCGGGCCTATAATGATCAGTGAGAGAGTGTGTGTGTGTGAGTGTGAGTGGGGGGATGGGGGGGTGGGGGGTGGGGGGATATACAATTGATCTAATCGATCAATTGATAAACAATTAGATAAAGTGAAAAATAAATAAATAATTAAATCATTGAAACAATAAATCAATTACCACCCTCATGGGCTAAGGCCTCTCCTGATAAAATAAATTAATTATTAAAGATAAATATGAATAAATCTATACATACATAAATACATATATAGATAAATAAATTATTAAACAACATTATACTGGTCTGAGCTGTGGCGTTTGCGTGAGACTTATGAAGCGTGAGACTTATGAAGCGACATGGGTTCATGAGGACGCAAGATGGCGGGAAATCGGCGTCGTCGTAGTTCTTAGTCGTTGTTCACTTTCCCAGCACATGCACAAAAATTCATACATATATATATACATATATATATATATATATATATATATATATATATATATATATATATATATCTATATATCGCGCTCACACAAGAAAATACAGTCTCATATACAAGTCAAAAAAATAAGAAATCATAGATAGTTATACAAAAGGATATGAAATCATCACAAAAAGGAAAGGAAGTAAAAGATTAAGACTTTTTAATCAGAGATATTCTGTCGCCGGAAAATTATATATGCAGAATAACGGGGGACATGCTAATGAACATATGTCATCTTTATTATACACGGATGAGGACAAGATGAACAAAATAAAATCATGCAAACTCAGATCCGTCCCCAGGCAATTGTATGGTCTCGTAAGAAGAAAGACAAAAGGAAAGAAGGGAGGGAGAGACAGGAGAGAGAGAGAGAGAGAGAGAGAGACAGACAGACCGACAGACAGAGAGGGGTATATAGAAGAGAGAGATAGAAGAGAGAGAGAGGAGACAGGAGAGAGAGAGAGAGAGAGAGAGAGAGAGAGAGAGATAGAAGAGAGAGAGAGGAGACAGGAGAGAGACAGGAGAAAGACAGGAGAGAAAGAAAGAGAGAGAGGAGACAGGAGAGAGAGAAAGAGAAAGAGAGAGAGAGAGAGACAGGAGAAAGAGAGAGAGATAGAGAGCACTAGTCCTGCAGGCCCGTGATGCAAGATATTCTCTCACACGCACATAACCACGGAAATGTGTATGGGAGAAAATTAGCTATTACTGCAGTTCTACGTGTTCGGCCCTAACTGAGGAGGCATAAATATGAACGTCCATGTTTTATTCATATTTGGCAGGCTCTCTAATGCAAATACGAATTTAATGTTGAAGCTTCGTCCGCTTCTGCCTCTCTGTGACGATAAAGCATTTCTTCAGGTCGCAGACCAACGTTTTTCTTTTTCTTTATCGTACATATTCGTTCAGACTTTCATCATGAACCGGGAATTCAGCAAAGGCGAAATTTTAATATAAGAACCCTTTGGTAGGATTATTGTTACCATCAATATCGTGATTACGACCACTGACTGTCAGAGGAAGGAGGGAAGAGTGTAAACGGCTGGAGTGTTTTTAGATGAAAGAGGAAACGAAGTAGCTCGACGGGATGCTCGTCTCTTCTGCTTCGTAATATTCTCGAGTGGAAGGACGCGAGGTCGTTACATAATGAATCAGTGAGGATAACCCATCTCCTGCTATCGGGCCCTGTTATGGAAATGTTGCGTCTTGCTGCATTGCCTTTCAGCTGAGTAATGTGGCGGGGTAGGAACGATTCTTCAGTGTCTCTACCCATGTGATTGTTGCACTGCTTATCAATTGTGACAAAATGCATAAAAAAATAGGCAAACGTTGATGTTGATGGGAATGTAGTTAACGCTCACGATTTTGCGTTGACGTACGCAATTTTGTGTCTGCCATGTACTTTTGCTAGTTCCTGACCTGACACATGGTTGGACCCATGTATGTTCCAGCCCAGGGTCCCGACCAAGGAGTTGGAAAACCTCCCAAGAGACAATAATTACGACTTCGCTTTCTGCTTCGTCAGGATCACTCTCTACCACCACCATCCCAGCCACCACCAGCAGCAACTCATAGTGATCTCCTTGTCCAATTGCCACTTTCCTTAACATTCTCCCTTTCCCCTTTGTTCTCATGATCTTTTCATTTCTTCTCATTTATTCTTCGTTATACGATTCATATACATCTCGTTCTCCATTTGCCATTTCCTTCTCTTCCAACTCGTTTTCACAATTCTCGTGAACTCCATCTCTATACATTCATAATCAACTCTGGATAAATTTGACGACATTGAAAAGTTGACCATGAAAGAAACGGCTAAAAAAAGTGTTAACATTCTACTGGATACGAAAACGGAGAAACGAGAGATTATTTACTTACCCATGTTTCGAGATGTAACCATTTTTTCTTGAATAACCTCACACTTGTTCTCACCCAGTTCGAGCTGGAGATGACCTGGTCATTTCGAGGGCGACCAGTATGCCGGTGTGCTCATTCACGGCGGACTAAGCGGGGTCCCCAGAACTTTTGGGCTACAGGTCCAACTCGATTACCAGCGGGAGCAAGGTCCATTAATGGAAACGTCCTATTCCATGAGCCACTTGCATGACGTCACTAACCTCTCCCCCCTCCTCCCCTCCTTGATTGGGGAGTCACTGGCTTTTACCTGGGGCGTGACGCCAAGTGACTAGGGCGACCTGAGCAAATTCATCTATTACATGTTTATCATCTAATTATCATTTATCTGTCATTCGTTTATCTTTTATCTATAGTTTATTCATAATTTATTAATCATTTATTCGTTTATTTTCTATTATTCATTTATTACTTATCATTTACTTATCTAATTACCTTATTTTGCATCTTCATATGTTCTGTTATTGGTGCATGCGATGGAGAGTATTTCACTGTGAAATAACATTGCCTGGGCCTATGCCAAGCACGCCATCACACCAGAAGCCTTTGTAGTGTCCTTCCTGGCCGCCTCCAAAGGGGGTCCCTTGGCATGGGAGGATTTCTTCGAAGTGGGAAAGAAAGACTTGACTTCGAAGCAGATGATCCCCAGAGGACGGGTTGACTGCGACAAAGAACGGGGTATGCTGTCATCTGCAAAGGCGTTGTCTACGAGGATGCTGGAGGACGATTTTATAAGGGGGATTTACCAGTGACACGTCATATGTAAACGTGTGTAGTGTAGTACTTCGGCCTCTTTGGTCTACTGCATGACCGGCCTGTCCCCTGTGGGACGATACAGTCTCTGTATCTCACCACGGTATCTCTGTACCTTACCACGAATTGATAAAGTAGTATGCATGGTTAGATACGTGTATATTTTTCCACCTTAAAGTTGGGTGGCCGAGCATACAACCATTCTACATCCATCTCGTAAAACAATAAAATATGAATAAATAGATAAATGATCCCCGTTACACTGGTCGGCTCGAAGGCGATGTAACAATACACAGCACTTCCACAGCAGGGCATGCAGGGGTAAATGCACGACTGCACTGCGCAATACATATAAATAAAACAGTACAGTGCAACAACCATACATAACGGGTGAATTGAGGTAATATGTAACCTTATGAGGAGTGGTTCCAACCGAGTGTGAATTAGATTTGCCTGAACGATACCATAAAATACGGAGACGCTCCTCACTGGATAAACGATGAGAGAAGAGTGGCAGGAGTGAGTAATACAGGACACTCTAGTAGCATTAGGAAAGGCGGCCTGGGTCGATAGAGTGATATATGATTACAAAAGTGGCGACTATAGCAATCGACGCATCGACGTGTCGATTATAATTATGAACGGTGTGCGCGCGTGCGTGTGTCCGTACGCGCGCGTTCCACAATACCTGACATTCAACAATGATATAAACGCCTCCCAATATCGTACTATTGCGCAATAAGTCACGATAAATGCGTTTCAGTTACAAACGTTTCACCCATTTCCTCATTCAATTATTTTTACATGAGGTATGCTAATTATGAGTCACACTAAGTTTTGAAATTGTAAAATAATTTTACTCAAATGCATCGTGCAATGCCATTTTATAGTATTTCTAAATTTATTATCAGCTGAAGGTCAAATTAGTAAACGTATCTGCACTTATGATAATGTGTAAGTTGCGAATAGGTAACATATATTATATATATATATATATATATATATATATATATATAGTAAAAACCCTCATCCGGCCTTCTTGTATACGGCACCTTCAAGTAACCGGCACATTTTTCAAGAAAATCGAAAAATTGTGATAAAGATAGACGCATTTAAAAAATAAATCTAAAATTCCCGAGTGTGTTTAAAATTCCTGAGCGTGTTTGTAGTTGCTCCCACCGCCACCAGGGCGTCTCAGTCCCATTCACTTCTCCCACCGCGTGTTAGCCACCTCCGTGCACGTGTTAGCCAACTCTATTTCATCATGCCCAAGGTTGAGAAGAGGAAACGTGTGGTGCTTTCACTTAAGCAAAAGGTGGACATATGCAGAAGATTGGAGAAAGGCGAAAATAGAAAAATACTAATGGAAGAATACGGCATTGGGTCGTCTACCATTTACGATATCAAGGCCCAATCCAAGAAGCTAAGAGAGTTTGTGAAGTTGAGTGACACGCCTATTTTTAAATTCATTGTCAGCTGAAGGTCGAAGTACCAAACGTATCTGCACTTATGATTATGTGTAAGTTGCGAATAAGTAACATTTATATTATGTGTATATATATATATATATATATATATATATATATATATATATGTATGTATGTATACCACTACGATCAATAAGTCATGAGAAAATTTTAGGAGACACTATTCTCATAAGCTTACAAGACTTTGTCTCCTTCAAAATAATTGCCTCTAAAATCTACACACTTCTGCATGCGTCTCTCCCAATCCTGGAAGACCTCCTCAAAGTCCTTTTACAGTAGTCCCTTCAGGTAACTTTCCGATGCCTTTTTCAGCTCCTCTGTTGACTGGAATCTGGTTCCCCTGCGGCTGTTTTTCATGCGTGGGAACAGGAAGAAGTCGCAAGAGGCTAGGTCAGGGCTGTAGGGTGGGTGTTGTACCACTTTTATTTCCCTGTCGGCCATCCAGGTGGTCACCAGCGTTGACTTGTGGCATGGGGTATTGTCCTGGTGGAACCACCACTGACCACTCCTCCACTGCTGAGGACTCTTCTTCCTCATCTTCTCCCTGAACCTTTTCAGAACAGTAAGGTAATATTCCTTATTGACGGTTTGACCCTGAGGAACCCATTCAACGTGGATGAGTCCCTGGGAGTCAAAGAAAGGAATGACCATGGCCTTCTCTTGAGACCTGCTTATCTTTGCCTTTTTGGATCTGGGGGAGGTCGCGTGCTTCCACTAAGCACTTTGACGTTTGCTCTCAGGGTCGTAGGTGAACACCCAACTCTCGTCGCAAGTCACTACCCTATTCTGGAAACCTGAATCAGCCTCTATCATTTCGAGAATGTCAGTACAACATTCCACATGAAACTGCCTCTGGTCGTCGGAAAGGATCTTTGGCATGAACTTGGCACAGACTTTGTGAAGCTTTAGATCATCGGTCAGAACTGTCTCTACTGTGCCAATACTAATACCAACAGCTTCAGATATCATCCTCACAGATATTCGACGGTCTTGCATCACTAACCTTTGCATTTCCTCAAAGTTTTCCTCCTTGCGTGCACTTTTCGGTGCTCCAGATCTGGGTTCATCCTCAACATGTTCATTTCCTTTAGAAAATCTGTTAAACCACCAATAGAAACTTGTTTGGTTCATCTGTTCATCCCCATAGGCCTCCTTTATCATTCCATAAGCTTCTTGTTTGGTTTTCTTATATTTAACACAAAATTTGATGGCGTAACGTTGCTCCAAGTTTCCCTGCATCTTGACAAATGTTCACAGATCGGCAAACCGAATCAAACTGGTTCCACCACGTTCACCGCTGCACTCAGACCTACAAATATGGAAAGTTGCCAGTTTGTCATTTTATAGAATATATGTATTCACCATGTAGTTGTATTTTGATCAAATCATATCTAATGTCTCGCCTGACATTTTCCCATTACTTATTGAACATACTGTATATTATATATATATATATACACGGTAGAAAATAGAAACAGTATTAGTTGAAATTGGCCCAATATCCCCTTATAGGTGAAGTTAAGTTTCCAGTATTAAGTGTTTTATAAGACTCGGGGCCATAGAAACGCTGCGAAACTTTTGCTGCCAATACGCCACAGGCGAGAAAAGTTACGAAGTAAATGCCACGTCACACTACGCGTCTTTTGAGTCTCAGGGTGGCCTGACGCGGGGGAGAAAAGCGCTCGCCTTTTTACCCGCCCTGTGTTCAAATGAAGACTCATTACCGTGGACGAATAACGCACGCTACTCAGTTCATTCTTGGCATTTCTGTCTCTGTATAAGTGATGCTTCTCTTGCCACAAGCACACGCTATCTTTGTACAGTTCTGTCAAATGAATAACGTCTTCACGACGCCAGTAGAACTGCGAGATCTGTGGCATGGTGAGTGAGGCGATTTAGTGGGTCTTCTGTTGCGCCTCACCAATCCACCACTGCTGGGTGGACAGTGGCGCGAGTTTAGTGCTCCGCGCGACTCAATTTGAGTGTGTTGCGGGACCGACGGGGTTCCCCCACGATTTGGCGCGCACTGTGACGGGACTTTGGTGCAGAAACTAGATTTTTTGGGGTCATATTGTTCAGTGATACGTTTTTCATAGTGGAGAATATCGGTGAAATGAATGAATAATAAATATCCGCGGGATTATTGGATATACCTTTTTTTTTCATCTGTAACACTGGAAACATGATTCCCGAGAATAAAGTCCTGGGTGGAATCTTTGAGAGAGAGAGAGAGAGAGAGAGAGAGAGAGAGAGAGAGAGAGAGAGAGAGAGAGAGAGAGAGAGAGAGAGAGAGAGAGAGAGAGTGAACAACGACGGAAGTGCCAGGCGACTATAGGTAAGCAACTAGAATATAGAGGCGTCAGTTACTCCAGTCTCTGTAAGGTTCGCCCCTGTCCTCGGGGATTTTTTTTTTCAACAGACGAATAAATAAAATAAAATAAATCCGGATCACATGAAGAATCGTCACCCGACTTCGACAGGGTGACAATTCATGTGGGCCATCCTGGGTTTACGATTCTTCGGTTGTATAAGTTGATGACAGTAAGCATAACCTCATTCAACCTAACCTAATCTTTATTCCACTATTGATATTCGGCGTACTGGGGTGACGATTCTTCAGGTGGGATATCATGGGGTGACGAACTGACGATTCTTCATGTCGGCGTTCTAATGTGACAATTCTTCATGTGACCCATACCAATCTAAATTATTTTACCCTTTTCCATGTTCACTCGGACCTATGCCGACCACGCATTGACATGGCTCTCCTGATTGTGTATCAAGACGAATTGGAATTTTGGTCTGCCTCTGAGCCTGGGGCTGATGAAAAGGATCCAGTATGGACTGGACGACTCCTGTATTCCACCTTTGATCCATCGTGAGAACGCACCTCATCCAAACATTCTATAGGAAGATTCTAACGGTCAAAAACGTCTTCTGCTGTCTATGGCTTGATATATTTCAAACTAACCTATTTGATAATAAGGAGGTGCCTCAGAGGTGAATAGAATAGCCTGGCGTCAACAGGAATATGAAGGAATGGTGAAAGGATGATCTGAGATGTGCTCAACTTTCCCGCCACCAATGGGGGTGGTGGGAGAGGATGCACAATCGGTTCTGAGAGGCACCCGGTAGACAAGTTTTGCATACAAAACATCAAGCTGCCATACAATTACAATATATCGCTATACGTTTATGATGTACATGATTATGAGATTATGATGAGCATACAAAATATTATGATTGAAGGATCCAGGTGGTTAGAAGTAAAAATAATAATAATAATAAATCAATTAATAAAATAAATAAATAAGTCGTGACACCGTGAAATCTCGCACCTGAGAATCACATGAACGTACTAGATAAAATATTTAAGAAATGTGTAAAGCTTTGAATGTCAGATTCAACAAAGTTCTTATGGGATTAATCACAACGAAAGTAAAAACTACAATACTGTATTGAGATGAGCAAGTCTATTTTTTATTTCTATTCCATGTGCTGCCGCTATAGACCATTTCGCCTCGGTCCCGAATCGCAAGACCTTCAATTTAATACCCAATGCCCATCAATGACTGCCAATTGCCCTGACTGTGAGTACACAAGGATATGGCTACAGCTTAATGCAACTTGCCATCAGTGGCGAGCAGAGGTCTGGTGGTGCCGGGGCCAACTTCTTGATTGCGTACCCCAAAGGCCTAGTAATGAGAAATATTGAAAAGGGAAGACATTTTGAATATGCAAACACAGATAAAACCTAAAATAAACACCTTAATTGATTTAAGTATAAATACACCAATCTATAAAGTTCTTTTCCCCAAACTGAATGCCCGCCCCGCCGCTCCTTCCATAGCGGTTTCACATGTTGTAATCGTATCCAATAACGAAATGAGCTATTATTTTTACCTTATTTTTTTGCCCACAATTAAGTATTTACATTTCAACATTCTTGTCGTTATATTCTTCTTTCGCAGTCAGGGTCGTAGATTCCTTTTAGCGCTAGAATTTTCAATTGTCTCGGATTTCACAAGGCAGAGGGGTGACTTAGCTAATTTGGAAACCGATATTAAAAAAAAAGATACGACATAAATTGCTGCATAAATGTATTTAAAATTAAAAACATGACTCTTAATGTTATAATTTTTACTTACTGGTGTGTGATAAGGCTTTGTTAATTTAATTATAAGGTAAAACTAAAAATAGGTAATTATTTTTACTGAAGTATGAGCAGTAAAAATAAGAGGATGTTGATTTCGGTTTGTGCATTTTATCTGAGTGTTGAAAAATAATGGATATCACTGCCACGTCCTGTATATGAAGATAATCAGGGAGATAAAAGATAACAACAGTGGTGGCGGACGTACGAAGTGAGCGACGTTTGTGTAAAGAATAGCCTCTTTGATCTGCTGGGAGCTATTTTCAAACAAATATGACTAATTTTACGTGTGCCGTGGCAGACTGCACATCAGATTCAAGAAAAAGAGAAAGACAAATGTTAATCGTACCGGAAAAATTAAGTCTTCGATGCAAAATTATATTTTCTATACATTACATGGATTTCCCTATTGCTTGGTGCATTCAAATGAAAGTATATATCAGTATACGTCCATTGAAGTCGGTAGAAAATGACAAATTGCTTGGCTTGATACAATTATAGGCTGTTTTACGAATATCATCTGTAATTATAAATAGAGGCTCAAACAATGCTATATGCCGTTTGCAATCATGAAATTAATTGACTTAAATTTCAGACACAATAATGTACAACGATACACCTCTGTAAGCTTATAAAACTTGCCCAAAAAGTATTTATTTTCCGGCAAGAATTACAAAATCTGGCGGTGTCTGGTATCAAATCGCTCACTGCGAAAGGTCCCATTCCGTCAATGTGATTCCTATATACACTTGAAACGAAATGTAAGGTGCGTCAGATTTTTGATGAAATTCTACTCGTTCTCACCGAACAGGTGAACGACATCCAAAAAAATTGAACCAACTCCAAATCACTTAGCAATTAATAAAAAAATCAGAAAGTACTTACTTTTGCATTTCGTTGGGCTAAAAATAATTATTTTAGCCAAGACCCTTGCTCGTTCATCACCCTTTCAGTTTAGAGTGAGTAAATATCTTGAAAGGTTATCTGAAGCTGGTGATCAATGATCTTCACTCCGAGAATGGCACATTTGCTAAATAAATTAATCTCACAGTTACTCATAGACATCCAGGAAGAGGCCTTTATAAGGTCTGTACATCTAGCTCAGAACTCTGCTACTATCGTGGCAGCAGTGGCGTCCGCATGTGCGGAAATTTAATATTGTATCTTTGCCTTATATTTGAAATATAGCTCCTGACCCTTCCATGCTTTGTTCAAATTCTTTAACTATTTCAGATGCACTGGGGGGTAGGAGATTATAATTATTGACCACTCTATTACAGTTCTTACTCTTATTTAGCCTCAACTTTTTTTTTTTTTTTTTTTTTTTTTTTTGCTGTGCCCGTGTTCTTGGAGCACAAAAATGTCCCAACAAACATCATCATATATGCCACTCAGGATCTTGTATTATTTCTATCATGTCCCCCCTTGCTCTTCCTATGCAAGTGTTGGTCATCCCAGTTTCCTTAGCCTTTCTTCATAGTTTAAGCCCTTCCATGTAGGAACAAGTTTATTGCTCTCCTTTGCACATTTTCAATGACTTCCACATCCTTGACCAGGTTCAGCGCCCACACCTGATTTGCATATTCTAAATGTGGTCTGACAAATGCCACCCAGACATCTGAAGATTTCCTCATCCATCACTTTAATGATTGTCATATGAGCCCCATTATCCTATTTACCTTGTTTTTTTTAGCCAGATGATCTGAGAAACTTAACTTATCAAGAATGATCCCAATATCCTTTTCATATGTTACTTCTTCCAGTGGCTCACCCATATCATAACCATCAAGTCTGATCTCACAGTTCCCAATTCTCATGAATTTACATTTCTTAGGATGGAACAACAATAATAATATCTCAGACCATTTCTTCATACAGCTGATGTTCTTCTGAAGTTGTTCCATATCCCTTTGACCTTTAATGTGCCTATATACCTTGGTATCATCTGCATATAGATACACTTCACTCCCACTATCTAGTTCCTTTGGCAAATCATTTACACAGGACAAACAGCAGTGGTCCCAATACTGACCCCTGCAGAACTCCGCTTCTCACTTCTTTCCAACTTGACTTTTAGCCACTCACAATCACACATTGCCTCCTATTACTCAGAAAAGCCTTTATCCATTTCAAACAGGTCTCACCAATCTCACAACAAATGATCTTCACTGTCTATGTGGCACCTTGTTGAATGCTTTCTGAAAATCACAATAGATTATATCAACATCATCCCCTTCATTCAACACCTGTGTCCATTGGTCAGTTACCTTGATCAACTATAAAACCATTGATTGTCCTGGCAAAAATCCAAATTGTTTCCTACTGAATAATTTCTTTGACTTCATATGCTTCATGAAGTCTTCCCTCACTAGGGACTCCATTGACTTGCAAACAACAATGGTGAGACTCATAGGCCTGTAATTTCCTGGTTCATTTTTACTCCCTTTAAATATTGCAGTAATATTGATTAAACTCCAGTCCTCTAGGATCTGCCCACAAAAGGAGAATTAAAAAATAAGTTTGATAGGTTCAACTAACTGATCTGGTCCTTCCTTCAGAAATCTTGAGTGTATCTTATCAGGTCCTGGAGACTTGTTTACTTTCAACTTCCTGATTGCCTTCTTAATCTTTGCTACTGAAAATTCTATGGTTGGCTTGGTCTTTACATTCTTAGGCAAGACATGTATGTCCCCAACTGGTTCATCCATAAAAACTTCACCAAAATGTTTTGCAAGGACTTTCGCTTTTTTCCTTACCCAAACTGGTCTTTGTGCTATTCTTGCTGTCAGTGTAAAGTTCTGGTATGCCTGGTCTACTGTTCATTTTCCCTTGTACATATTTCCAAAAAACTTGGTATTGGCCTTCATATTTTGTGCAATATTACATTCCTTATTTTTTATTTTTCCTGGTTTCACATCTTACTTAATTGTTAGACTGCCTATATTCATGCATCACTTCCTGATATTCTCTACTATCAGGATCTCTAGTTGAGCTCATCTGCTTCAATCTTGTCCAGAGACATTTTCTTCTAGTCTCCTATTAACTGGTCTTTTTTTGGTTCTCTCTCTCATATTTGACTTGTTCTTGTCATTTCCAACCTGGTTTGTAAAATGTGTCACTAATCTGACAAAGCTATTGAAATAAAGAATTTGGGGTGTCAAAAGGAATATTTATTCATAGAAAAACAATTTGGTAAGCAAGTTTACTGGTTTTGCAAAATTTTAACAAATGATAAAACTTGGCAATTGTGGCTGACACTTGTGAGCAATCATTTTCCAGTCTGCTTCACTGAGAACACATCACTTGTTAAACTTGCCAATGGTAATAAAGCAACTATCTTATCCTACTGGACAGAGGCCACTTGTGAAGCAGTAAAGACATTATAACAACCAATATCTGAAAGCATCTGATAAATATATTAACATATCTTGACTTTGACAAGGTATTTCACTAACAACACCAAAGAAAACTATCTTGCACAAACCTAACATTTTACTCTCCGACTTCCCCCACTACCTGGTCAAAAATACCTTTACAAGGTACATTCCTGGTTTACTTAAAGCACTGCCAGTAATTGAAAAAGCTCTTCAGGCTTGAAAGACCCTAATAAATACCACACTGTGGTAGCTCTAAAGCGAGTTACCTTCTATCTCAGGAAGAGTTAAAGCACCATCATAGATTCTTCATTGGCAAAGCTTGTGTATAGTTAAGCTACTACAACTATGTGTATACAATATTCATTTAACCCTCTGGTAACCATGTTCTTAGTGAAAGTAAAAATTGTTTAACCAATTAAGCTACATCACGCTTCCCACTTTGCAAATTCAAATTTAACTTTGCCAACAAAGATAACATTCTGCAACTTTAAGGGTATAAAATCCACCCATATGACATGCAGTAATCAGTACAGTACAGATAAGTACATCAGAACAGGAGGAAAACCTGCGAAATGGATTGTCAAAAATAACGAGGCTTATGATGATGATGAAGAAAAAAAAAAAAAAAAAAAAAAAGATCTGTAATATCCTGAATATGAATGCCTAAATCATATCCTGGAACTGATGTGCACATATGAATTTAATTTCCATCTAATCTTTGGAATCTGGGAGGCAAATTAGATGTGGACCACTGTTCCAGACCTAATTGAAATGGTTCACTCCAGGTTTATTAGAGTCATTACCATCATAGTTTTCATGAATTCTTATCTTACTGCACTGAAGGAAGCATGTGCATGAACAGAGAGCAAAGTTATAATCATCTACCACTATCTTTAGTGGTCACTGGCATTGAAATACAACTAAACAAACCTGTCGACACTACAGAGAAGTAATTCAAGTAAAAAGTATTATCCTCATCTACAGCATTTTTCTTTTCTTTTTTCTTGAGGAACTGGGAGAGAAGATGATTGGAGGTAGTAGAGGGTGACTGGGAGAGCATGGAGCAACTAGGAGAGCTGATGACGACTGGAGGAGGTAATTAGGGGAAAGGGAGGAGAAAAGGGAAAGGGGGTGAAGAGAGGGATAGAGGAGTGGATTGGAGCAGAGGGGGACTAGAAGAGAAGGGGATCAGAGGAGGTGGAGAGAGGGGGAGGGGGGAACAAAATGGTGCAAACAAGTGGGTGAAAGATAAGGTGTTGGAATGAAGGTGTGAAAAAACAAAATTACTGAGGAAATACAGTTCAAATTCTTGAAATGGAGGATGAGAGAAGAATGGCAGATAATAAAGTTATTTCTTACAGTAGTTTATTCTCTTTGTAAGAGGCCAGGAACTAGTTCCACCCTTAGCCTTTCTTTCAGTTTAGAGGTTGAGATGAATTCACAAATGATGGGCATGCAATCTTCTTTACAGTAAACAACACTATAGATAAAGATAGATATGAAGATGAAGATGAAAATGAGAAAATAAAAAAAGAAAAGAGAAGATTTTCTTTTTTTTTTTTGTCATTCATCATCACATAAAGATCTTTTGATTTATAAGATCTATGCACATGATTCTGAGACCTTTAGATCAAGTTTACACTCACATCCTATTTTGTGTGACTTTATGCAAAAATAGCAATACACTGATAAATTTCATATGGGGCCATAAGTACTTTGGTTCGGCTGTAAAAGGCAAGGTTGCAAAGACCTGATCACCCAGTGCAAGTTAACATTTAAGATGAAAGCTCCTTACCATCTATTGCTAGATTATCACTTAAGGAGATCTAGTCCATATAAGGTATGTAGTGCAAATCATACAAGGTCTTAAAATTGTAAATATCATGAATTGTCACTTACAAACTAAAACTTCAATACCAAAATAAAACTTCACTTATATAAGAACCATAACACTAATTTCTCACAAAACTTCCATTATGAGAAGTTGGAAAAATATTATGTGTTTTGTTAAAGCTTTTAAGTAACTTCTATAAATATATTTTATACTCTTCATAGAGAAAAAAATATAAATGTATCAATTATGCTCAATTGTTATAAATAAAACTGATGTAAATATGTGTTATAATATTAATAATTGTCTGATTTGTGTGTGGGTGTATTTGTATTTACCTAGTTGTATTAACTTGTTGTAGTACATAGGATTGGAGCTCTCTTCATAAGGTTCTGTCTCTCTTTCTCTATTTATTGAACTTTGTTGTTGGGCTAAATTGTATTTTTGTCCATCTTGTTCCATAAATCTATGCATCTACATGGAAAGCCTTACTTCCTAACATCTTTACACCAATCTTGCCTTTCAACTTTTTAATACAACTTCTTATTGATCTTTCATCCCATACCAGCAGATCCTCTCTATTAACTTTTCTGTTCCCTTTTCCTATACAAATACCATTACCATATCACCTCTCTACCTTTGCTCTTTCAATGTGGTAAGTCCCAGTTTTCTGCCTCTCCTCAAGTCTTACCAATTATGCTTGCAATCATCTTTTACAGTCATGGGGAGTTTCTTTTTCTGTTGAGGGAAAAAAAAAAAAAAAAAAAAAAAAAATATATATATATATATATATATATATATATATATATATATACATATATATATATATATATATAAGTTATATAAGTGAATGGAGGGTGGTTGTAAATGGGTGATGAAATGATATGGCTTAAATGTATGCTCTCCGTTTCATAAATTTTCTCTGAGTGGATACAGGGTCGCTATACAATAAAACTGGGATTAAATCAGCTCCGGCTGTCAGGCCCAGCTATGGAGGTACTGTGCCTCGGTGCACTGACTTTGACATGAGCTACTTGGCTACTTGGCAGGAGGCAAGGTAATACTATGGGAGGAATGATGAATAGGTTCTGGATAGGTGTGGGATGGCTATCTGCTTTGACATGGCCAACCCCCTCAGCAGGAGGAAAAGCTCTTGTGGTATGTACATTATGTACATATACCTAGTTACTTAAACTTCATTGAAGTTATGCATCTAGTTTGTTCCCTCTAAATCACTCCACAAATTAATGCACTACGCTGAGAACAGTATTAATATCCTTCAAGCAGTCAGTTTTCTACTGATTCTTATTTTGTCTTGTCTACACTTTTCACAATTCTGAAGATATCAATCATGTCACCTCTTTCTCTTCTTTCTTCTAGTGTGCGCAATCCCATCCTGTCTAGTCTTTCTTCACACAATTTGTTGGCTAGGCTGGTACCCATTTCAGTTGCTACTATTTGTATTTTTAATTTCCTTATATCTGTCTTTCTATGTGAGAACCACAACACATCTGCACATTCTAATTTGGGGAGAATAGACTACAAGAAAGCTTAGCCCAATCTAAAACCATTATATAATCTAAATGTAAGTTTGATCAATGGAGAAAGAGATGGGATCCAACAAGCATAGCTCCTTTCCCATATATTACAATTAGGGAAATACAATTAGGTACCTACACACTCATACAAATTAAAATATTCAAAATTTTACAGTAACATGTAAAAGAATAACCTAGTAAAAATGCAGATGACATCTGAAACATGAGATATAAGAAATCTTAACCATATAGCAGAAATCACATTAAGTTGAGATGCAATATCAGAAAAAAATACTGTGGTGCTATGAGAGGGTATGTAGTTTCCATTTCATTCTTCCTTTTTGTATTTTCTTTTAATTTTTCTTTTTTATCATTACAGATCCTCTTCTTCCTGTCCTAAAAGTTCTTACTTTCCTGAGTTGTGCCAATTAAGCTCCATGACCTTGTGGGAGAAAATTAAAAACATTAAGATCATAAGGTACAAAAGAAAAATACTAGTACAGGTAGTCATCGACTTACGACCGAGTTCGGTTCCGACAGACAGGTCGTAAGTCGATCTGGACGCAAGTCGGTCTTTATATATATATACAGTATATATTACCCTTTAAATATTTTTGTTACTGTATATATATATTGTATATTATATTTAGCATACTGAAATAATCTTAGCATCTTTGAACTATGTTGTATAGTATTTCTTAACCTTTTTATAATTTTATCTGATTTTCTTTGGGAAACGTAGCCTAGGCATAAGCATACTGAATAAAATCCTATCATCTTTAACCTATGATATCTAATACTGTACGAGTATTTTCTAACCTTTTTTATTATTTTACCATCGGACTTTCTTTAAGAAACGTATGCATACTGAATAAAATCTTATTATCTTTGAGCTACGTTGTTTAATATTCATTAACTTTTTATAATTTTCGTTAGGAAACGTAGCCTAGGCCTACGCATACTGAATAAAGTCCTGTTATCTTTGACCTACAAATACTTTTTTGTTGGTTATAATAAAATCATTGCAAGGCAAAATTCGGACATTTTTTTTTTTTCAAAACACATTCTTTTCATTTACGTACTGTACTGAAAATATTGTTATCGACAACAGACTAGGCATAAACTAAGTTTACTGTTACATTTTATTAATCGCAAAACATAAGAATACAAAATGCTGTACCGAACATATTGTTATCGACAACAGACTAGACATAAAAAAGTTTTACTGTTACATTTTATTAATTGCAAAACATATAAAAATACAAAATGCAAGGCAAAATTAGGAATTTTTTATTTCAAAACACATTCTTTCCGTTTACGTACTGTACTGAACATACTGTTATCGACAAACTTGCCTAGGCATAAAAAAATAGTTACATTTTATTAATTGCAAAACATATAGAAATACAAAAATACAAAATGCAATGCAAAATTAGGAAAGATTTTACTTCAAACAAAAAATTGAAAGAATATTTAGCTGGCTGGGATGCTGACGCTGTCGGCAGCCTGCCAAAACTATCGTACTAGCGTCTCGCGGCGTGCGGAGTAATTGTTCTGCGCTGCCAGACATAACATTGCAATTCTATTACTCTATTAAATGTTAAATATTATTGCACTATCTCGTGGTCGTAAAGTCGATCAGTCGTAAGTTGCATAGGTCGTAAGTCGACGACTACCTGTATACAATCAATATCAAGCAGCTAAATCATTGTTTGGCTGAAAAATATCACTAATATACAAAAACCATAGCTACTGTTGGCAATGTATCTTTAAAGTGAGTATGCCATAACCTGCATCAATATTGACACTAATATAATCACAAAAGTTTAAGTATATATGACAGTGTTATGAGCATGTCTTAGAATGACTTTGCTATGAGTATGCATGCGCATGCATTTATGTGTATTCATCTAGTCTCTTTAGTTGTATTAAACTAGTTGTGGTTTATGGAATTTCATTTATACTTGTATTACCTCTTATATTCTTTCTTCATGTGGATGTGTATTTACCTAGCTGTAACAGTACAATTCAAGTTTCTAATATTAACTCTTTTTTCCTAGATGTTATGTGGTACTGATAATTTTCTCAATGGCTATGTACTCAACCATCTGGCATACACTAGAAATCATCTACATCAATGCTGAACAACCATAGTGATATTACACAGTTCTGGCACAGCCTCACTTTCATCTCAAACAATCCACACTCTCCATTCCAACCCTCACATAAGCTCTTCTACTCATGTATAAAATGTTGACCACCCTCTATAGACTTCCCCTTATCCCATACATCCAAAACACACTACATAATGTTTCTCCATCTTCCTTCTTATAAACCTCCAAATTCATGAAAACCCATGACATCCTTACCCTTGTGAAAAACTTTCATATCTTTCTTACTGCAAAAAATTAATCCATGCACCCTCTTCTTCTCCTAAGCCCACACATTTCTTTTCAAATTACTCCCTGTGTTCCCTTCCTATCCCTCTCACTAAATACCCTAGCACACACCTTACTAACTACGCCAAAGATTGATTTTTCTCAAATTATGACATTTATACTTGTCTCCTTTTCTACTATATAAAGGAACTGTACATATACTCCTCCAATCCAACAGTATCCTTTTCTTTCCCATAGACACACATTAAACGATCTCGCCAGCCTTTCTCCTATAACGACTATTCCTTTATCAAACATTTCACATGTCAACCCTCTAAACCAGGTGCCATGCCGGCTTTCATTTCTTTCAATGTACTTTGTATATCTTCTTTTGTTATAGAATTACTGTTCTCCTCTATTTACCTAGTTGTATTTACCTAGTTATATTTTACGGGATGAGAGCTATGCTTGTAGTGACCCGTTTTCGTATCTCTCCACATCCAGTTTATTCTTAAAATCGTGTATAGTTTTGGCACTCACTGTTTCTCCATTCAGTTTGTTCCAGACATAAATCACTATCTGGGAAGCTATTTTTTTCAGGTCTCTTCTGTAACTGTCCTTCTTTAGTTTCTTTTCGTGTCCTCTTGTTTCTCTTTTGTCCCACTTTAATAAATCGTCTCTATCGAGAATTTCCACCCCTTTCATAATTCTGTAAATGGTCAACAAATCACCTCTTTCTCTTCTCTGTTCCAGTGTTGATAGATGTAATTTTTCCAATCTTTGTTCGTATGTCAGATTTGACAGTGTAGGTGCCATTTTCTTATGTTCTTCTTTGTGCTAGGTGCCCACAGTGTTGCAGCATATTCTAGTTTAGGTCTTATCAGTGTAACAACCATTTTTTTAACCATCTCCTCATCTATGTAGTTGAAGGCCACTTTCATTGATCTTAATAAGTTCAAGTCTTTCCAAATAATGTTTTGACATGTTATCAGGTGTCAAGTAACTTGAGACAATTACTCCCAGGTCCCTTTCTGAATTGACTTTTTTTTTTACTTCTTTGTTTCCAATTCTATATTGATCCAATGCTCTATTTTTGCTTTTTCCAAATTCCATTATGCTACATTTCTTAATGCTGAAGTTCATCTCACATCTCTGACTCCATTTCCATATTTTGTCTAGGTCTTCTTGTAATGATCTGCAATCTTCTTCTGTTCTTACTCTCTTGAGTAATTTGGCATCATCACCAAAGAAGTTCATGTAATAATTTATTCCCTCTTATACATCATTTATATATCTGGCAAACATTAAAGGAGCCAATACAGAGCCTTGCGGGATGCCACTTTTCACACATCTTCCCAGTTCGAATTTTTGTCTCTAAGTACCACTCTCATTTTTCTCCCAATTAAGAAATTCTTCATCCATTTCAGCAACTTACCTTGTTTTCCTCCTATTATTTCAATTTTTCTTATCAATTTTTTTATGTGGTACTTTGTCGAATGCCTTCTGCAAATCCAAGAGGGCACAATCTGCCCAGTCATCTCTTTCTTGTATTATCTCAATTAATCTCGAGTACAAGCAAATTAGGTTTGTGGTACATGATCTTCCACTTCTTAAGCCAAATTGTTTTAGGTTTACTATTTCATTTTCTTCCAAGTGTTTGGTCCATTTGTTTCTGATGACTTTTTTTTGCATATTTTTGCTACTGTGCTTGTAAAGGATACCAGTCTGAAGTTTGTAGGATCTTCCCTATTTCCTCCTTTATATATTGGTACTACGTTTGCATCTTTCCAATCTTGTGGTACTTTTCCTTCTTTGATTGAGAAGTCTATTATCTTGTATAATTTGTCTGTCAGTTCGTCTATACGCTTTCAGTATCCAATTTGCAATTCCATCTGGTCCATGCGATTTCCTCACATCTAGGTATTTTATTTGGTCTCTTATTTCTTCTTGTGTTACCTTTATTTCTTTCATTTTGGGTGATCTTTCTTGTTGTCCATCTTCCCAAAATTGTGAACTCTCAATTGTAAAAACAGACCTGAAATGTCTGATCATAACTTCTGCCATTTCTGTGTCATCTATATATTCTTTATCTCCTTCACGCAATTTCACTATTTCATGTTTATCCTTTAGTTTTTCATTTATATACATCTGTAAAAGTTTAGTTTGATCCTTACATTTGTCTATAATATCTTTTTCATAATTTCTTTTTTCTTTCCTGTGTATATTCACATATTCGTTCCTAAGTTTTATATGTTTGCCATTTAGTTGTTTTTTTTTTGTCTTTTTTCCATTTTTTCCAGGATTTTCCTCTTTTGTCTGTAGCCTCACTACACCTTTTGATATACCAACACTTTATATAAATCTCTTTTTGTTTCTTCTTTGGTAAATATTTGTCAATTCCTTCCTTGTACTTTTCTTTGAATATGTTCCATTTGTCTTCCATCTTTGTTTCCTCTTTAGAGAATTTATCCCAGTTTGTGTTTTGGAAAAATTGTCTTAGTTTTACAAAATCCAGTTTCTTGTACATTAATCTTCCTTCTCTATGTTAATCATTCCTACCTACATTGTTCTGTTCTTTTAATTCAAACTCTATTAGTATATGGTCACTCTTTCCAATTGGTGTTTTATACTCCATTTTGTTCACAATATCTGGTTCAGAAGTTAATATTAAGTCTAGTTTCGATGGCTCCTCATTGTTTCTATATCTACTATTTTCCTTAACCCATTGTGTTAGGGTGTATTCGATGGTCATATCCAATAGAATGTTGCTCCAAAGTTCTTCTCCCCTTTTACTATCATTTCTTCCCAGATTATATCTTTTGCATTAAAATCACCTATGATTACTATGTTCCCACCCTCTTTCAGTAACTGCTTTAGCACATTCATTAAGTCTTCCAGTAATTTAGAATGTTCACTATCTGACCAAGCCTGTGTTTTTGGTGGTACATACACTGCTACAAATTTCCTGCTTTTCATGTCTTTGTTTACAATTTTGATCATAATTAATTCTACATTGCCTTCTTTACTCTTTGTCACATTTAGACCCTTTTTGGTCAATATCATGACACCTCCTCCCTGCTTGTCTGTTCTATTTTTCACCCAATGGTTGTAAAGACCTTGCCCCACTACGCTTGTTGATAGAGGTCCTTTCAATTTTGTCTATAATTCGAATGATGTCAGGTTTTTCTATTTCTAAATAGTCATTTAGTTCATTGGTTCCAGAGACCATGCCATCAATATTTGTGTATACCACTTTTAGTTTCATATTTTATTTTATTTTTTGGTTTCCATTTCCATTTTTTTGATGTACAATTTTTTCAGTCTCAAGTCCAGCACTCTCCAAAAAAACTTGTTTTTTTCTGTCTTTTTTTTTCATTTTTATCATTGGCTTCAATTCTGAGAGCTGTCTCTTTTTCCTCATCACTCATTTCCTTTTGTATCCATGTTTGTATTTCTTGCTGTTTGCCAATTCAACTGCTTTCGATAATACCTCCTCGGCAATCATTTGAGTTCTTAGTTTTATTTGCCTATCCTGTGGACTTTGTCAATTTATCAAAATTTTGCCCTTCATCCTGTATTTCTTTTAAAATTGCCTTAGCTATTTCCTTCTCCTTTTCTCTATGGTATCTATACATATCATGTTTTTCTTGGATACCATGGGCCACGATGCACTTACCTTTGTCAACTGTATCTCTCACCCAGTTTTCCTTTTCTTTAATTACTTCCATAACTATTTCTTTTGTATTTTCCTCCACCTGCTTTTGTAATATTTCTCTAAAAGATATTTTCTTATTTTCCTGTTCTTGTTTCCACTGATTTTTTATTTCAATGAGGCCTGTTTCTTTGATTGATTCTCCCACTTTTCTGGTCACTACTTGTAATTACTCTTTGACCATTTTCAGTTCTTCATTTTTATTTTTGTCCTCATTTTTCATTCTTTCATTTTTTCAATTTTGCTATTTAGGTCACTTCATTCTTTGTTTGCTCATTACTCTTACACAAAGTAATCAATTCCCTAAGTACAGCTCGGTAATCCAATTTTAAAATTATTATTTCTTCCATTAAGTCATTTACTTCACGATTTCTTAATGCATTACTATATCTAATTTCTCTATCTATATCTAAGCTTTTACCTATTTCACATGGGTTTCTTTGAAACCCTGAAAAACTGTTATTTTCCTACCTTTGGTTTTTCCTTGAAGTATCTATCAAACAATATCTTTTGGGGATGACACCTCTTGGACCTTCCACTATGCTTACATCCAGTCCTCTCTTCATTGGTTCATTTATCATTTTTTCTTCTTTTTCTTTCTCCATTTTGCCAAAACTATACTTTTTTCAAGAACTGGATTGCTTTTACCAGTCACTAGAGTACCACAACCTACCCATCCCATACAATAACAACTGGTTTCCTTCATGTTCGGCGACAAAACTGCTAGATAAGCATGCTCAATCGCAGCACTTCCTTTCACTTCGGTGTCCACAGTGTGTATTTACCTAGTTGTATTTTACGGGAAGGGGAGCTATGCTTGTGGGGTCCCGTCTTCATTTCTCATTTTATCTAAACAATTTTTAAATTCATGTATTGTTTTTGCACACACCACTTTCTCATCTAACTTGTTCCAACTGTCTATTACTCTGTGTCCTCTTGTATTTCTGTCATCCCATTTTATCAGATTCTCTCTATCAGTAATTTCTATGCCTTTCATGATTCTGTAAATAGCTATCAAATCTCCTCTCTCTCTTCTTTGCTAGTCTCTCTTCATATGATAGTTTTGAGAGTGTTGGTGCTTATTTTGTAATTGCTCTTTGTATTCTTTCAAGTTTTTTTATACATTTTTTTGTACTTGGTGACCATATTGTTGCTGCATATTCTAATCTTGGTCTTATCAGGGTGATTAGGATTTTCCTCACCATTTCTTCATCCAGGTATGTAAATGCCACTTTGATTGTTCTTATTAAATTATAAGTTTCTCCAAAAATCTTATTTATATGTTTTTCAGGTGACATATTATTCATAACAATGACTCCCAGGTCCTTCTCATTTTCTCCTGTTATTCTGTTTTTGCTTTTTCCAAATTCCATTATACTACACTTTTTTGTATTGAACTCCATCTCCCACTTCCTACTCCATTCCTGTACTTTATTTAGATCTCTCTGTAGTGATTCACAATCTTCTTCAGTTTTCACTCTTTTCAGTAGTTTTGCATCGTCTGCAAAGAAGCTCATATAGCTTTCAATTCCTTCATCCATATCATTAATATATATAGCAAACATTATTGGGGCCAGGACTGTTCCCTGCGGGACACCACTTATTACTTCATTCCATTTTGAGTGCTGGTTTCTTATCACTACTCTCATTTTTCTTTCTTGCAAAAAGTCTTCCATCCAATTTAGTAATTTACCTTGTATTCCTCCTTCAGATTCTAGTTTCTTAAGCAACTTCTTATGTGGTACTTTGTCAAAAGCTTTTTTTAGGTCTAGAAATGCACAATCAGCCCATCCATCTCTTTCTTGTATTATATCTATTAGCCTTGAATAGAAACATATTAAATTGGTGACGCATGATCGTCCTTGTCTGAATCCAAATTGCCTTGGATTTAGTACGTTGTTTTTTTCCAAGTATTTTACCCATCTATTTTTGATAATTCTTTCACAAATTTTTGCTATTGTACTTGTTAGAGAGACTGGTCTATAGTTGGTAGGTTCTTCTTTATTTCCTCCTTTATATATAGGTACTATATTTGCTTTTTTCCAATCTTCTGGAACTTTTCCTTCTTTCAAGGAACTGCTTATTATGCTATGTATTTTGTCTACCAGTTCATTCCTGCATTCTTTCAGAATCCAGTTTGCTATTTCATCTGGTCCATGTGATTTTCTGACATCAAGATTACTCAAGTGTATCAATATTTCATTCTTTGATACTTCTATTTTTTCTATAGGGGGGACTTTCTCTTTCCATTCAATCTCTTCAGGTTGTATGTTCTCCCTTGTAAACACTGATTTAAAATGTTTGTTCATAATTTCCGCCATTTCCATTTCCTCAGTGTATTCAACTCCCCCTTGTCTTAATTTCTCCAAGTCCTGTTTGTTTTTCAGTTTATTGTTTACAAATCTGTAGAATAGTTTTGGTTGATCTTTACATTTTTCTATGACTTCTTTTTCATATTTTCTCTTTTCCTCTCTGCACGTTTGTACATATTCATTTCTATAACTGGTATATATTTTCCATTTTTCAGGTCCAGGCTTTGTCTCTTTTGTCTTTTAACTCCCTACAACTTTTGTTGTACCAGCATTTTACATATTCTTTTTCTTGTTTTTGTCTTGGGACATACTTTTCCACTCCTTTTTTGTAAATTTTTGTCAAAATATTCCATTTCTTTTCCACTGATGTTTCTTCTTTGTATATTTCTTCCCAGTTTTCTTGTTGAAAGAATTCTCTTATTTTATCAAAGTTTGTCTTTTCATACATCATTCTTCCTTTTCTATATTGTTCATTTCTTTTCATATATTTTTCTTCATTAAGTTCCAGTTCAATCAATATGTGGTCACTTTTACCTATTGGTGTTTTATATTCAATCTTGTCCACTATTCTAGGTTCAGATGTAATTAATAAGTCTAGTCTCGATGGTTCTTCTTCATTTCTATACCTAGTGTTCTCCTGTATCCATTGTGTCAGTGTGGTCAATAATCATCTCAAGTAGAGCGTTTCCCCATGAGTCGTCTCCACCCTTTACTGTCATTTCTTCCCAGCAGATTTCTTTGCAATTAAAGTCGCCCATTATAACTATTCTTCCTCCATCTTCCATTATTTTATTTAATGTTATCTTTGTGTCCTCTCACATACTTTTATGTTCACTCTCCTCCCATGAGGCTGTTTTTGGAGGCACATAATTTATCACAAATTTTCTGCTCTTCTTATCTCTGTCTTCCACTTCTATCATAATCATCTCTACTGTATTCTTTCCATATATGACACCTTTCACGTTTATATGTCGAACTTCCTTAGTTTCATGTTCACTACTCTCCAATAGAATCTCTCTTTCTCTGACTCCGTTCTGTTCTCGTTTTTTGCCTTAGCTTCCAGTCTTTTCTGCTTTTCTTCCTCTCTTTCCTCTTTATTCATTTCTCTTTTTATCCATATCTTTTTGTATTGTTCACTTGTTGCTAGTTTCCCTGTTTTGGATAAGATATTCTCTGCCGTTGTTTGTGACCTGAATTTAATCTTAATTGGTCTGGTCTTATCTGTGCTATACTTTCAGAGTCTAAATTTCTCTTCGATTTGTTTCATAATTTCTGGTTCATCTTCCTTAACTGATTCTAGTAATTGGCTTACTTTTTCATTTTCCTCTTTGATTCTTGTGGTTCTATCTGTGTTGTGTTTCTCTTCCATTCCTAATATAATTATACATTTCTTCTTGTCTGCTAAATCTCTTACTATATTCTCCTTCTGTCTCATCACTTTAATAACTGAGTCTTCAGTATGTTCTTTCAATTGCTGTTTGACTATGTCAGTGAATGAAACCTTATTTCCTTCATGGGTTTTCTTCCAATTTTTAGTTTCTTTAGCTATTGTCTCTCTGTTTTCTTTACTATTCTTCTTCAATTCCTCATTCTCCACCTTTACTTCTCTTAACTGTCTTTTTAGGTCTTCTAATTCATCAGTTAAGTTTTTATTCGCCTTTTCTAGTTCTTCCAATCTTTCAACCCTTTGTAAAATGGTGTTCATATGACCTAACCTACTCTCCAAGTCCCCGATCCCCCCACTCTCTTTAAATGTGTGTGTGTGTGTGTGTGTATTTACCTAGTTGTATTATACGGGAAGGGGAGTTATGCTCATAGTGACCCATCTTTGTATCTCACCACATCTAGTTTGTTTTTAAGTTCTTGTATTGTGTTCTTGTATGGCATATGTGTGTATTTTACCTAGTTGTATTTTACAGAAAGGGAGTTATGCTTTGTATCTTTCAGCATCTAGTTTGTTCTTAAATTCTTGTATGTTTTTTGTATTTTACCAAGTTGTATTATACAGGGAGCTATGCTCATAGTGACCTGTCTTTGTATCTTTCAGCATCAAGTTGGTTCTTATATTCTTGAATAGTATTTGCACACACTGTTGCCTCACCCAATTTATTCCAGATATCCACCACTCTGTGTGGGAAGCTATTCTTTTTCAGATCTCTTCTATAACTATCCTTTTTGAGTTTCTTTTCATGTCCTCTTGTTTTTCTCTTGTCCCACTTTAATAAATCATCTCTATCTAGGACTTCCATTCCTTTCATAATCCTGTAGTCAGTAGATCTCCTTCTTTTCTTGGTTCCAGGGTTGGTAGTTTCAATTTGGACAATCTTTGTTCGTATGTCAATCTGGAGTGTTGGTGCCATCTTTGTTGTTGCTCTTTGTATTCTTTCTAATTTCTTTATATTTTTTTTAGTACTGGGTGTCCATAGCATCAAATCATACTCCAATCTTGGTCTTATCAGTGTAACTAAAATTTTCTTTACCATTTCTTCATCCAAATAGTCAAAAGCCACTTTCATTGACCTTAATAAAGTGAAGGTTTCTCAAACTATTTTGTTTATATGTTTGTCTGGTGTCATGTCTTTGCTGATAATTACTCCTACGTCCCTTTCTGAGCTCACTTTTTTGACTCTGTACCAATTTTGTATTTCCTTGATATTACTTTTTCCAACAAATTCCATTATATTACAATTTTTAATGTTAAAGTTCACTTCCCACTTTTGACTCCATTTCCAGACTTTATCTAAGTCTTTCACAATCTTCTTCTGTACTTTAATATTTTTGCATCATCTGCAAAGAAGTTCATATAACATTCCACACCTTCATCCATGTCATTTATATATATGGCTAAAATAATCAGACCCAATACTGAACCTTGTGGGACTCCACTTATCATTACTTCCCTGGTGAAGTATTTGTCTCTAAGTACTACCCTCATTTTTCTCTCTGTCAAGAAATCTAACATCCATTCCAATAATTTTCCTTGAATACCACCTATTAATTCCATTTTTCTTAATAGCTTTTAGCTGTGTGTGTGTGTGTGATTCACCATGGTCTTGGATCACATGTTGGACACATGATTGACAGCTATTACCCTCCCAGATGAGAGCTTAGAACTCACACATGCTCAATTCTGGGGGAAACACAAATGCATGATATAAGATTCTCCCATCATTCATACATCTACCTCATCATATCTGTTTACCTAAATTCAGCATTTTGTATATTATCCTGCCATATGCAAACTATAATTAGCATATCCCTTATCATCACAAAAATCAAGTATTCCAGTGATTTTCATAAAAGATGTGCATATAAGTGCCTATGTGTGTATCTGGCATACAGCCACCCTACACTATGAATGATAAGTGTGTAAGCAATATTACAACAATGTTTATCAAACTTTGTGGTGAAATATTCCATAATTTCTAATCTATATAGGAATTACAGGTAATACAAGGCACAGATGTACAGTTTCCTAAGAAAGCGATTAAGTACCGTTTGTATTACAAAAATATATTGCTGAAATAATGTAACATACCAGTAATTCTTCTAGCCATCTGCCCTGTGTACATGTCTAACACAGATGAGTTTGTTAATTAGTTTACTATCATCTGCCTACAAACTGATGAATCTATTTAAATCATATGAAATTATACTTTATTCATCCCTATCTGTAGTTTATTCTTTAGTTTCACACAATTATGATTGGCAAGTTTCCTGTAATCTGCCTGTGTATTACTGCAAGTCACAAGGAAACATAACAAGAAAAACAGATTTCTGCGTGTGTCTTAACATATGTTCAAACAAATCCCCTACCTCCCCCACATGCCCATTTATGTTAGAGGACATACAAGCACTGAAGCAACACACTGGAGAGAATTATAAAATGACACTGCAAGCTAGATTTGAGGCACTAAATAATGTAAGAAAAACATTAAATGTTAGAGTTTACCTTGAGAGTGGCAGCGTCTCTCTTACATGATGGTTGGGTTCCTTTTAGCATGATGACAAAACAAGATTATTTACAAAAGCTAATCCAGGGTCAACACAAACATGTCAACAAAAATGGAATGCATATACTAAAACTAAAACATGGTAATGACAAATAAAAAAAAAATTATATACAAAATGCAAACAATGTTAGCAGGTACACAAAATAAAGTTCCAATATTCATCAATTTTGCATGAAACTTATCACGTGTACACTTGTGCAAAATTATGAAAAATCTTAATACCCTTATAAGGGAGATGGTCAAATAAAAAATTCTTTTTCCATTGATTCTACATGGGAAAAAATTGAAAAAACAGGGTCTTTAGTTCCATTGTTATGTGACTGGTCCACTAACTCCTAAAATATTGACTGTACAAAACTTACACAGTCAAGGGATCAACAGGTACTTTGTAAGCAATGACATTTTCAAAGCCTGTCAACATCCTCCTCCTTTCCATATGAAGGTGTAAACCTTGGGTCTGGCCCAGGATCTTTCTACATCATCACTATTTCCTTCATCTTTCCACATGAGGTCAACTGACAAAGAGCAATTGCTCCTCTCCTATTACTATGAGCCAGTGGCACAAAAAAAAAGTACACTGAAATATAATTCTCAATTAATCCGTTGTCCCTGGTCAACCTTGCACAAGTCTCATTCCTAGGCCTCTCCCAAAGGCCTATGGGAGGGACCTAGGACTGTAGCAAACTGTTGTGCTAATGTGGGATTGTTTTCATGTCACTGGCTTAAAGTAGTTGCAGGGGAGCAGTCATTGGTTGCCAGCTTTCCATATGAGAAAAAGTGGAAAAAAATCCAGCTGAGCTTGACTTGGACCGAGTCCAGAGACAATGAGAGTCCCTTGGGGCTGTACCTCCAGATGAGGGTGAGGAGGTTGACCAGTTTTGAAAATGGGCAGTAGAGAGACGATTTTCTTTATTGTTCACTTTGCAGGATCACCACCCATCATTGGTCTTCCCTCCCACAGATCTTTGTGGAAAGGAAGATTATGGTGCATTGGTGTGGGAATGCTGCTATGACACTGGATTTTAGTAGTATATGAAAGATGTAGTTGTCATTTATGAGTTCTCCTTATATGAAAAGCTCGAGGAAATACAGTTATAGGTGATGGAGATAAACCTTGAGACAATTCCTGAAACTATCAGCTCCTGATGAAGTAAGTATATTAACGAATTTTGAAGACAGGCAGAAGGGAAAAGAGCTTCTCCCACATTTGTCTTTAAGTACTATCATTTGCAGGTATTCATCATTGGTCCCTCATCTGGAATACAACCTTACATAGTCTGGCAACCATGCAGGAAAGTTTCATATAACTCTGTATTGATGGTAAGTACTTTCTCAGTTGATTGTTCATGTTTAGTCTTCATAACATCATCATGATGGGTGAATTTTTTTTATCCTTGAACAGTTCCTATTAAAACAAAATGACAAGACTGGCTTTCATACAGATCTATCTGTTCTATCTCCATTAATAACCATTACATTTTATTCATTTGTATAGCATTTATTCAACAGTTTAGGTGTTAAATCTAACTTAACATTTTCCATAAAGAGAGATACTCACTGTTCTATCTTGGCTTTTATCTATAATGGCTAGTACAAATTCATTCAATGGAAGAATATAATATATTGTTAAAAGAATAATAAGTATAAATAATCAAATCAAATAAATAAAAAAAATAAAATAAAATGCAGAGGAATAATACTAGAAAGAAATGAAGTTAACTGCCAATGGATGTGAAATGTCTTAAAATTTCCCTTTTTAAGAGTCCAAGTCATAGTAACAAATCTCATAACATAGTCACACTTTGACTGTCAAAGTCACATAAAGCAAGGTTAAGTGGAATTATATTCCATATGGGCATTCACTAACTCTACTACTTCACTTGCTTGATTTCTGTCAAAGAGGATTTGCTCAGTTATACCCAGCTGGACTGTGCCAATAAGTTTATTAAATCATGATGACTGGCATATCAAAATTAAAAGAAAATTACACTTCTTATGATAAACTGGGCAATAACAAATAATGACAGCAAAAATGGTCAAAGTTCTACCTTAACTTAATATCAATTATCACATTGGGTGAGTAGTCAAAACAATATCATCTCAAAGTATCACATTTAACTGTACCAAGAAGTCATATAATGACCCAGTAGCACATGAAATATTACACAATGAACTTTGTGAATCTATTCAATATGCTGAATTATCTGGGCTAATCAAGCAGTATGAATACTTAACATAAACAAAATAAAACAAGTCTTTTTTTTTTCAAAAATTAAAGCAAATCTTGAAGATCAATGTTATTACATTCAGTCTTTATCATTTGGTTTTCTCCTCCGAGTATATCTAAATAACAAAGGGAAGGTCACTAGATGTCTTATGGATACAAATGTCACATTTAGCAAATAATGTTCATAATTAGAACATTTTCTTAACACGATCCATAAGTTTCTGACCAGAATATCTTTAGACCAGTCATCTTCAAAATATCTTTCACAGCAAACAAGTTTTACTACAAATACAATACTCTGTATGATAGCAACAAATTACTTTTACTTTTAAAAGTTTCTAGAACAGAGGGCTCTGGCTGCTGCAAACATTTCAAGATCTAGACCCCATGTCTAATTATCAAGAAATATTTCTTTATCTATCATACATACATGTATGTATCTATCATACACTCCAAAAATACATTTATCCTTCCAAAAAATGTAGCACCAAGATTTACATTTATATTGGTTTTACAAATATGAACAATGAGCTAAGTTTTACCACAGTCATTCCAAACATAAGAAATCATACTCCAAACAGAATACAAATGAATCAACTTCCATTGCCAAGAATAGGGTTTAGTTACCTACTATTCAAAAGCCATGAGACCAATGCCAGGAATTGGGTTTAAAATGAGTGCAGTTGGACTAGCAAATAATCAACAAGTAGCACCTTGCTATACCCTTCTACGAGTATTCTACAACAATGAGGCACTTGGAAAAAATCACCATAATAGGCACACTATAACAGGTTTACAAATTTGCAATTTACTTTATAATGTATTGCCTGCATCAGTGTCAGTTACTTATATGTTTAAGTATACTACAAACTACTACAATCTGTTATTTTGTGTTGAATAAAGTTTGTTTTTTATTCAGTCAATTTTGACATGTCGAAATAGATTTAGGTGCCTCCTGGTAATATTTCTTTGCATATGACAGAGGTCTAAGGGGCTTGAAATTATATGTAGAAATTCCATATTCTTATGGGTCGGTGAACCCTAACCCCCCAACAAATGCTGAGGGTTAGGCGTATTATCCTACAACATCCCTACATTTCATAAAAACAATGTCTTGACACCATCCCTTCCAGGGACTCTCACTACTTTATGTGCATAATATAGCACTAGCCATATGGAAAGCACAGTGATAGCAAATACCAAAGCCAGATAGAGGAACTTACTATGATGTTATTCCTTAAAAATATTACGCACCTAGTGATTTATCTATTTTTTTTTTTTTTAACTGGGAGTACTGCTTGGCCAATACATGTCTAGAACTTTGGTAAGTTCATGTTGACATGCATGATGTGCATTCTTAGGAAAACAAACAAATAAACAGATAAACAAATAATAAAATATAGTTTACCAATAAGTATAACATAAAAATGTACAACTATGCTTACTCACACATACCACAGAAAATGGTAACATGAATATAGCTTTTTTTTTTTTTCTTTCCTTTTCTTTTTCAGCAAATTTCTTCAAGGATAGAAATCACCCACCCATCTGGATAACATTATGAGTGACAATGAATATTTAGCAGAAAAAAGCTTACTCCACTGACCTTCATGGCTGCCAGATTATCAAACATACAAAAAATATAAATACCTGCAAACAAAAGGAATTAATAATTAATGGAATATCTACATTCATTCACAGGCATAAAAATAGACATGCTTCAACAAGGATCACTTTTAATGTAATGATTTCATCTCTTATCCACACCCACAGCTTTGCACAGAAAGAGATGACTTACAGTAGTGTTTGGGTTATTAAAGAAAGTAGATTGAAATGATAGAGAGGATTTCTAAGTCTGAGACAGAGTCATGAAGTTCCCTAGGTTTGGGACAGTCATGAAATCATGGAAACAAAACAAAAAGAGACCATATGTCTAAAAGATGTCAAGAAAAAAAATCCCATTAAGATGTATGAACTCCCAGAATACTTTAGATGACATATACCAAACTAAAACCATATGCAAGTTTGAAACTCGGTATAACAGTTGGAGAAAAAGTTAACTCCAGGAACATAACGATCTTATTATCAAAATAAGGTAAACAGACACACCCACACCATACATACACCATTTAACACCCCCTCCCATCTAAGCATCTTATGGAGGAAGGGGAGTTTCTGTATCCCACCACACTACTTGGGTTAAGGGCAATGTAGTGAGGCACATCTATTCCACAGCAGGGTACACTAAAGACTAATCTACAAAGCAGATGAGAAGAATGCCCCTATGGATCACCTCATCCTATCATCCATTCATTCCGATCTTCCCCACTTATCATACATTACCTATGATTCCAAGACCCTTTTCATCGCATTCATTCACTTCATTCTTGGTCTTCCTCTCAAGTTTACTCCATCTCGTTCATTCAACTACCCCCTCCCATCTCAGCACTTTTGGAAAGAAGGGTCATCTCATTTCCTGACCTACTGCATGGGTTAGAAGACATGCATCGAAGCACAACCGTTTCACAGCATGGATCTTCACACTATCACTCAAAATGTTTGTTCACATTACTTAAAAAGGGCAAAAAGAACTTCTAAGAAAGCTGTTTACCCTACTCAAAGAAAATTATACATATTATTAGGGCAAGAAAGAGGGCAAGAAAAAGAAAAAAAAAGAGAGAGAGAGAGAGAGAGAGAGAGAGAGAGAGATATGGGGGGAGGGCAAAAGAAATAGGGGAGGGTGAGAGAAATAGAAGAAAGTGAAAGAAAGGGGGGAGGGGAAGGGCAAGAGAGAGGATGGAGGTGAGAGATAGAGAGAGAGGGGGAGACAGAGAGAGGGGGAGGGGGAGAGAGAGAGAGAGAAGGAGTGCAAGAGAGACAGAGACAGAGACAGAGAGAGGGAGAGAGATAGAGGAGGGTGAGAGGGGGAGGGCAAGAGAGAGGGTGAGGGTGAGAGAGGGGGAGGGGGAGAGAGAGAGGTGGAGAGGAAGGGAGAGGGGGGAAGGGGAAGGGAGAGAGGGGGGAAGGGCAAGTGAGAGAGTGGAGGGTGAGAGGGGGAGGCAAGAGAGGGGGGCAAGAGAGGAGAGAAGGGCGAGGGAGGGGGAGGGTGAAAGAGGGGGATGGCAAGAAAGAGAGGGAGGACAAAAGAGAGAGGAGGAGAAGGAGAGTGAGAGAGAGAGAGGGGAGGATGAGAGAGGGGGAGGGGGAGAGGGGGGTGGGGGAGAGAGAGGGGCATGGGGAAGAGAGAGGGTGAGGGAGAGAGAGGGGGGAGGGAAGAGAGAGGGGGAGGGAAGAGAGAGGGGGAGGGAGAGAGGGGGAGGGGGAAAGAGGGAGGGGGAAAGAGGGAGGGGGAAAGAGAGAGGGGGAAAGAGAGAGGGGGAGGGCAAGAGAGAGCGAGAGAACGAGGGCAAGAGAGAGCGAGAGAACGAGGGCAAGAAAGAGAGGAGGGCAAGAGAGGGGGGCAAAAGTGAGGGATAGGGCAAGAGAGAGATGGATGGTGAGAGAGGGGGACGGTGAGGAGAGATTGAGAGAGAGAGAGAGAGAGAGAGATGGTGAGGAGAGAGAGAGAGAGAGAGAGAGAGAGAGAGAGAGAGAGAGAGAGAGGGGGGGGGGAGGAGAATTTGGCTCACTTATTCCAACTTCATCTTGTAATATTTCCTATAACATGTTTGTGCAAAAGGTTACAGTCCATGCAGCAACTCAGTATCTATCTTGTCACATCTTAAACACGCTTATAAGTACGGGAGGAAATCATCCTTATAATCAATTAGGGGCATATGCCTGGGAGTGCGCTGCTTCACTCACACGCCAGTGCCAGTCCCTACAGTATCTCTGAGCAAGCTCCCATGCAGCCACCCTTCCTCCCTTCTCATTCCAAACAACTCTTGACACGTTCAATTAACTTGCCCCAGACACGAATTCTACACGTCCCTTTCTTCGTCTCCTCCATCGAGGGTTCTCTCTTGTGGAGACAAACTTGCGAGTAGGATCAACATTAGGGGTAAATGCCACATGCCCATATAGCTAGAGTTGACATTCACGAATTATGTTGGTGACCAGCTTAGACTCAGTCTCACAGTACAATCTCTGGTTTGATATAAAGTCATTCCACCAATACCCCATGATTCTCTGAAGGCACTTAGTACCAAAGACATCAACACCTTTCAAATCAGTATTCAATGTCCATGTCACTCAGTTGTACAGCAAGACAGGGAGCACAAGTGACTATAAGATTTGAACCTTAGTCCTCTTGTATAAATAATAACAATGCCATATACTCTGGTGGAGAGTTCATATAACCACGGATAATGCCGACCCTTCGAAGTACTTCCTAACATGACCCACCACTGTTATGCACTACACTACCAAGGTATGTAAAGCTTTCCAAGACCTTAATGTCCTTGCCACATGCATGGACAGACTGAACTGTGTCACCCAGTAAGCCCCCAAACTCCTTGACCTTAGTCTTGGTCCAGGAGATCTCAAGTCCAAGCGGTCTCGCCTCCCTGTGCAGTGAATCAAGGGCTGCAACGAGGACCTCCACAAGAAGAACAGCATTATCAACAAACACAAGGTCAGTGACCTTGGTGTTGTCGATAGATGCTCTGCAATGACATTGATTGACAACTCTATCCAATGGTCCATGCAGGTGTTGAAAATTGCTGGAGCAAGGTCACACTCTTGCCTTCCTCCTGAATTAACAGGAAAGAAGCTAGACACACCTTCTCTATACTTTAACCTCTTCCATACAAGTCGAATACTAGTGCACACACTGGGTTGTCTGATGTATGATGATGCATCACAATACACACATTATAAATATAAAGTTGCAGCTGTTATACTCATTCTCCCTCACCCTCAATATTCACTACCACAGGAAACATGATCAAGCCTATTCACAGAAACAAGGGTCACTCAGCTATAACTACAAGATAAATATAATCAAGATGCTGACGCCAGTACCTTCATATACCCACTCACATCTCATGGTGCCTACATAAGCATCATCGTATTCTAGGGGTTGTTGTTGTCGTTCCCTAGACTGTCTGTCCGAGCAGTCCCGTCTCCCCAAGGAATGCCACAACCGAAACTGGGTTTTCCCACAAATCCTTTATAGAGTGTATGTTGTATTGCTTGCGTGCATGATTGTGTATAATGCAGTCTTCCATTATGTGTTGTATGGTATGGGGTGAAGTGTTACATCCTGGGCAGCTATTCACAATGCAGTCATCCAGCCTCTTCTGGTAGCTTATAAGTGCTGGGTGGTGGCCGCACCGCAGTCTGGCCAGGTGGACTCTGTCCTTTCGTGGGAGAGAGGATTCAGAAGGGTGGATGTCAGGGGGTCTGGCATGCAGCAGTGTGTTGTCTTTCAGTGTGTTAATGGAGCGGTGAGTGATATGATTATGAATATGTTTCCGGAGGCTGGTATTTGGTGGTTGTGGAGGAAGAAAAGAGAGTATCTGTGTGTGATACAGGTCTTTGGGTGTTGTTTTAATGTTTCTTGGTGTGTGTGGGTGTTCTGCTATGTAGTGTAGCGGGTGTGATGTGTTTGTGGTGGCTGCGGCAAGTGTTTGTGTGCCTCTCATGTCCTGGAGCCGCAGCGTCTACGTCGTGGGACCAACCCCCAACCCCAAGAGTTGGGGGCCAAACGGCGGCAACCAACCCTGGCCACCGGCTCTTCGCAGGTAGCATCGATCCCCAAGAGGAGCTACGTCTGCCTTGGGGAGTACTACAACCGTATTCTAGGGGTTAAAGCACTTTCTGCCCCAGAGTACAAGCCAGATATCAAGTCAATAATCCTTGCAGGAATTCTACGGACCTGCAGAAAATCCCACAGCATTCCACAATGCACCAAATTCTATTCAGATTGTGCTCCTCTGGGTCCCATATTTGGAGCAGAGCTTTTTTCAGGGCTTGGTAAGTAGGCCTGAGGTCATGGTCCCTCTACAAGACTACTAATTTTTTTCAATCAATTTCCATTAATATTTTCAATATGGTGATGCACTTTTTCAATACTGTCCCCGTTAATGCCACTTTTATATAGCTCTGTGGCAGACAATGAACTGTAGCAAGTCTCCAATAATTAAAATACCTTCAGCTCATCCATCTTTCAGCAGAATGATATCGTCACATCCAATGTAAACAGTATGCCAAAATTTTGTTTACAAGAAAACCCCAAAGCATTAGTTTTCCCCACTTTTCATTCTACTGTCCATCTACATTGATCAATTCCATCTCATTATTCTTCATGACTTTAAATTCTTCTAGCTTCTTTAGAGAAAATAATGCTGCATGGACATGAAACAATGTAAGCTACTCTACAAGGATGGAAACTATATACAACAAGCAAAGCATTAGGAGCAAATTACAGAATCTGGAATGGAGGAATAAAACAATCAATGGCAATAATAATATGGCCGAAATTATTCAAAAAATGTAATACAAAAACATGCTGGTATTCAGATGGACTGGGTAAACCCGAGAGATTGACGTCATGGAGAACCATCTCCCTACTGTCCATCTTCAAAACCTGTCAACTTCTTCATTCAATCTTTGGACTGGGCCAAAGATATTCAACTTTGACTGTATCTCCTCCATCTTTTCAGCTGCTCCCCTCTTCCTACTACTATAAGCAACATAAAAACAGCCCCACACTAATACAATGCAGATATATATCCAAATTCTCTTATCCTTGATTGGGCCTGAAGGCATTTCATGTGAGGTGGTCAGATGGAAGGGTGTTGAATGGGTAGTTCGTGGGTGTAAGATGGGTGCAGAGTGGGCCTTTGGTATCAATACGTGTATATAACCATAACAATAACGACTAATAATAATTGTTGCCTTGAATTTCACTGATTGGAAAATTGCAAACCCCCTAGTGGCTAGCAATGGTATGCAGACCCTCTGATAGCTCTCTCAGAGAAGAACCTCTGGATTGTGTTACACTGAAGTGGGACAGTTTCTGTCACTGGCTTATAGTAATGGTAGGAGGGGAGCAGTTGCCAGTTGTCTTCTTTTCTTATGTGAAAAGATGGAGGAAATAAAGCTGAAGCTGAGAGATCTTGGGGCCCAATCCAGAGACCAAGAGTCCCTTGAAGAACGCACCTCCTGATGGAGGCAAAGGTGTTGACAGGTTCCGAAGATGGATGGCAGGAAGATGAATCTTTCTGATGTCCATCTTACAGGACCAACAATAGCAGGTACCCATCACTTTATCATGCATGGCAGACATAAAACAACATTGTATAACTTTTATGTCAAATTCTCACATGCTAAAGAATGCTACATGCAAAAAAGGAGAGATTAGATCAAGGATTGTGGATGAAGTTTTAGGTCTTTTGTATGTATTTACCTAGTTGTATTTGATTGAAAACTTATGCTATCAAGAGAAAACTGCATACTATATATATAAATATACTTTTTTTATTAATCAACTGTGCATATGGTAAAATAATAAATAAAAATGGAGAAGAATATTCCAATATTTCCCTACATGGTACAGTTCAATAATTTTGAAAACAGTGCAAACAATGCTAACTTACAACAGTTTCCTACAGAACTATGATGCTTTCTTCCCACTTCAGTATTCTGGTACCCATTGGTTTCAATGTTCCACAAACAGAAAATAAAAAGAAAGAAAAAACAAGAAAGGGAAAAAATAAAAGAAAAGAAAAAAGAAAAGGGAAAAATGAAAGAAAAGGAAAAAGAAAAGAAAAAGAGAAGAGTGATGTATATAAAAAGAAAAATCCAAATTTCCAGTGCACCAAAGTGGCATTCACTTATATGGATGAAGAAATGATAAAGAAGATACTAACTACACTAATAAGACCAAAACTTGAGTACGCAGCATCACTTTGGACACCCAGTACCAAAAAGAATATTAAGAAACTAGAAAGATTACAAAGAGCGACAACCAAACTAGCACCGACTCTCGCCGAACTAACATATGAGCAAAGACTATCCAAACTGAACCTACCAACTCTGGAACAAAGAAGAGAAAGAGGAGATTTGCTGACTATCTACAGAATAATGAAAGGAATGGAAGTTTTAGACAGGAATGACCTGTTAGTGTGGGACAACGGTAAAACGAGAGGACACGGAAAAAAACTGAAAAAAGATAGTTATAGAAAAAACTTGAAAAGGAACAGTTTCCCACACAGAGCGATTAATACATGGAACAAATTAGACAACAAAACAGTATGTGCAAACACTATACAAGATTTTAAGATAAAATTTGATGCAGAGAGATACAAAGACGGGTCACCACGAGCATAGCTCCCCTCCCGTATATTACAACAAGGTAAATACTGTCATCAACCAGTCAACAGGACATGTAAGGATTCATGAACAGATGTCAACTATGATCAAAGCCAGAAGACATGCAACAGCTGCACCACATACTGATCAATACTGGAAGTCCTATCATATAGATAGCAAATATCAGAGCTAGCTCTTTCATGTCATTCTTTGGGAGGGCACAAGAATTATGGCACCATGCCCTATATGTAAAAGGTGACTAAATGAGGGAAAGTTGAGATGACTACGGACCTCTCAATTTTTTCTATTTCGCCTTTGAAGTGCCAAAGCAAAGGTATACTTTGAATTGACCACCCTCTTGTAAGAGGTATTGAGCCACATACAGACACATATGTACCAGTTTCACAACCAGTCACATATTTAATCACCAACAAGACCAGAAATTCACAGATAAATCTTCTATGTACTACCTTCACAATCAGAAAGTAGATCACCAACAAGTGCAGAAATGCTGTTCTAAAAATAACACTAAGGTAACTTTAAATACAAAGTGGTGGGGAAGATGTTGAGACCAAAATCCATGACACAAGCTTTTCAAAAGACTTGGGCTTCTTTGTATCCTAAAAACCACAAAAACTCGATCATGTCTGTGGCTGCAGCATATGACAGTGATGGCCAAAAGAGTAACAATGGCAGACATACCATATTGTCAAGTATGCTGGAAATGTTTTTCCATTTGAGACAAATGTATACAATGTGAAAGTATTCCTACATTCTAACACAATAAATGACAATCAAAACCAATATTTGTATTCTGTCTTACCATGGGTGTGTGGCTTAAGGAAGTGGAGTGCATGTGGCAGTGAATGGAGGAGTGAACATGGAGCAAGTGAATTATAAAGGAGGTAAGTAAATGCTTGGAAGTTCAACTAAGTTACATAAATATTCCAAGTCCAGTACCATTAAAATCTTTCTTACTTCATAATGACAAGACAAATGGATTCTGGATAACCAAATTTGTTAATGGAAGCAAGAAAGCTAACCAACTACCTATTCAGTGCACATTTTAACCAAAGTGGGGAGTCACAGGAGGTAGAGATAGACTAGTAAAGGAATAAGTCCGGTATGAATGGGGAAGTTCTGCCAGAAGAAGTGGGAGATGACTGTGAAAGATTCTTCTTTGTCCACAATCTCTTGTACATGGAGAGATAGAAGCATTGGCTAACATAATACAATAAATTATCAGAGAAAAGGTGCTGTGGGAATTACCTGACACTATGTGCAGAGTTGAAGTTGTTACTTCAGTATCAAGAAATGACTTTACATCAGAGTGCCAAGTCTTCCAAGCAGGTGGCTATAGGGTAACAAGTACATTATTCAGTATAAATTGCAAGTCAGTTCCAAAGCACTACAATGCAACACTAAAAAACCCATAGGCCAATGGAAATAATGAGAGCAACACCTGATAATGGTTCACAGCTAACATTCAAAAGCTATTTAAAAGCAAATTTTGGCTACCATAGCAACTAAACCCCAATCTACAGGTGGAATAGTTATGTATATGGGATCTACTGATAAGGTTTATCATTGAAAATTAAAGGCAATACAAACTATAATACCACACAGATGTTGTTTAGGTGCACCGACATCAAAAGGCCATGGAACACTTAGACAATAAAACTGAAATATTCTTTACGGCACAGCTCCCCCCACCTCTTGTGCTGACTTAGAAACGTCAAGTATATGAACCTAGATCTCTGGAAGAATTACAAATTTCTCTTTAACATCAACCTGATCTCCTAAACCTTTTTACGTGAGAAAATCTGACAGCTGGTGACTGCACCCCTCTTCCTATTACAATTACCGTATTTTTCAGACCATAAGGCGCGGGAAAAATCCTTAAAATCGGCCAAAATCGGGTGGTGCGCCTTATGTGTGGCTTCAGTGCAAAAAAATGCCTCAGATAGTGATGTACTATTTTGACACGTTTCGTAGCTAGCCTGCCGACGGCGACAGTGCATGATAGGCCTAGCAAAAGTTACAACTAAGTTATAACCAAGATGCATGTATCTTGACAAGAAAATTGTGAAAACTTCGACAGTTTTCGGGTCGCCACAGCATTCATTCACGCTATCATGGCTATGACATGATAGCGTCCACAACACAGACAGCCATTTTGCATTGGTATAGTCTCGCTCCACTCAGACTGTAGTCATTTGGGTATTTTTTTTAGTTTCGATCATGGGCGTAATATAGTAATATACATACATACATACATATACCAAGGCTTTTTCCCCCTTCCAAGGGAGGTAGCCACAAAGGGAAAGGCATTAAAACACTCCCACCCATTTCATCCCTAAATACACTCCACACCCCTCCCACCCTTCCTCTCATCTGAGCACCTCCTGGATGACGGGTCATCCCTGAACCCTGCCCACCGCCCTGGGTCAGAAGCAGTGTCGCAAGACACAGTACATCCACAGCAAGGCCGCTTCATTTAATCGGCGACCCCCCCTCTCCGTCCCCCTTTGCATATAAGGAGAGGACGGGGAGAAATCCCTTCGGGCTGCGTCAAAATTTACTCACACATACTACCCCCCCACCCCGCCCATTCCTCCTCATGCAGTCACAACATCATCCATATACAACCATTCTCCACTCACCTCTGTCTTCCGTCCTCTCCCTTCCTTCCTCAACAGACATTCCCCTCTTCCCCAAAGCCCCTTCACCCCATCCATCCACCTCATCCTAGGACGTCCCCTCATGTTCACTCCCTCCACATCTGCCTTCCATACCTCTTTTACTAGTCTTTCTTCACTCATTCTTTCCATGTGTCCAAACCATCCTAATATTCTTTCATCAACCCTCTCTCCCCAATCCTTTTTCACCCCTGTTCTCCTCCTCACCTCCTCTCACTCTATCTAGCCTAGTAACCCCCACCATACTTCTCAGACACCTCATCTCAAACACATTCAAACTCCTTCTCTCTTCTTCTCTTATGTTCCACGTTTCTGCCCCATACAGTGCTGTTGGCACAATCACTCCTTCATACAGTCTCCTCTTCGCATCCATTCCCAAATGTCTATTTCTCATTACACTCTTTAAACCACCAAGGCATTTACTCGCTTCTCTCAATCTACATTCTACCTCCACCTTCACTCCACCTTTTCCTGCTACACTTGCACCCAAGTATCTAAAACTATCCACTTCCTCCAGTCGCTCTCCCTTAATGTTCACTTCCAGTCTACTGCCACTTTCACCCCTTGTACATCTCATCACCTTACTTTTACCCACATTTATCTTTAGCTTTCTTCTATCACATACTCTCCCAAACTCTGCCACCAGCTTCCTCAATAGTAATATAAAATTAATTATTAATTTTGTAAATTAAAATGTATTAACGTAATATGCAATTTTGTGGGTGGAGATGAAAATAAAAAATACCTTGCTACAAGCAAATATGCTAATGAACAAAGTCGGTAGCATAGGATCGGGACGCCAACGTCTCTCACGACGACAACAATGAGGACGAGCCGGATGACATTTAATTTGCAGGTAATGATTTATTAAACACAGGTTAGGTTAGGTTAGACGAATTTATCACCCTTTCATATCTTCGACGGTGGCATCTATCATAACAAACATGGCGTACCATTCGTCCAACACGACTTCGTTACTTACGAAATCTGTTTCAGCACATTTTCTGTTTTTTATTTCCGCTCACAAAATTGCATATTACGTTGATACATTATAATTTACAAAATTAATAATTAATTTTTTATTGCTATATTACGCCCATGGTCGAAACTAAAAAATTACCTTCATTTGTAATCTTGTGTTTTTAAATAAATAGAGAATTCCGGGAATAAAACTGCTAATGTTGGTTTTATTCCCCACAATTCCCGTAACGTGTTTGTTTGTTTTTTAGGAGTATTGGCAGGGCAGACCGTCCATGGAGGTGGTCTGATTTCACTGACCAAAATAAAAATATATATAATCTATTTTTGTAATTTTGCTAAATCCCAACTGATTTTTCTCATTCAACAACGAAAATATTGTTCTGAATGCACTCACATATGCATGATTATCCAATGACGAGACACGGTGCACCTTATGGTCAGGTGCGCCTTATGGTCAGGTGCGCCTTATGTAAGGACAGGGAATAGCAAATTATGGGTGTGCCTTATGGTACGAAGCGCCTTATGGTCCGAAAAATACGGTAGGTGGTAATAAAGAAACCCCTCACATAAATGCAACAAAGACAATAGTCCAACACTTCCTCTATCAAGAGATCTATGAGAAAGGTCAGACATCATTTCCTTCCACTGTGGGGGGTGAAGGTTTCCAGTCAATAAAATTTGAGGCAATAATTATCATCATAATTATCATTGTATCATTACCATTACAACAAAACACGTCATGTTGATTGAGCTAAACACATATATATGTGCTCATGCAAAAATTTCAAAGTTATGAAAATAAAAAAAGTGTTCACATAATTCAAATCACTGATGCATGGTCTTGAATGGCTTGACAGATCAAGATAGAAATAATCTAATACATCTATCAATATAATAGGGCTTCTTCCAAGGGAAATAGCCAAGACAAAGGCATGTACTTACTCCCACCCATTCCACTCCCATCCACCACCCTTTCCTCCCTCTCATCTTTGCTCTTTATGGATAAAGGGTCATCCCTGTCTTGTGCCCACTGCCTGGATCAGAAGCAATGCAGCAAGACAAAGTACATCCACAACAAAGCTGCTTCATTTCATTTGTGACCCTCACTTTCCGTCCCCTCATGCAGAAAATAGAGAAGACGGGGAGAAATCCCTTTAGACTGCATCAAAATATCATCCATACACAACCATTCTCTACCCACCCCTATTTCCTGCCTTCTCTCTTCCTTCCTCAACAGACATTTCCCCTTTTGCTTATAGGCCTTTTCACACCATCCATCCATTGCATCCTCTACCATCCCCTCAAGTTCACTCCATCCACCTCTACCTTCCATGCCTCTTTTAATAATCCTTCTTCACTCATTCTTTCCATATGTCCAGACCATCCCATTACTCTTTTGTCAGCCCTATCTGCCATCTCCTTTTCCATCACCACTCTTCTCCTCACCTACTCATTTTTCACTCTATCCAACCTTATAACCCCTATCATACTCCTCAGACACTTCATCTCAAACACATTTAAACTTCTCCTTTCTGCCTCTCTCAAAGGATTACATAGGAAGAGCATGCTAACAGGAGACCTTTTGTTCCATACCTAGGTCTGATGCAAGAAAAAATAAAAATAATAAATGAATGAATAGATAAACAAGTAAAAAAATAAACAGATATTAATAAACAAACATAATAACAAATGAAAAACAATAAAATAAAATAAATGGCAGGCTTTACAACATACTTCTTAAATGTTTAGCTGAATGAATCTTTAAATTTTGAACTATATTAAAATGCACTGTCACTGTAGGAAGTTTATTCCATTTATTTACTACATGGATGGCAAAGTTGTTTCTACCTACTTCCAAATTAAATCTACTTCCTGATAGTTTGAGACCATTATTTCTTGTCTGATTCATATTCAGTGTGAAAATTTCATCACTTGATGTTGTCCATTACCTTTAGAATCTTAAAGAACTGTATTACATCACCCAAGTCTACATTTTTTTTAGGGAAAATAGATTCATACGTTTTAATAGATTTTTGTACAATTTATTTCTGATATTTAGAATTAGTTTTGTGGCTTGCTATTATACTTTTCCAATATTTCAAAATCTTTAATGAGATTCAGGGACCATATGGATACAGCATATTCCAAATGTGGATAAACTAATGATTTAAATAGCTTATTAATGACTGTTTTTTGGCTACCTCCCTTATAAGGGGGAAAAAGCCTTTGGTATATGTTAATGACAAATGGACTTTTAAAACCAAAAGGTCATGCAATCAGTCCTTAATCTTATTTGCTTTCTCTGAGGCAGAAATACAATGCTTAGATGATTTGAGATTATTACTGATAATTACACCAAGATTCTTTTCACTATCCACTTTTGTTAATCTATTCTATCTATATATCAAGAGCTTTTTCCCCCTTTTACGGGAGGTAGCCAAGTCAGAGGCATGTACCTATTTCTACCCATTTCACTCCCACCACCCCCTCCATCCCTCCCATCTCAGCTCCTCATGGATGACAGGTCATCCCTGCATCCACCAACTACCCTGGGTCAAACACAATGCAGCAAGACACAGTACATCCACAGCAAGCACTTTACTTAATCAGTGACCTCCCCCATCCCTCTCCATCCCCTCATGCAGAAAAAGAGAAGACAGGGAGAAATCCTTTCGGGCTGCATCAAAATATCATTCACACATAAGCACCCCCTAACCCCCATCCCTACCTTCCTTGCATAACAGCATCATCTATACACATCCTCCACTCATCCCTATCTGCAGCTTTCTCACTTCCTTGCTCAATAAATATTTCCCTCTTGCTCAGCACCCCCTTCACCCTATCCATCCATCTCATACTTGATTGTCCCCTCAAGTTCACTCCCTCCATCTCTGCCTTCCACACCTCTGTTACAAATCTTTCTTCACTCAATCTTTCCATGTGTCCAAACCATCCCAATAACCTTTCATCAGCTCCATCTGCCATCTTTTTCCACTCCCGCTCTCCTCCTCATTTCTCACTCTATTCAACCTAGTAACCCCCTACTATACTTCTCAGACCTTTCATCTTAAATACATATAAAGTTTTCCTCTCTGCTTCTGTTAAATTCCAAGTCGGAGCTCCATGCAATGCAGTCAGCATAATCATCCCTTTATACAATCTCCTCTGCATCCATTCCCAGTTGCCTATTTCTCAACACTTTTTAATCCAAGATATTTACTTGTTTCTCTCAATCTAAAATTCACCTCAACTTCTACTCCTTCCTTTCCTGCCACAGGTAACCCCAAATACCTAAAGCTATCCACTTTCTCCAGCCTCTCTCCTTTTAGACTTCAAACTCACTGCCACCCTCTATCCTTGTACATTTCATCACCTTACTTTTACTCACATTTTACTTCAACTTTCTCATATTGCATACCTTCCCAACCTTTTGTTACTAACTCCTTTAATCCTTCCTCTGATCCTGCCACAAGTGCAGTGTCATCAGCAACCAACAACTGGCTCACCTCCCACTTTTCTCCATTTTTTTTAATAATCTCTAGTCCCCTGCCCATTGCCCTCACCTTTACCTCATTCACCACACCATTCATGTACACACTGAACAGCCATGGCGACATGACACATCCCTGACTCAATCCCACCTTTACCTAAAACCACTTGCTCTATCCATTTCCAATTCTAACACAGGCTCAACAATCTGATCCCTCTGTTGAGTGTAGTTGGGAAGGCTTAATTTAATGAATTTCCAAATAACTTGTTGTTATTTCTACCTGTGATCTTACATTTACTTGTATTAAATTTCATTACCATTTTTTCAGACTATTACTCTTGTTTATCTAAATCTTCTTGAATATCAAATTGGTTTAGACAATCATTTGCCATTCTGCAGTTTTGTATCATCAGCAAATTTGGAGATAGTAGATTTCAGCCCATGGTCAATATAATTTATGAGTACTATGAATACAAGTGTCACAAGAACGGAACCCTGAGAAACTTCGCTTATAACATTTTCCCATCTAAGTTTTGCCATTTAGAACAACCCTCTGTTTACCATCTTTTAACCAGTTACTAGTCCAGTTTAATAGTCTACCACTAATTTTCTGTGAAGCAAATTTCGTAGGTAGTTTTTCATGCGGGATGGTATCAAAGTATTCACAAAGTCGAGATATAATAAATCTATATTGTTTCTTTTGTCATAATTTGATATGACTGTGTTGTAGAATTCAAGTAGGTTATCGATGCATGAATATTTCTATCTGAATCCTTGCTGGCTATCATTTATTAAACTGTTTCTAAATGGTGTTTGATAGCATCTCTGATAAAAGTTACCATAATTTTTCCTACAATTGGCTTCTTTTTGTCATCCTTTTTGAATATGGGGGTAATGTTAGCTAACTTCCATTTTCTTGGGACATCTCTAGATATTATTGATTTTTTGAAAATAATTTCTAATGGAACAACAATCTCATTTTTCATTTCTTTCAAGATTCTTGGATGCCAGCCACTAGACCCAGATGTTTTATTAACTTTGAGTTTTGATTGTCTTTTATTATATACACAGTATAAGTGACTTTTCCCTAGACTTATCATAGGTTTCAGTTAGGACTTTGGTTTGAGGTGTTTCATTTATGGATACCGAGTTAAATTAGCTATTTAAAATGTTGCACATTACTTCATTTGAATATTCAAGTTGAACATCAGCACATAATAGTAGGCGACTGTGACTCCTAATGACCTTTTTATCTCTAATGTAACTACAGACTTCTTTGGGATTCTCTCTTTGGTTTTATCAGCAATATTCATTTTGTATTGTTGCTTTCTTGACAGCTCCCAAAAGCTTTCCTCCTATCCCATCAATCTGCATAACCTCCCACAGTGCCTTTCTGTCTACCCTATCATAAGCCTTTTCCAGATCCATAAAAGCCCAAAAAACATCCTTCCCCTTTCCTATAGCTTTCTCACATATCTGTCTCACATATCTACTCACACATACTACCTCACCCCCCACCCCCTGCCCATTCCTCCTCATGCAATCACATCATCCATATACAACCATTCTCCACTCACCTCTGTCTTCCGTCCTCTCCCTTCCTTACTCAACAGACATTCCCCTCTTCCCCAAAGCCCCCTTCACCCCATCCATCCACCTCATCCTAGGACGTCCCCTCATGTTCACTCCCTCCACATCTGCCTTCCATACCTCTTTTACTAGTCTTTCTTCACTCATTCTTTCCATGTGTCCAAACCATCCTAATATTCTTTCATCAACCCTACCTCCCAGCTCCTTTTTCACCACTGTTCTCCTCCTCACCTCCTCATTTCTCACTCTATCCAGCCTAGTAACCCCCACCATACTTCTCAGACACCTCATCTCAAACACATTCAAACTCCTTCTCTCTTCTTCTCTTATGTTCCACGTTTCTGCCCCATACAGTGCTGTTGGCACAATCACTCCTTCATACAGTCTCCTCTTCGCATCCATTCCCAAATGTCTATTTCTCATTACACTCTTTAATCCACCAAGGCATTTACTCGCTTCTCTCAATCTACATTCTACCTCCACCTTCACTCCACCTTTTCCTGCTACACTTGCACCCAAGTATCTAAAACTATCCACTTCCTCCAGTCGCTCTCCCTTAATGTTCACTTCCAGTCTACTGCCACTTTCACCCCTTGTACATCTCATCACCTTACTTTTACCCACATTTATCTTTAGCTTTCTTCTATCACATACTCTCCCAAACTCTGCCACCAGCTTCCTCAATCCCTCCTCCGACCCTGCCACAAGCGCAGTGTCGTCCGCAAACAACAGCTGGCTCACCTCCCACTTTTCTCCATTTTCTTTAACCATCTCCAATGCCTGACCCACTACCCTAGCATTCACCTCTCGCACCACCCCATCCATGTATAAGTTGAACAGCCAGGGCGACATAACGCATCCTTGACGAAGTCCCACCTTTACTTCAAACCACTCACTCTCTCCATTTCTAATCCTGACACAAGCTCTACTACTCTCATAAAAACATCCAGGAGGTGCTCAGATGAGAGGGAGGGTGGGAGGGGTGTGGAGTGTATTTAGGGATGAAATGGGTGGGAGTGTTTTTATGCCTTTCCCTTTTTGGCTACCTCCCTTGAAAGGGGGAAAAAGCCTTGGTATATGTATGTATGTATGTATGTATTGTTGCTTTCTTTTTTTTTATGACCTTTTTAAATCCCTCTGTATCATCACCAGAAGACTTGTATTTCTTATAAGCCTGTCTCTTAAACTCAAACTAAGTCTTCACCCCATATAGTATCATCAGCAGTATCATCCCTTCATTATGATCTTCTCTTGGCATCCATTCCCAGATCCCTATTCCTTATGACTTTTTGATCCCCAAAGACATTTACTTGCTTCTCTCAACCTACAATTTACCTCTACCTCCACTCCTTCATTTCCTGCTATATGTGACCACAATTAATTAAACCTTTATACATTTATACAATTAACCATCAAAATCAGGTATACTTGCATATGGCAATTTTTTTCATGTAATGAGTGAATGTATGCAATATCATTAGATTTTAATCTAATCACTTGGTAAATGTGAAATTCAAACTTATGTGGGGTAGGGGTGGAGATTGTCAAAGAGGAGGTAAAGTAATTAGAAAATGTGACTAAGTGCATGTAAAGACTTTGATGAGAGTAGGAGAGTATTTGAGGAATAGAAGAAAGCATGCATTATGCCAACCTAATGAGGAAAAGGATGAAAGCTCAAATGCATATGTGTATATATGAACCGCTGCGCATAAATACAGTCATGCACCACAAATACAAACACACACCACAAATATGTGTCAGAAAATGGCGTCAAAGTTTGGCACCCTTTATACATGTGTAACTCAGTTATTTTTCAAGCTATCTTGTTTATTTTTTTAATGAAGCTTATAACAAGTGTAATTATGTGATAGTCTTTCATTCAGTGCCAGCATTTTAAACTGTTTTCTGACAAAATCATGGTGCACAGCGTCAACAGGAGCAAGAGAACACACATCCACTACAATTAGACAGAAGGATGAAAATAGTGTTATATCCAATAAACTGATTCTAGCTAAGAGTTTCACATGACTCCCTTTCTACATGTAGTGCTTCATATGTATGCACATACATGTATAAATCCTTTACAAATTGCATTTCTAAATACAATATAATTTCATGATGAATCTGCAATACATACAACTTCTGATATATAGATGAGAGAATTCTAACTTCAAGGAGGAGTTATAAGATACATTCAACATCATAAACTTGAATCACATAAACGTATCCAACCAAAATGAAACAAACCCATTCCTATTCTTTTGCAAGGATAATTACACATACCTACACAACATGCATGACCATTGAACGAGTAAAAATTAAGAAAAATCTATATTCATTGACTATAGTTTCCTTTATCGACACATATCAAGGTACCTTTTTCTTCACATGATCAAAATCATAAGAAAAAGATAAACCAAAACTTTTGGGAGGATCACAGCATAAGAAAACCCCAAAATTTGTGAATAAATTCTATTTGTGTAATATGGTCGTGTGTATATATGCTGAAACTCAAAATACAGAGTTAAACAAGTCCAGACAAAGTAAATTTGTGCAAATTAAAGGATGTAAGTGCAGAAAGGTGCCCAAAGAACTCGTTTCACTCAAAGTGAATACAATTATATACACAAATACACATTCCCATGCATGAAGAACAAATGAAAGGGTGTACTGTAAGAACACCTGACAATTATCTGATATGATTATATGCATGCAACAAAAAAGTGGATCCTTAATTCATTCCTTCAATATGATGATACATTTTGCCTGATCTCTGAAAACTTTATTCAGCTGTGGGGTGATTTCCCCATCACCCAATACCAAAAAGCCTAAAACTAATCAAACTGCTTCAAAACAAAGGTATATTTTACAGAAAATAAGAGATTATCTATCTTCAAAGAAACATGGTGACATGCAATAGCTCAAACAGCCCATCACACTCCATGACACAACATTCATACCAGATTAATCCTCGAGTGTCAATCATCACAGACAAGTCAGCTAGTTCTACAACAGCTCAACACACGTAACTCTAACTCAACACTCTTACTAATGAAAACCACCTCACAACTATCTTACCTTTTGAGTTTGTTAAACCTCCGTCCAAGTTCTGTTGGAGAATCCTGGATGAGAGCTGAATACATGTTGGTTGCCACCAGAAGAATACACAGCAACACAGGACCAAGAATAGCCCCTTCCACTCCCCAACAAAAGATTCCTCCAGCAATGGCTAAACCAGTAAGATACGGATGACCTCCACTGAAATAAGAAAGACCATCTTCACAGTTTCTCATTCTACAATATCAAATCTATACTATTATCTGGGATTCTACATACATACACCAAAAGGTTTTTTCCCCCTTACAAGGTGGGGGTGCCAAGATAAAAGGGAGGGAAGAGGGTGGCTACCTGGGGAAAAAAGCCTTTGGTATATGTATGTACAAGGGATTCTACTTACAAATAACATATATAACATATGATATGTAACTGAAGCAATTGGTGACTAAGTTAGCAGGGTACATGAGAGGAGAGGAGAGTTATGTAATACATACATACATGTATCAAAGGCTTTTTTCCCCATTATAAGGGAGGTAGCCAAAAAACAGACATAAAAACCACTCCCACCCATTCCATCCCTATCACACTACACTCCTCTCCACCCTCTTATTTTGCCACCTCCTGGATGACGGGTCATCCCTGCATCTTCCCCACTGCCTTGCGTCAGAAGCAGTGTCACAAGACAGCACATCCACAACAAGGCCACTTCATGAGTTATGTAATAACTTGTTAAAAGTTTTCATGACTGGAATACAAGATGAAACATTGGGCTCTGTCTCTTCTGTATTAGTGTGGTACCGTTTCTAGTGGTCACTGGTTATTAGCTCTCCTAATGACGACAGACTGAATGTGAGTGAGAAGGATGGAAGGGTTGAGGAAACGGTTTTAGGTATGTGGGGCTGTAAGTTGTGGTGAATGGAGTGAATGTGGAGATGAATTGTAAAGTAACTCAAGTAAACATTTGGATAAAATGAATAGTGTGATGAGAGATTTATATTTGGGGGATACATGCAAAGAGGTTGTATATAGTGACTATTCACAGTACTATATGGAATACAAGGGAAGTAGAATGGAAGAATCTGAATGTTTCTGAGGTAAGGTGTTTGAGAAATATGATAAGACGGATGATCAAATGGAGGATCAATGGATGGAGCAAAAAATGTGAAGATGCGGCAACAAACGGGTATGATTGGCTAGATAATGCAGAGGTTGTTTGAACTTGAGTTAATAAGGAAAGACCAACAAATAAGAATGTGGAAAGCAGTATTGGGTGGTGTCAACACAAAAGGAAGTCTGAAAATGAGATAGATGGACAAGAGTGAAAGGAGCTTTGGATGCATGTGTGGTTTATCTGTTAAGCAAAATTGAACGAGACATATACAAACCCTTTAATGTCAGCATATATGGCAGTGTCAACACATGACATGGGCAGCAGTTGGCACACAATGAGAAGAGCAGCTTGAGAAAGAGAACCTTGGCCCCAACACAACTCTATGAAACCAGGTAAGGCTGCCCAGTAGGTCCCCAACAAAGGTACAGCCCCAAACATGGCAGCAAGGGCTACAAAGAAAAAAAAAAAATAATAATAATAATAATAATAATAATGATGATAATAATAATAACAATAAAAAAATTATATATATATATATATATATATATATATATATATATATATATATATATATATATATATATATATATATAATATTCATTAAATGCTATAATATTCATTAAATCTACCAATGAAAAACAAAGATTTTTAGGAAAAACATGAACACCACAATGAATGTTTTTAAATCTACTACACAAAATCTAGTCACAATACCTGAAGGGATATAGACTATATTTGTAGCAAAGAGGGAGTGTAGCAGCCAAGTCCACATGCCGTAAAATACAGCCATCTTGAAGGAAGCCATGAACACACCATTGACACCTTCTTCAACTGCTATACCCAGCCTAGAATATAAAATATAGGTTTAAAGTAAAAAATACTAATTAAAAATAATACATACATACATGTACCAATGGCTTTTTCCTCCTTAAAAGGGAGGTAGCCAAAATCAAAAGGTATACTCGTAATTCCACTTCCACCCATTTCACACCCAGCCACCACTCCCATTCACCACCACTCCCTCCCTCCTTCTATTCTTGGCTCCTTCTGGATAACAAGTCATCCCTGCATCTTGCCCAATGCCATGGGTCAGAAGCAGTGCAGCAAGACACAGCACATCCACTTCATTTAAGTGGCAAGCCCTTTCCATCCCCTCATGCAGAAAAGGAGACGGGGAGAAATCCCTTTGGGCTGCATCGAAATATCATTCACATGTAACCACTTCCTAACCCCCATCCCCCAACCACTCACTTCTATGCATCACAGTATCATCCATACACGACCATTCTCCACTCACCCCTGTCTTCTGTCATCTCCCTTCCTTCCTCAACAGACATCCCCCTCTTTCTCAATGGCCCTTTTACCCCCATCCATCCATCTCATCCTCAGTCACCACCTCTTGTTTACTCCATCCACCTCTGCCTTCCACTCCTCTTTTACTAATCTTTCTTCACTCATTCTTTTCATGTGTCCAAACCATCCCAGTACTATTTCATCAACCGTATCTCCCAACTCCCTTTCCAGCCCAGCTCTCCTCCTCACCTCCCCATTTCTCACTCTATCCAGCCTAGTAACCCCTACCATACTTCTCAGACATTTCATCTCAAACACATTTAAACTCTTCCTATCTTATGTTCCACGTTTCTGCCCCATACAGTGATGTCAGCACAATCACCCCTTCATATAATCTCCTCATAGCATTCATTCCAAAATGTCTATTTCTCATTACACATGTAAATAAAATAAATAAATAAATTAGATAAACACAGTCAGAGAGACAGACACACAGAGAGAGAGAGAGAGAGAGAGAGAGAGAGAGAATGATTTATGCTCCTGAGACAGGGGGGGACGAGAATACCACTGGCATGTTATAAAAGGTGACCATATGGGAAAAAGGGGGAGGGGACTGGGATATTTCTTTCTGTATTTCTAATCCTATGAGGAGTTGAGGCATACTTTGACTTGGCCAACCCCCTAACAAAGGGGAAAGCAGAAAGAACCACAGGTATATCCATACATTAATTCAATATAAATAAACTTTCACATCACTTCTTGAAATCTATCAAGATTTTACCAAAAAATAACCAGTACCTGCTCATTTGTCCTGGTGCAAGGTTACTAATGATGGCCACAGGCTTATATGCAGAATTACTGGTGCTGAGAACATAAAACAGTGCTGACATGAAGACAACCTGGAGAGAAAACAAAAAAACACAAGCAAGTTAGATTTAATTAACAGCTGCTACATTTTCATCATAATCATTAAGCCTCACATCAGCCCTTTTGTCATTTTTTATAAAAACATATCCATATATTGCAGCTCCAGTAGTGCCAAAATCTTATTTTTATCTTATTTCTTTTATTTCATTTTTTTCATAACTATGTGGAATGATATCAGTTACAAAACCATACAGTGAATATCAATCTGTTAACTCAATTCTCTTCCACAAGAACCCACAAGCCCCTAGGAACTGCTTATAGCTACTAGTAACTAGTGCATTAGTTACACTTTTTTACTTACCGTATTGATAATGAAGTTCAGAAGAGATAGCCCTCCACCCAGCAGAAGTGATGATGCAGCAGTGATGGCAGAGAGTGCAAGGGAAAGGTTGCTCATCAGGATTGCCCAGACCGATTCCAACACACTCATCACAGTTCCCAGGTTCTCCTTCACGAGGTCACTCAAGACGGAGAAGTTGAATAGGCCTGGCAAACATTTAGTTCTTAACTAGTATAGAGTTTGCAAACTGCCTACAGTGATCACTCAATATAACAACTTGAAATTCTGTGACATTCAAAAAGCTGTTTAGCACACAATAGATTAGGAAGCAAGCAAAAGTTGTTGAGAAGACAATTTGTTCATCCTTGATGAAACCCATTAAAATGTTTTGAATAGTTATCATCTCCCATTTATCATTCACAATCACTGAATCATATTTCTGGCAACAGTTTGGAAGGGTAAAGGTAACTTCTACTTGCAGTCTTAAATAATAATGATCATATGTTTGGAGACATAAAAATAAAAATAACATATTAAGAAATAATAAGGATCACCAGGAATACTGTAAAGCAACAGCATTCCCCTGAAATACCATGTACAACTGATTACCAGACTATGCGTCTGTTAACAAATCCTTCTTATGGTCCTAAAACAAGGCCAACATATCTAGAAAATGGCCTACACAAGCTTATACTAAAAACAAATAAATCATTGACTAAATACAACATAATGGTCAATAAACCATACACCTGTGTCACGTGTGCTTGACAAGGTTGAGATGTACAAAGCATAAAGCTTATATATTTTCATAAGCATTGAGAAATTATCAGAAAATAAGATATATATCATGTTGGGAGCTGGGGGAAAATCAAATTTATTCAATATACAAATATGATAATATATATATAATCAGTATCCAAATTTTTAGTTAAATTGCATATCCCAGACAGCTGAGAAAATGAAATTCTATAGGATGGGTCATGACAAAACAGGAGCATTAAACAAAAGATACAAGTTAATCTTGCAAAACAGAAAATATGTAACTAATCAGGATGAGGTATAATCAAACTGACACTGAGATTTAGCTTCCATCTAAATAAATTAACTGTGCAAGCCACACCCATCATCTCCCATCCTGACTCGTAGACCTTAGTTCTCTCCAACCTATTGTCTGATGAAATGAACAGATGGCAGAATGGGGAGCAATATGTTAGTCACTATTAAAAAATAAACAAATAAATAAATAAATAAATAACAATAATAAAATAAAATAGCATTAAATTTTTTGAAATCAAAGATGCTAAAATCCCTCAAAGTTTTAGTTAATGAACACATTTGAAGATATAGGACAACTTGAGCCATTAGTTTACTGCAAACAATAAAAACAAAGCACAGCAAGCGCACAATGCAACAAAGAAAATGTTCAGAATATGAGCCACAATATTTCTACAAAACAGACATTGGTCACTGAACATGTTTAGAGGAGAGATTACTGAGGACATTAGTTTGGATGTAAATCACAAAAACTATAAATGCAGCAAGTGAATGAAATAACAGCATGGAAAGAAGACAATGGGCAGGAAAGAGAATGACGTACTAAAAGTTTTATTTGGATTTCTAGTTCACCTTTTCCACCTGATGAAAGGGAACTCTATACATGAGAAAGAGAGAGAGAGAGAGAGAGAGAGAGAGAGAGAGAGAGAGAGAGAGAATGAGAGAGAGAGAATGACAGAGTAAGAAACAGAGAAACATAGACAGAGAGACAGAGACAGTGAGAAAGATACAAGAGACATAGATACAGAGACAGAGAGACAGAGACAGAGAAAGAGAGAGCAAGAGAGAGAGAGCAAGAGAGAGAGAGAGAGAGAGAGAGAGAGAGAGAGAGAGAGAGAGAGAGAGAGAGAGAGAGAGAGAGAGAGAGAGAGAGAGAGAGAGAGAGAGAGAGAGAGAGAGAGAGAGAGAGAGAGAGAGAGAGAGAGAGAGAGAGAGAGAGAGAGAGAGAGAGAGAGAGAGAGAGAGAGAGAGAGAGAGAGAGAGAGAGAGAGAGAGAGAGAGAGAGAGAGAGAGAGAGAGAGAGAGAGAGAGAGACAGAGAGACAGAGAGAGAGAGAGAGAGAGAGAGAGAGAGAGAGAGAGAGAGAGAGAGAGAGAGAGAGACGGCAGCCACACAGGCACTGAGTTGGTATGTGGTGTTTGTTGGGAGGTAGTGACATCATGATAACGGCTGGTACCCGGCATAACGTCATGACAGAAAAAGACCCCCCTGTACGATAGACCATTGTTTTTTGTCCCAGCATTATGCCAGTGCACTCACTCAGCATAATGCTGTGACGGGCACTGTATATGATGAACTAAATTATGATGTATGATGCATATGATGATTAAATTGAAATGTTTTGTGTAATCTATTACATAATTCCATTATATAATAGTGAAAAATAAATGAAGACTATGGACTGACAGTAATAAAACCCAACACTGAGTTAGGTCAAACTGAATAAAATTCAGTCAAAATAAAATGGAATGAAAAATAACTCGTCAAAAATAAAATTCTGGGAGAAGAAAATAAAACAGAGAGAAAAATAAAATAAAGTACAATAAATAAATACATAAAAATAAAAAACAAATAAATAAATAAAATAAAATAAAAATAAACAAGCAAGTTATAATATTAATATGTAACAGAAAAAGACATAGCTCCTCACCAACTATTCTTCAACTAAATTATACAACATACTTGCATAGTTACCAGAACTGGGCGCGTTCCTCAGTGCATTCCTAGGTGCATTCCTCAGTGTCATGAGCAAAGTCATGCCAGTCTGTACAGCCAGGAACCCACCCAGGAATGCGTCCAGCTCCGATTGTCACATATGATTTTGCCAAAAGTTCTGGTTCACAGACAAAGGTGTACTTAGATGAGAAAGGAGAGCCAAGGCAAACTGATAACATTTGTCAAGCTGCCAATGGTTTGCAACCGAACTCATGCTACATTTCCCAATACCAAATTACCTCTCGCATACTCAATCACCTCCTCACAATCTAACAACTCGATAGACCTGAATACTGAAGACAATGCCAAGAAATCTGGAAAAATATAAATAATGCAAGTGTAACGTAATCCTGATATATAGCACCAGTATGGATGCTAAATCAGTCAGCAGCATTCAATACTAAAAGAAAATTATGTAATAAAGTGACTCAAACTTCTATAAAAAGCATATTGATTGACAATACTCTGGACTATGTAGACTGCAGTTATTACCTAAAGTATTTCACATTGAAGAGTTTGATTCTATGTTGTGCCACGTGCTTTGCAAGCTAAAATAAAAACATGCCAAAGGAACAAAAAATGCCTACGTATTTTTAATTCACACAAATGATAACAATATAAGCAATTACCATGCAATACATAAACCCATCTGTTACATTCCGTGAACCCACAACGTGTAAATGCTCTTGTCCGACAACCACTATGAGGAGTGCAAGTTCCTTGATAAGTGATCATTTTAATACCCTTGTTTAATTTGTGGTACATAAACAAGTTTTTCACCAAGTCACTTGACTATTGTGCTTGCATGACTATTAACTCCTTTATCCTCCTCCTGCTCTTCCAGAGGAAACATCCTGGGGAGCAAAGGGATTGGTATAAACAGATTTTAACTGTCAGGTCAAGCTGGGCAAGAGCTATACTTTGCTGCACTGTGTGGCCAGGGTGCATGGTGATCTTTTATCTCCAATGTCATGAGATAGGTAGCTGAAAGGGCTTCTGTTTGTTTTTGATGTGGGTGTGTCCTATAACTCGGCCAACTCCATAAGGAAAACAGGGCCTTCATTTTGTATATTCTGTCTACATACCAAGGGCTTCTTCTCCCTTATAAGGGAGGTAGTCAAGTCAAAGGCACATACCCACTCCCATCCACCACCCTTGTTTCCCTCTCATCTTAGCTCCTCATGGATGAAGGATTGTCCCTGTCTCCTACCCACTGCCCAGGTCTGTAGTAATGCACCAAGACACAGCACATCCACAGCAAGGCCACTTCACTTAGACAGCAGGCCCCCATCTGTCTCCTCACGTGGAAATGGAGAAGACAGAGAGAAATCCCTTTGGACTGCATGAAAATATCATCCACACACAACCATTCCAAACTTCCCTCCATCCCCCATCCTCTCCCTTCCTTGCTCGACAGACATGTGTCTATGCCTATTCTATGTTGGTTCGGTTTCAATGCTGGGTGACAGTCTCAATGCAGTCATATCAATGTGGTTCTTGATGGTCATGGGAGGGATTTCTCAGCTAGGCTGTTACCCCAGGGTGTCCGGTGAAGTACAGAGTTGGAGGTTTTCGGAGTTTGGGAATTACAAAACAAGCACTCCTAAAACCAAAAAACCAGTTCAAAGAATTGACCAATCAATGCGCTGCCTTGGTTTTCTCTATCAAAAGACCTGCAATCCCAAGCATCCAGCAACAATTCTTTGGCTGACCCATTTGCCACTCAGAAAAATATTGTACTCTAGTGCGTACTGCATTTCTTAAGCAGTAAGATTTTGTGTTCTGTCTCCTGAGTTGTCCATCTACTTTTGGCAGATGGTATAAGTTTTCAGGCCAATCTTTTATTGATATAATTTCAGTGGCATATCATTCCATTCAGCAATCAAGTGAACTCAAGACTGACTGGACTGTTATCAAAAATTGATCAAATTCTTAGCCATTTCTAAATAAAACCTTCTAACATTGCCAAAGCACAATTCATAGAAGCATATTGAAGGAGTTAGTGAAATACATCATGCTACTTTATTCTAGTTGTGGCAGTTCCCAAATCATCCCAGTTTCACTGAGCCTCTCCCACTTCAAGGTTACCTTGAGGAACAATGCACAATAAAATTTTGTGCCGTTTAATTCAAATATTTCAATTTTCACTAAATGTGCTTTGAGAAACCTAAATCAAACAATGTGAATCATCTGAAATTTATAACAAAATCAATCATAAATAGAAACCTTTCTCCAAGTATGAAAACCTCGAATTATATTACAATTTCACAGAAGTGTCTAGTTTCCCTGCTAATTTGTTTGCTCCATATATAACTCCTCTTAGGAAGAGCTAAGATGAGGGGGAGGAAAGGGTGGTGGAGGGTAGTGGAATGGGAGGGGATAGTAGGTATAGGTACGTGTCCTTTGTACGGGGAAAAAGCTCTTGTTATATACACAGATAGATATATATAACTTCCATGACAAATCTGCACTACCTTTCCTCTTATGGGTATCACTTATTTCCTGACTGTCATTACAACTCAAATTAAAATAATGTTTAGGAGGCCAAAGGGAAAAGGAACACAGTCCCATTCTTTCCCTTTCTTTTGGTTTTGAGGATTAAACAAACCTGGCAGTTATATCTAGGTTGGTAACCCCTTCCATGTGGAAAGACATGGTAGAAAAACAGGGATGAACAGCTAACCAAGAAAAGAAAATCATTCACATGCAATTACTGGTGTATAACTCAGGAAAATAATGACAAGTTTTCATAATACAAAATCAACTGCCTATAACTTCAAATATATTAAGTGAGGAGATTTTCATAAATATCAAATTTATACCCTGCTTAAGTAACATTAATACACCAGTGACTTTAATATAACCACTTGTGGGCCATGGGCTGTGCATCCCTGTTCCATGTTATAACTGAAACTAAAGCTCTTATAAAGTAAGAACAAAAAATATACAAACTCATAACCTTTTGGTAAAAATTCTGCAACAAATAAAATAATAACTTCCTGATCTTAGAAATTACCTTTACAACTGCCCATTTGATGACATAAATATTTCAATATCTGATTTATCTCTGTTATGAACGAAGGCAAAGAAAGAGTAAACAAAATTTCAAAACATCTTCAGAAACTTTACCTTTCCTGGCAACCTCTGTCACTGGTCCCTCTGATACTGGGGAATATGGGGGGAAACATTGCAAAACCACCATAATTAGTGCACACACTCCAATACGGACAGAGCTTAGCTCGCACAAGTTTTAAAGCAACAGTACCCCTAATAAAACAGTTTCTTATAACTTTAGAAAAAAAAAAAGCTCCTTCATGGATTGCTCCTTGGAAATTTCAACTGTAATTTGCAGAACCACATCCTTATGTCACTCAGTCTTTAACTCCCATAGCCTTCTTAAGTCAGTAAACACACTAATAATATAATAGGCAAATATCTCACACTTGATACCTATGACTGAATGATCAAGTACATTAACTCAACAGAGGAAACAATGTAGAAAAAACAATAAATCATTATAAAGAACCAAACATATTAAAAAGCCTACTCTAATTATTCACAATCTTTTGTTGAGGGGCAAACATGGATTGAGGAATGACTACAATATACATTGAGGAAGTGCCATGAGCACAAACTGAAAATAAAAGGTTGGAGCGATCCCAAATATGTGATACATTCTTGCCACCAATTTTACAAAGTGAACATTCACAGACGACTTTACACCCAAAGTATCTGATACTGTTCATTTGTACATAAAAATGCTGTGGCCTTTGTATTCCATTCTCAAATATCTTGATCAATCCATGTGTGCACTGATCAAATAATTTCTATGAGGGTTAAACTAAGAATGGGACTTCATTTTTATCGTGGTTATGTTACATCAAGCAATCACTGATTGTATTATGTAATCTAGAATAAACCAAATACATAGTTATAATAAGATTACTTGGAAATTACACTCTTAAAAATGCAATTGATAATATGATGACACAATGGGCAAAATAAGCAACTCACATGACAACAATCCTGAGGCTGGACATGGTACTAACCAAGGAACCAAATATCATTTGGTTATTGAAATATCTTTGCCAAATGGAAAAAGTGACCATTACACTTGAACTCCTGTTAGAAGGTGAAGTACTGGAGCCAAGACAGAAGTCATACTGGCAAAGCAGACTCAATTTTGGGAAGATGCACTTCTTGGAAGTGAGAAAATTCTTAGAAAAAAGCTGAATGAGAGGAACTCATGAATGCTAAAATCACTGAGAGGAACTGGGACTAAGTAATGTAGGAAGTAATTTTGTTTTTCTCCAAACATAAAATGGCCCCTTCAAATACCATGTATGGAAATGGTAAATAAATATTTTTAGGATACAGGAAAACCCTACCTGGTGTCTTCTTGAGTCCTTCTACAAAGTTATCAAAGGACAATGCCACTGCTTCTGTAGTGACAATAGGACCTGGGGTTGGGGTTTGTGGATGAGCAGTCAGCCATGCCTGGTAGACTCGATCCCACAACTCAACAACCTGAAATAATTAATGTCTATCTATAGACTGAAAGGGTTTCTCTTCCTTAAAATAGAGGTTGCCAGCAAAGGCATGCACCAACCCCCAATCCATCCCACACCCATTTGTTTCCCTTTCATATTAGCTCCAATTTATGAATAAAGGAACCTGTGTTTATGTTTGTGAAAAAATTATCATTTGCAACACTATAATAGCAATCTATTCCCTTAGTTTATATTTCATTACTTGTAGAAATAACACAATGCATAGAAACACAACATCCTCCCCTCTCTCACTCCCATAACATTCATCTTCCTCACCCCTTCCTACTTAACCGTTTCACATATTCCATTAAAGAACAAGAAAAAGAACTACTCCAACAACTACAAACTTCACCTAACAAAAACAAGTAAACTGGAGAAAGAAAAAAATAATACATACATACACCAAGGGCTTTTTCCCCCTTACAAGGGAGGTAGCCAGAGTCAAAAGATATAATTCCACTCCCATCCATTTCATCCCCACATACTTCACTCCCATTCACCACCCGTCCCTCCCTCCTTTTCTTGGCTCCTCTTGGATGAAGGATCATCTCTGCATCTTGCTCATTGCCATGGGTGAGAAGCAATGCAGCAAGACACAACACATCCACAGCAAGGCTGCTTCATTAATCCCTTTGAGCTGCATCAAAATATCATTCACATATAACCACTCCTCACCCACCCCATCCCCCACCTACTCCTTTTCATGCATCACAGCATCATCTATATACAACCCTTCTCCATTCACCCCTATCTTCTGCCTTCTCCTTGCTTTCCTCAACAGACATCCCCCTCTTTCTCAATGCCCCTTTTACCCCATCCATCCATCTCATCTTCGGTCACCTACTCCTGTTTACTCCATCAACCTTTGCTTTCCACACTTTTTACTAATCATTCTTCACTAATTCTTCCCATGTGTCCAGACTATCTCAATACTCTTTCATTAACCCTATCTTCCAACTCCTTTTCCACCCCCACTCTCCTCCTCACCTCCCCATTTCTCACTCTATCCAACCTTATAACATTTAAACTCTTCCTCTCTTATGTTCCATGTTTCTGCCCCATACAGTGCTGTCTGTACAATCACCCTTTCATACAATCTCCTCTTAGCATCCATTCCCAAATGTTTATGTCTCATTACACTTTTTAATCCCACAAGGCATTTACTTGCTTCTCTCAATCTACATTCTACCTCCACCACCATTCCTCCTTTTCCTGCCACATGTGACCCCAAGTATCTAAGGCTATCCACTTCTTCCAGCTCCTCTCCCTTAATACACACTTCCAATTTGCTGCCATCCTCTCCCCTTGTACATCTCATCACCTTACTTTTACCCACATTACCTTCAATTTCCTCCTCTCACACACCTTCCCAAACTCCATCACTAACTTCCTTAATCCCTCCTCTGATCCTGCTACAAGCACAGTGTCATCAGCAAACAACAACTGGCTTATCTTCCATTTTTCTCCATTTTCTTTAACCACCTCCAATGCCCTGCCCATTATCCTTGCATTTACCTCCAACACCACTCCATTTATGTACACTTCCTTTTTATAATAGAAAAAATGCACAAAAAAATACAAACTCCTACAACAAACACACAAAATACAGTCATCCCTTGTTATTCGCAGGTTTTTTATCTGCGGTTTTGACTATTCACAGATTTCAATTGAAAAAAAAAATTAAAGAAAAAATTAATTTTGACCCATTGGAAAGCCACTAATGCATCCCGTGGCCCATGCTGTATGACCCACCACTCAGTTCACACGTGTTCTTCAAGGTAAATAATTATAAAGTGAATAATCGCAATATAATTATTTTTTCTATAGCTGTTAATTCATCAGCAATAGCTTGTCCGAAAATAGCAAAAAACTAGACCTATGTTCAATTGTATCACTCAGAGCGCTAGTGCATCGACGCAGTGGGCGTGGCCTATTGACCAATCTTTGGCCGTGATTGACTGTTAACTGTGCGCGCTGGGCCAGGTGTCACTGCCGACTTTTGTGTGTGTATGATACTGAAGAACAACAGCAGTGGTGAAGTAGTCAGCTGGAGTGATGCAATTATTTATTGGTTAATAAATGTTTTGTTGTTGATATTTGTCTTTGAAGTATTTCCTTTTATGCCATGCATTAAAAGTTGGATTTTAGCAATGAAGCAGGAGGGTAAGAAATACGAGATATGAAGTCGGTGAGTGAATGGCCCTATTATGGGCCATATTGTATTATTCTTAGTTTATCAAGTGTTATTAAGTTATACTTGTTAACCACTGATATATAAGAAGTGAATTTATTATAAGTGGAAGACATTTAAAGCATGTTTCAACTGTTAGTAGAGAAGTGTGGCTAGAAGGGAGCACGTGAGTGCGAGTTTTGGCGGTGATATTCCATAGATTTTCAATTGTTTTCTCAAAAAGAGTATTTGCGGTTTTAGTCATTCACGGGGGTTTTGAGAACATATCCCCTGCGAATAACGAGGGATGACTGTAGGCATAAATAACACTTACTTGTTTCTCTAAAGCTGCAGCTCGAACTTCATCTGTCTCTCCTAACATTCCTCGCACCTGAAACCCAACAGGAAATATTTCATTAGTGCTGAACCACACACAAAAAAATCAGGGTTACAAAAATAATTATGTAAATATTGTTTTCACTTTCTTATTCATGTATCATATCCAGAGATTGAGTGAGTGAAGGTACAGTCTAAGTATACAAGAGTGATCCTGTGACTGGGTGGTAGTAATACTGTGCACACGAGACTGCATGTGCATGGATGTGTGTACCTCCCATTCAGCTTGCATTTGTCAAAACTGGGTTTGTGCACTACTCTATTGTTATGCATGTTTACCAAATATGAACACCAATTCCCAATCCATCCTTATTGGGTTCTAAGACCTTTGGAATGCAGCATAATATATTAGTTGCTTAAAACCAATTAACCATAATATTACTGGTTGCAGGGGATGAGGATGATTTCGTCCATGAGCTACTGATGTGAGAGGGTCTTAATGTTTCTGTAGTGGGTGGGCACTTTGATTTGAGTCACCCCACTGGTATGAGGGAAAGGGCTTTTGGCATGTATATGTATTATTAGTGGTAGCCAAATGTGTGCTTTGACTTGGCAACCTCTGATATAAAGGGGAAAAGCTCTTTTGTGTGTGTGTGTGTGTATATATATATATATCATGCAGAAACCACAGAGAAATTAATGTTCGGAATACTAAACGTTTTCATCTATTACAACATCTTCAAAGTACTCACAAGATGTCGTAATAGATGAAAACATTTAGTATTCTGTACTTTAATTTCCCTGTGGTTTCTGCATGATCATTTAGACACGTGTTTTTATGATATATATATATATATATATATATAAAATAAATAAAACCAACTTTACATACATACATATATATACCAAGGCTTTTTCCCCCTTACAAGGGAGGTAGCCAAAAATGAAAAGGCATAAAAAACCAACTTTAACAAATGAAAAATCTCATACTGTCCAAGAGAGAAATATGTGAAGCTACTAAATTTGTCAATTTGTAACTACTTATCAAAAATAACATAACTACTGGGCCTCCACTATCATTTGCCAGAAGTAAATTTAAAAACAAAGTTTTGTTGATCCATCACAGTGAATCCAGACAACTTATTTGAGCCCTTTATATATGACGAATAGACAAAATATCTTTTTCAGATTTTCTATTAGACTTCCTATATTTGTGGATACACCATATATCTTAAATCATCATTTTATATGAGCACTATCAATGGTGGAACTTTACAGTCCATGTCACAGAGGAACTCAATGTGAAATGCATAGTCTTGAGGAAGAATGTGGAAAATTGGAGTTAATGGAGTGAGCTTGAGATGAAGACTGTGAATGGGATTAATGGATGGGGTGAAAGAGGCTTCAGATTCAAATGTGCAAGAGCCCACAACCTTGCTCACTCATCTCGTTATATTACCCAGGGACAACAATGTGAAGGAGGGGGAAAAGAGGAAGCTGTGTACTACTGAAACATCTACAACACCCTTCCACCAGCATCTTGCGATACATTCATACAAAAAAATATTCACACCTACACCACAAAGCAAGTATTCCAAGACTCCAAGACCAACCACCAAGTAACCTTCTTCACTTTCCAAACATCAGACAAAAAAAATAAAATAAAATAAAAAATAAAATTAATAACAATCCTTCCCAAAAACAGCAAGAGAGACCCACATTAGCAGGACTGCATTCAGGCCACCTTACAGCTTAAAACAATACCAACAAAGAATAGCTCTGGCCATGGGAGTAAATTGACATAGATTCAATCACAACACAGAAGTTCCTAAAAACCTCATCCTACACTACCCTACTCCAGCCTTACATTATTTACAACAGAGGTTTTTGTCTGCACAAGTTTAATACTGTCACTACTTAGGGACTTCAGTAACACCTCTATGGAACAGTCACACAGTATTCTTTTTACAATTGGAGACGGACTTCCAATCAAAGAAAAATGGTGATAACATTAAACATCTACAATCTGATGCGGCTATAATCAATTCCCTGGGAAGTGTGGATCTCCTGCAAGAGAACTTGGGTGATGAATTGATTGACTCTCACTCCTTTCTACTACCCTTCCTTTACCACCACTCTGACTCCACCCTTTCAGGTTACAAGAATATGGTCAATATGTTCCCCAGCATCTTGAAAGAGATGACTATAATGGGTGACCTAGGAACTATCTATCCCCTTTTTCCATATTTTTCACACAGAATTAGCACAAACCATATTATCTGACTCAGCCCCTTATAAGGGGAATTAAAGCCTTTGGATTTAAGACAAAAAATTCATATTAATGGTTACAGAGGCATGAATTAATCATTTTAATTAAAAAAAAAATTAATTAGAATAAAATGTATAACATTGATGCATTAATGTCAAGAATATGACAATTGGATAAATAGATTGTTTAGAACTTCCCCTTATTTTGTAATACCCGACAGATTTCAAATTAAGGTATAAAGGACATCAAACATTGCTGACAAAATATTATAAAAACAATTGTAAGAGAAAATTATTTAAAACCAGATATAAATGGATTATGATGTTTGTCATCATATGAATAATTACATTCTGTAATTATGTCTTACTATATAAGGGATCCTATGCAAATCAAAAGATACTGACGATGTTCTGAACAAGTATAAGGATTAGGTGAATCAATTCAACACTCTAAATCAACTGTTGAAACTACTGCATGGATTAACTACAAATCAATGACAAATCCTTCTTCAAAAAATTTAAAATGTTAGGCAGCAATCATCAGTTTGTTCTCATAACAACCTACAAGCCAATTCAGTCTCAATTACCTAGCTTTCCATAAACCTAATCAAGGTATATCATACATTTACAACTCTGGACATAAAACAAAATCAATGATTTTTATTTGGGATGAGAATGAAATACACTTAGCTCTCCATATTCATACCAAGCAGTGAATGTTGTGTCTTACTGTATTCTATCAATCCATTAGGGGCAATGGATTGATTGGATCTTAGTGTATTGCTTATGACCCACAGTGGAAGGCAAACAGGGACAACCCTTCATCCAAAAGGATACAAGATAGAAGGGACAACAAACGAGTATTGGATGGGTGTAGGATAGGTGAAGGGTGGGTGCATACTTTATAAGGATGAAAGGGGCTCTTGGTATATGTATGTATAGCCTTGGATATAGCAAGACAACTACACTAAATTTAACATTATGAAATATGAGAGATCAACAAAATTATCATTGCAATAATTTAAATTTTCACGTCTGCTGTCTTTACATTTTGTTACCCACTCAACTTGATAGCTATAGACAAATGCCTTTGTTATGCATCAATTCTCTAGCAGACTTAAACCACCATCCATGTAGCTCTTTGCCTCCAGACACCATATGCTAGTTTCCTTGGCCATCAGGCTCTCACTAATTTATAAATTATTACAGAATGACACTGCACTTGTGGTTGATTCTGTGGAAACATTGCCAAAGTTGGTAACTGAATTTGGAAGGGTATGGGAGAGAATAAAGTTACAAGAGAGTGTGGGCAAAATTACTGATGAGATGTATAAGGAATAATGATGGCAGAATGATTATGAATAAAGGGTGAGGAGCTTGAGGAAGTGAAAACTTCTACAGTTCTATCTATACATCATGGTCCTTTTTCCCCTTTACAAGGGAGGTAGCCAAAGTGAAAAGGCATATACCCACACCCACTCCACTTCCATCCACCACCTTTTCCACCCTCTCATCTTAGCTCCTCATAGATAATGGGTCATCCTTGTATCCCGCCCACTGCCCTGGATCAGAGGCAATACAACAAGACACAGCATTTGTACATTTACCTGACTTATATACAAGTCACCATGAAATGAAGTGATGGGGGGTAAACTAACTTCGACTATCAGGTCCTGGGGTGGAAGTGATGTATCTTGATGCATTGCTTCTGACCCATGCAGTGGGTTGTGGGCAGTGTTGGTCCTTCACCCACAAAGGGTTATGATAAAAGTGATGACAAAATGGGTATTGGATTGGTGTGGGATGAGTGTTGGATGGATGTAGGATAGGTATTGGATGGATATGGGATGGGTGGCAGAAGGGTTGCCTTGGCTGGCTACTTCCCTAATAAGAGGGATAAGGACTTCTGGTATATACTGGTAAATACATAGTAACATACAGGAAAAGAACAACATTCCTTGGGTCCTGTCTCGTTTTCTTCAATAGCCATACCTAGTTTTCAATTCACAAAAAGTTTTAGCTTCAGCTAGAAGTATTTGGGAAGGAATGCAAAGTAAAAGTTGTTTGTCTCGTTTTCTTCAATAGCCATACCTAGTTTTAAATTCACAAAAAGTTTTAGTTTCAGCTAGAAGTATTTGGAAAGGAATGCAAAGTAAAAGTTGTATGAAAGAGTGATTGTACTCACAGCTCTTTATGAAGCAGAGAATTCAAATACAAGGGAGGCAGAGAAGAAAATACTGTATATTCATGACATGAACCATAAAGATACATGACAAGTGTTACACAAATGGAGAGTGAGAAATGTAGAGGCGTGACCAAATGATTGTGAGTAGGAAGTTGTCGGCATGGTAGAACAGTGTTAAGCTGGTTTGTGTACATGGAAATTGTGAATGAGGAGAGACTAGCAAAGAGTATATGGAGAGCAACAGTGAATGAAGTGCTTGAGAGGGAGACCAAGAACGAGATCAAGGATCTTGGTTTTCCTTCCTGCTCCACAGACATTCCACATGCATCCAAGGTCCCCTTTACCCTGTCTCCGAGTTCCTCTCAATCTCACTCCATCCACTTCTACCCTCCACCACCTCTTTGATAATCTTTCTTCATTTATTCCATCCATTTGTTAAACCAACAGAGCATTCTCTCATATAACTTATTTGACCTCTTCCTTCCCACCCCTATTCTCAGCCTTACTTCCGTTTCTCTCACAAGTACATAAACAAGTTTTTTAAACACAGAGAGTTAAGAGTATACCAGACTGCTGAAGTATCATTCAAGTCAAAGTAGAAAAGAATAACAATAACAATCATAATAAAAAAAAATAATAATAAATAAAATAAAACTTCTATCCAGAGTTGCCATACAAGTGAAGGTATGGTTTCAAACTTGCAGGAAACACCTGATGCATTCTGGGTAAAGCATACAAAAAAAAATCTTTCTGACTACACAAGCACATCCTTTTCAACACCCACTTACCAACTTTGTGGCATTTAGTACTGGATGTGAGTGACTGTCATCTTCAACCATCTATCAATAAAAATATTTTCTTAAGGCTTCAAAGCTTTTGTTATTTCGCTGTAGGAGAACTCAAGTTCACAGATTAAAAAGATTGAAATCCACTGGGCAATAACAAAGTAGTTTAATAAGCAAGAGCAAGAAGTCATGGGTTTAAACCTATAACAAAAGGTAAAGACAGACTAAGAAACGCCAGAGCAATAACAAATGTGCAGCGATTCACTCACCATACTGGCAATCCATTCTCTTCCATACAGGTAAGCGTCATCCAGCGCTGAACTAACCATTGAACCGAGACCATCTGGAAGCATTTCTAGGAACTGTGGATTGTTTACAATTGTAGAGTTGATAACTTTGCTTCCAATAGTTACCAAATGCATACTTTCTCCATGAATCTGTTAAAGAAACATTTACAAACATTAAGACCTGATATATAAATGCACATTTGCAATAACAAATGAAGAGTAGAAGTCTTAAGAGAATCATTATCAATGAGGAACATACACTGATGGATCCACTGCTTCACTCACGCATCAACATCATTCCCCAGGGTTTCCCTAAGTATACATGCAATCACCCTTCCCATTCCAAACAGCTCTGGGCTTTCAACCATGAGTTCCGTGGGTGTCCCTTCTGTCTCCTACACCATGGATCATCCCTTGAAGAGATAATCCTATGACTGGGATCAATATTAGGGAAGCATGCCACATGATCATATAGATGGAATTGTCTATCTATATAACAAGGGCTTTTTCCCCTTATAAGGGAGGTAGCCAGATGGAATTGAATTTCACATATTGTGTTGCCAATATGCTTTGACTTTACCAGGAAGTGCTAAGATGGGAGGGAGGGTGGAGGGGAGTGGAGTGTATTTAGGGATGGAATGGGTGGGAATGATTTTATGCCTTTTGCTTTTTGGCTACCTCCCTTGTAAAGGGGAAAAATCCTTGGTATATGTATGTATGTAATATGCTTTGACTAAGTATCAGAAAGCACTGATACATATCTGATCTAAAGGTACTTGTTCCCAAAGAAACAGACACCTTTAAGTCAGTTTTTAGTATTTATGAGACAGAATTAAAAATTAAATAAAAAAAATATATATATATATATAGTATAATACTAATGGTATAACTACTAATGCATTGATAATCACTTACCTGAACTGCAATGAAAATGGATGAAATCACAGCAAAGATAAGTACAGCCAATATAACTAAAATAGTTACACTGACGTCAACACTGAAAGACAAGGCATCTAGTATCCTTGAATCACTGCGTACAAACAGCTGAAAAAAGAATGCTTTGCTATTCAGAAAATTCCATATCTTACTAAAATGTTCTATACATTTGTTCAAAACAAATTAGACCATAAAAATGCAAAAATACAGAGGAAGTCTACAATACAGGAAGAATTTTATAACTCATTTTTCAAAGATGCAAAACAAAATGTGGTACATGAAATTAACAAGTGCTGGTGTAGAGGTACTAATGGTGGGAAGTGGATATAAAGAAGTTAGTAAATAAGAAGAAAAAGTTATATGTATATAATAACAGCCTTAGATAAGGGAAATTTGGTGCATGAAAAATAAAACATAGGTTAGAAAACATTTAAAGTCAAGAAAACAAGTGGCAGATAAACGAGTAGAAAAAAAAAGAGTATTCTTTCTCAATTTCCTTCCTTGCTATTTAATTACATTAAACACTAATTATATTTTCTAAACTGCTTATTCTAATCTCAGATAATTTTGTTTAGGTTAAGAGACATCAGTATAATGATGCACTACATAGATATTTTTCTGGTTATTCTGGTTATTCAATGTGGAGGTTATCACTATAACAAACAAAATAACCATAACACTATTTAATCCAACTCAGTTCCTCTACCAAACTCCTACAGGCTAATTATATTGTGAAGACAAATTACACTTATGAAAATCAACTGAATTTTCTAACAATATTTGACATCTCAAAGATATCTTCAAATCAGTATTCTTTTAATATACCATTAAACTGCTGTGCAAACTGTTTCATAATATCCTACCTTCACAACTCCTCTGACTGGCAATGGCATCAGTACTGTTTCTCTTGTCTTGAGCCATCCCAAAAACATTGACCAAACATCAGAAATCCATGACATTGCAATACTTCGACTGAATACTTCCCGTGAGATATATTTGGAAGCTGAAAATAAATGCATATTAAAAATGTCAGTATCTATCAAAACAAGTGTCCCCCCAATGCATTGTTCATAATATTAATTGGAACCACAGTCATTTACAAAAAGGTAGCTATCCAGTGATTGTACAAAGTCCATCAATAATAAAAATAATAATTGTTTCCTCCAGTTCTGTTGAATGGAAACAAACAGTCCACATAGACTGGCATCTTTCCACAGGCTCTCTCAATGATCTCTCTGATAAGAAAGAGTATACCATTATCCATGTTGTATCAGTGTGGGACACTGTCACTTGCAGGAGTAGAAGAGCATTCACCCAATGTCACCTCTATGTAAAAGTGGAGGAGATACAATCAACAGGGATCGTGAGATCTTGGGACTGCAATGCCTTTGACCCAAGCAACATGACAGAGGACATTGTGACTCTTCATCCCCAAGGTGCCGAGATGGGAAGGGTAGTAGACTGGGTTTTATTTGTATATAATGTGGGTGTGTGCTTTGACTCAGTCACTCACCTTGTAAGAGGGAAAGGGCATTTGGTGTATGTAAACATACAGTAAACCCTCAATATAATGGATCTCCATATACCGGCTATCGGATATAAATGACAAAAAACCTAACCGGATAAACCCTTGCTAAAAAAGCCCTCTGTGAGGGGCACCATCCTAGCCTTCTGATAGGAGGGAGTTTGTGACGTTAAACCATATCGTCATCATAACAGATTTTCATCCATTATAGCAAGGGATCCTCGGCTATAACGGATCTTCGGATATAACAACAGAGCCGTCCCCATATTGTCCGTTATATCTTGGGTATACTGTAATTTCTAATCCCACTAATTTCTAATACCAGACAAACTTTGGGATATAACAGATCTGTCCAGTATTTCCATTGGATATGATGGATCCTCGGTTATAATGTATCTTCGGATATAACGACAGACCCGTCCCCATATCATCTGTTATATCAAGGGTTTACTATATTGTTACATATGCATACCAAAAGCTCTTTTTCCCCATTACAATGGGGTGGCTGAGTCAAAGAATATATCCATCCCACACCCATCCAAAACCCATTCAATGCCCCTTCCATCTTAACGTAATCACATCATTATTACACTACCTAGTTTTTTTGTTCCGTAATAGAGAGCAGAGAGGGGCAGAAGAGGAAGAAGCCAATTATGCTTCCACAGTTCCACTAGTATACATGCGACAAAGACACCCTGTAAAGGAACAAGAAAAATAAATTGGCAGTCTTACTTCTCATAAGACGATACTAATAAAAAATTTCAAATCTTTCTTTACAGATATTAAAATACACATGGACAACTATGTTTTCTCTCTTGAGATGATTTCTGTTAGCTGATATATCTCATTGATCACACCTTTCTTAACACATTTCCACAATTATATTACATTAACATTGTGAACAACTATGTCACTACCCATCAACTTATGGTACTGAGGGTGGGAGATGGTTCCCTCTGATGTCCATTTTGTAGAATCAAAACAAGTGGGGTACCTATTTTTGGTCCCATCCACAAGGGACACCTCTCTCTTGAGTGACTTATGGGCCTGTCCAAGGGCCTTGGCCATTACCTGGACCAATGGGTCTCCTGCAAGAGACCTGGGTTAAAGGATTGATCAACCGATTGATTGCGAGTAAAATATTTAAAAAATCAAAGCCAGTCTCCTTTCCTATCTTCAGCTTTCGTAGCACAAACACTGAGATCATGATGATTAGTGAAATTTCAATATCATGAAACAAGTTATACCTTGAGATAAAAGTTGCTATTACTTCCAGCCTTTTCTTTCCTTGGTGCATCGGTTGTGTCAGAGGTGGAGTGCGAGGATCGTGCTCTATCTGGAATTCCACTTGTATTTAACCTCTGCGGGCGTGGTGTTTCCATTACGGGTGTTTTGTACGAACCACTTGGATCCTAAAGGTTGACTTGATATCAGTTACAATTTTCTATTAAAGGTATTGCTACATCAAATATATTCATACCATACAGCAGTAGTGTTTAACTTTAGAATTCACATGAAGCATTCACAATTTTTGTTACATCATAATCATGATGATTACATAAGTACATCAAACTTTGCAGGCACTAAACATATGCAAATGCATGCATATCTAGAAACATTTATACACACACACAAACACACATACACACACAGTCATTGACAAGTGTAAAGATGTGATTGGTAAACTGAAACACAAAGAATATCCAGTTTAACTGTTGAAGAGATAGTTATAAAGATGCATAAGTGCAAGATGTAATAAGAAATAAGTTTCTGATTGGCATTTACCTAAAGAGGACTTTGAGGGATGGGAGGCCAAATTCAAGGGAGATGTCTTAAACATAAAAGAGGAAGAATAGGAAATTAATAAACTTCCTGAGAATTTGGATGTAAGAAAGGCCTTAGAGCCAGATGGGATCTTGAAATGCAGAGAAAAGTTTGACAGAATACACCAACTGATCATATGTTACTTGGAAAAGAAGGTGACACTGAAATGGAAATTGGCCAATGTGGCACCAATCTTCAAGGAAGTGGGGCAGAACCTCTCATTGACCAGTGTCCTTGAACTCCATAGCCAAAATGTGTGAAAAAATAAATATATAAAAGATAGAAGAATTACTCAAAGTAGGGAATCCTTATTGACAATCAATTCTATTGTAGAAAAAAAAAAAAATAATAATGTGTAACCAATCTGTTCTTTTTATTCATCGGTGGTTGTTTTGCTGTGTGCAACACTATCCAGGATTGTTGTGGTTCCCAAACAAAACAAGATATAAATAAAATCAAGAGAATACAAAGAGAACAACCAAGTGGTCCTTTGCCTAACAGAGGAACCATACAATGGGGGATAAGAATAGTGCCACTGTATATGCATGCCTATCACAAAATGTGATTAAATGGGATTGAGTGAAGGTACTAGGGATTAGGGATCATCCTTTTTTTTTATAAATGGGAGTCAAAAGGAGGCAAATAAACTTTAATATGTTAGCACTTTTTTTTTTTCATATATACAAATGGGAGTAAAAAGGAGCCAAATAAAGTTTAATATGTTAGTACTGGCTGAAGCTTAACTGTAAGGGAAAGGTGAATTTGAGTTTGGCAGCGCCGACAATACGGTGTCACAAGTGGAAACAGGGTGAGATGCAGGGAGTAGCACTTTATGGGTGATAAGATGTACAAATGTGCGACTGAAATGACCGTTACTGCCTAGGTTGATGGCAATGCAGTGAAGCACAGCACTTCTATAGTAGGGCCTGACAGGAAGAATAGTTCAGTGTCACAGTAGAATTTAAGAACAGCAGAAATAAGGACTTCAGCAAGTTGAGGCGAGTAGAGGTCTGACTCTAAACATAAAAGAATCCTATGTGACACTGGTCCATAGGGGTGTCAGTAAATCCCTGAAGAGCTGATTTCATAACTATTCTGTCAATATAACTCTTCAGGGAGCACAAAAATGAATACATGTAAAATCATGTCAACACTGATGAACACATCTACATATGATCACACACACACACATATATACTTATGCACTAGCACTCATACAATGAAAGGCCTACTGTAAGGCTCAAATGATAGTATGAACAAGGAATTTATTTACTTCAAATCAAAGCTATACTAATCATTCATGGAAAGTTGTAATATTTTACTGCAGCTACATTTCTAGATAACTAATATAAACTTCAGGAAATTACTCTAATTTTTCTTTACAAATCTACTGTCAATACAAGTACCTGGCAATTCAAAATGTTTTCTCACCAGAGAGATGGATTGATGTGTTTTTAGTCTGCTCCATACATCTTTGCACTTTATACTAAATATACATCATATATAGAGGTAATCCACACCACTGGGGAGAGCTACCCTTGCAGCGAGTTTGATCCAATAGTTGGGAAAGATAAAAGTATGTTGTAACAGTTATCTTAGGGTACGGCATTCCTTTCAATTAATTACAACAGAAAGACTTTTACTTCAACCTGAATTCATGCATCTATTAAGTACAAGAAATTAGAAGGAGCATGGTTAGTGCTGATTTAGCAGAGGTCATAGGAGGAATTACTAGTTGTTAAGATGTTAACACGAATGTGCTTGTTACCTTGAAGGTTATTATTCCAGGAGTTTCCCATCTAACTGGAGTTTCAAAGGGTGAGTGTTCATACTGACTATCAACGATAGCTATTGCTGAGAGCGGAGTCTTTCTACACCTTAGACCCCACCCTTGTCCCTTCCCTTCCCCCCTGTAATCAATGAGAGGAGTCTCATGCTTCAACCAATCCATATCTCTGGTCTTGGGTTTGGAGGCGAGACGGGGAGATTCAGTTCTGGAAACATCTTTATTAACCTTGTGAGAGTGAGGTGATCCTCTATTCTCCTGTCTAAGAATCTCTAACTCTCTAGGTTGTGGTTTAGGAGTTGTCATATACATATCGACATTTTCTTGACAACTAACTTCATGAGGTGCAACACTGTCTCTAGAATTAAATTCTTTATTTAAACAAGATAGAGCAAAACAAGTCAACTCATTTTTAACTTCGAGTTCGTGTGCCCTCTCCTGATGACTTACGCCATCTCTTTTCTCCTCCCTTGCCACCGCCTCCTCCCCTAAGCCAGAGCCCTCAGGGATGCTGGGAAGGTCAGGAGCGGATGCAACTGAAGCGCTGGGTTGACACTCAGGAGCAACATTGCTCTGAGGAGACTGAACTGTAATAAGCAGAGGTTTGGGAGCTACGTTGTCAATATCTTTGGAAGACTCTGCAGATTGTTCCTTTTCATCTATGGACTCAACTGAAGCTCCTTCAGTAGATTTCTCCTTTTCTGCATCATGCTGAAAATATGTAGTTTTATAATAACTTTCTGCATGCTTCAAAATCCTGATGAAGAGACTACTTTCTTGAAATACAATGTTTTTTTATAAAAAAAAATGTATATGAAGTCAAACTCATTACCTACAGGGATTAATATGTTGTTGATTAATTACCTTAAATCTGTCATGTAACACATTATTTTCTAACAAATGTACCTTAAGGTGAAATAGAAAACAAAACCAGGCACCGATAAATTCCCTATCACAGAATCTATAGAATGGTTAACAACTACTGAAACAAAAATGGGAGAATTGACCATCATTTCATTTATCAGAATATCATTATGAACAAAATGTTTTGAAAAATAACAACTAAGACAGTGCAATGATGTTGTAATTTTCTATCTTCCCACCTACAATTGAAAAAGTATTCAAAATAAAATTTGTTAAGTATGAGTGAGAGGCTACTATCAACAGAAAATTACTTGAAATCAACTCACTTCTTCTTTTTCTGTGTCTGATTTTTTCTCTTTCTTTGAGAAACAGATTTGCACCACAGTGTCCATCAGCCGCAAATTTTCTTCACCTGTACAAGACAACAATTACAAGTCATTCAAACCACTCAATGGAATGTTCCTGAGAACAACTTAGATCAATATAGTTACACCAGGCATAAAAACACAAAGGGGGATAACAAAGATATTCAGCAAAACTATAAAAAAGGATGAGATGAGGAACAAATGATGAAATGAAGATTGTTTGGAAGAATTAAAAATGGAAAAGAAAAATGGAAAAGGAAAAGTAAAATCTGGAGATTAAAAAGGAAAAGGGGAGTTGGTCTTAAGAAAAATCAGAAAAATGTGTGTGTACATCAATTCAATGTAGAAAAAAGAACAATACAAAGAAGGGGGGTGAGAAAAGCAAAGAAACTAGACAAAAATGACATGCATAATTTCTGACATAATTTCCACCAACTTACTGTCTTCCTGCCGTCTACTGTGAACATCCAGAACTTCTGACACAAAGCCAGCAATCAGTACACAGCAGCAAACCACGAAGAACACAGTATGCCAAGACTGTGACACTTTTGACACATAGCCAATAAGGAGCAACCACACTGGGATGCAGAGTTTCTGCAAAGTGTGCTCTGTGGCTGGATTCCACAGCAGGATCACAGAGATAATGTATGCAATGATGAGACACAGAACCTGCAAGGTACAGAATGGACCAATAAGCTGTCTTTAAAACAAAGATATTCTTCAAATATACATACATATACCAAGGCTTTTTCCCCCTTACAAGGGAGGTAGCCAAAAAGGGAAAGGCATAAAATCATTTCCACCCATTCCATCCCTGAATACACTCCACACCCCTCCACCCTCCCTCTTATCTGAGCACCTCCTGGATGACGGGTCATCCCTGCACCTTGTCAACTGCCCTGGGTCAGAAGCAGTGTCGCAAGTCACAGCACATCCACAGCAAGGCCACTTCATTAAATCGGTGACCCCCCCCTCTCCGTCCCCCCATTGCATAAAAGGAGAGGACGGGGAGAAATCCCTTCGGGCTGCGTCAACTTTTGCTTACACATACTACCTCACCCCCCCCCCGCCCATTCCACCTCATGCAATCACATCATCCATATACAACCATTCTCCATTCACCCCTGTCTTCTGTCCTCTCCCGTCCTTCCTCAACAGACATTCCCCTCTTCCCCAAAGCCCCATCCATCCACCTCATCCTAGGACGTCCCCTCATGTTCACTCCCTCCACATCTGCCTTCCATACCTCTTTTACTAGTCTTTCTTCACTCATTCTTTCCATGTGTCCAAACCATCCTAATATTCTTTCATCAACCCTATCTCCCAGCTCCTTTTCCACCCCTGTTCTCCTCCTCACCTCCTCATTTCTCACTCTACCTCACTCATTTCTCACTCTATCTTCAAATATGATTACATAATTACTATTATCATTCTGAGAACATTTCTTTGATACAGAAATATATCAAGAAATGTTTGTTCAAGTAATGAATCATAAATCAATCATTCTTATTTACATTTAAATTTTTATACACCAGTGAACAATCAAGTGTCTATATGAAAACTTTTGAATAAGTGCTACACACAGGAACCAACAAAGAGACATAAGAGAGGAAGAGTTTAAATATTTTTGAGATGAAATGTCTAAGAAGTATGGTAGGGGTTACAAGGCTGGATAGAGTGAGAAACGAGGAGGTGAGGAGAGCGGGGGTGGAAAAGGAGATGATGATAGGGTTGATGAAGAGTATTGGGATAGTTTGGATACATGGAAAGAATGAGTGAGGAAAGATTAGTAAAAGAAGTGTGAAATTGATTGATTGATTAATTAGAGTGGGCAAAAGCCCGGCACAGGGTCGTTAGACCATTCGTGCCATGGGATAAAATAGATAACGAGGTTAAAATATTAGATTCTAAAAATTAAAAAAAAAAAAAACTACAACGTTATTGTCTGACTAATTATTAAAATAATTACGAAATATATACGAAGCCTAGACATTAAGTAGCGAACTACAATAGAAGTAAGATTACCAATACATAGGTATGACACAGTTAAGATTAAATATAATAGAATAAATTAACGTCTTTTAAAAATCCTACAAGGGGTTGTATCATGGGTGTAGCACCAAGCATCTTACGGAGGTCAGGAGGGAGGCCCCACTTCCGCCGCCAAGGCTCGTAGTATCTGCACTCGAGCAGGAAATGACGAACGGAAAAGGGAGAGCCACACCTCTCGCAAGAAGGGGGAATCCGGGGAAGAGAGAATAAAAATTCGTGGGTTATCTTTGAAGGAGTGTCGTGGGTGGTGAGAATTTGAAGAATTAATTAGAGTGCCGCCCCCCGATGGGGGACGGCTTAAGTTGGCCATCATGGGGTTTACGAGATTCGCGTCCCATAGGAGTTTTTTGAGGTAAGGTCTTGGCTCTCTGGTCTCTTTCTTTCGGTCTTTGTTCTGGTGATTTAGAAGATGGATCGGGATTAGGAGGCGGTTGTTTCCTCGACGGATCTGGCGTGGTTTTGATAGGGTGAGGCTGTGTAAGCTTTTTATTGGATTTGGGGGACACTGAGGGAGGAGGCTGAAGGGAGGTGTTGGAGGGCGCGGTCTTGGATGGGCGGTCGTTCGAGTCACCGTCGGGCAGGGGTCGTTTCTGGGGAAGCTTCTTGCCGGAAAGGGCAGGGGGATGTTTAGGTAACTGCGGGAATGATGGAAGGTCCAAGAGTGAAGTTGTGGAGTTGCTTGGGCTCTTCATCATAACGTCTTCGGTGTCAGGAATCTCCCCATCCTGCACAGACGACGGGGTGGAAATGGATGTCATCTGGGGGAAGTCACTCATTGATGAAGAGTTTGTGCTAGATTGCGCCAATGGGGGCTGAGAGTACGATTGTCCCGAAGTGGGGGGCTTTTTTTCAAAGGATGGTGTGGGCGATCTATAGACCTTAGTTGAAGATTTTGATGACTTGCTAGGCTTAGTGTTGTTCTGGGGCAATTGTGACTTACTGGCTTCAGGGCGCTTCTTCGGTGATCCATCAGAAGACATTACGGGTCGAGAAGAAGGATTAACTGGATCCAGAGTGCCAAGATTGGGTGTATTTGTCAGATGTGGAGGGGGAGAATCAAGTATGAGATTACTGTCGGTGACGCGAGATATGACACGTTGGGAGGTCGACTGGCGTGAAGATTGAGAGGATTGTGCGGGGACGGTCGCGGCGGATGATGTGGTATCCGGATGTGATGATGAGGGAAGGAGCGACGGGTTAGCCTTTACTGAAGCCTTCGTTGCCGATGCGTAAGACGTGGGGCGCTGACCCCCCCGTAGGATGGCTGCCGCACCGCGAAAGCTGGTTCGGTTATTGTACGCAGTTTCCGAGACCAGTCTTTGCCAGGAGTGTTCCTCACACTCCCTCGAGAATGTGCGGTGAGTGCCATTACAAGCAGCGCAGTTTGGCGCAAGATCGCAGCATTCACCCTCAGTGACGTGGGATGGTTTGGCGCAGTTGCGGCAGAGGGCAGGAGAACTACAGATCTTGGAGGAGTGACCGTACCGCAGGCAGTGGGTGCATGTCCTTGGCGATTGAACGTAGGACCTAACCGTACAGCGGTGGGGCCCAATCACGATCACGTCTGGGGGATTTGAGTTGGAGAACTTTAATATTATCAGCGGTGTTGGGACAAACTTTTGTTCTTCTGGGCTATACTTGGATACTACGTGGGCATCCAAGACGTTCTGGGGGCACATGTTAAGAAGGGTAGTGGTTGGAAGGCTACTAAGGGAAGAGTTAAAAATCTTACCCTTTGAGCCATTATAGTCATCATATGGAGAAATCTTGAGGATTCCTCTGCCATAAAAATCTCCGGACGTACCCTGGAGCATAAATCCCTGGTGGGGTTTTACCTTCACTAGGTAGGTGTTGCGACCAAAGCGCGTGAAGGTTTCTGGAGTGAGTGGAGGGTTGGCGATCATTTTGTTGATCATATTAAATACTAGGACATCGTTACTGCCCTCCTCGACAGTCACTAGGTTATACACGGGGGCTAAAGCATAGGGATGGGGACGTTCAGGGAGCTCGGGAGTAAGGTATGTATCATTAGGGACGAAGTCATCGTCTTGTTCTTCAATATTTGATATTTTTAGGATGGAACATTTCAAGGTCGAATCCGCGATTTTATTACCATTGAGGGCAACGCTGGCTGCAATGCATTCTGATGGAGCTAAGAAACGCACATAAAAGTTGTTATAATTTGACTTAACACGAAGAGAAATACGTTCGATAGTACAAAAGGGGTAACTAGCTTCATGAGCTCGAAAAAGTTTAGGCGCCTTGGGGCATGTTCGATGCCAAGGAGTCTTTTATTCGGGGTAGACGACACTGTCTTACCAGCTGCGTCAGCTGGAGCCGGATTTGGGGGGCCGGCTACCCCACTACAAGATTTTTTCATGATTGGCTGCCAGAGCCAGGTTGTAGTGAGGATAGGGAGGACGGCACCAGGCGGAGCCTCACGCCTGGGCTAGGACTTGGATCGTAATCCTACTGCACTGGCTTACCGTGCTGCAATGCAGGCGCCCTTCGAGGTGGCATGATACCCTGCCACCAACAAACCTATTGTCAGGGACGTATTACCGTAGGATGGGTGTAGCGCCGCTACTGAGAGGGGCGGTTGAAAGTTAGGTCGGAGGGAGGGGACAGCAAGCGGAAGAGAAGGAAAGAGTGGAAAAGGAAGTCTAAGAGGAAGCCCTGTGCGGGGAAACAAGAGCCCCGCCCGGGGATCGGCATTAGTCGCCTCTTACGACACGCAGCCGACGTGGCGGGGGCTATATTCTATACTACACCCCCTAGCCCCAGGGGGTATAGAAGTGTGAAAGGCAGAGGTGGATGGACTGAACATGAGAGGACAACCAAGGATGAGATGGATGGATGAGGTAAAATGTGTGTTGACCAAGAGTGGTATGTCTGTTGAGGAAGGAAGGGAGAAGGCAGGAGATAGTTGTGAGTGGAGAATGGCTGTGTATGGATAATACTGTGATGCATGGGAGTGGGTGGAGGTTGGGGGGTGTTAGGTTGTGGTTACATGTGAATATTTTGACATAGCTCAAAGGGATTTCTCCCCATCTTCAATGTTACTACATGAAGGGATGGAGATGGGGTGTCGCTAATTAAATGAAGTGGCCTTGTTGTGTCTTGCTGCACTGCTTCTGATCCAGGGTGATGGGCAAGATGCAAGGATGACCCACCATCCAAGAGGAGCCAAGTGAAAGGGAGAGAGGGGTGGTGAATAGGGGTGGAATGGGTGGGAATGAAATGGGTGGGAGTGGAATTATGCCTCTTGACTTTGGCTATCTCCCCTGTAATGGAGAAAAAGCCCTTGGAACATGTACATGTGACCATCTTCAAAAACCTGTCAACACCTTCATCTCCATGTACAGGTGCAGCCCTAACACTGTCTCTGGAATAGGCCCAAGTTTCCTCTTTATCAATTTGAACTATATTTTCTATACCTTTTCACATAAAGACAGCCAACAACTGGCAATCACTCCCATCCTATTACAACTATAAACCAGTGACAGAGTCCCACACTAATAAAAAGACAACTATCCAATATTTCTTCCCAAAGAGATCTGTGGAAGGGGCCCATGAACAATATCAGCCATTATGAGCCTTCAGGCTTTCAATTAGTGAAACTTAAAGACACAACAGTGATTATTACCGTTTCCATTCTGTTCACATTTTCATGTCAGAAAACTAGACTTTGCATTAAACAACAAAAGTATATCTAATCATTGTACACATTTTATTTACTGTTTGCAAAAATATCTTCTGTTGATCAAGGATTCCATGTTAAAGAAAATTCAATTTCAATAATAACTATCTACCAAAGGTGGGGATTAAGGGAGTTAGTGATGGAGTTTGGGAAGGTATGCAATTAGAGAGAGTTGAAGGTAAATGTGGGTAAAAGAAAGGTGATGAGATGTACATGGGGAGAAGATGGTAATGAGTTGGAAGTAAGTCTTAAAGGAAAGAGGCTGTAAGAAGTGGATAGTTTTAGGTATTTGAGGTCGCACATGGTAAGAAAGGGAGGAATGGCAGAGGAAGTAAATTGTAGACTGAGATAAACAAGTTGCCTTGGGGGATTAAAAAGTGTAATGAGAAATGGGCATTTGTGAATGAATACAAAGAGTTTATATGAAGGGGTGTTTGTGCCGACAGCACTACGTGGAGCAAGGACATGGAACTAAAGAGACAGAGGAGAAGTTTAAATGCATTTGAAATGAAATGTCTGAGAAGTATGGTAGGGGTTACAAGGTAGGATAGAACGAGAAATGAGGAAGTGAGGAGGAGAGTGGGGGTGGAAAAGGAGATGGCAGATAGGGTTGGTAAAAGAGTATGGTGATGGTTTGGACACATGAAAAGAATGATTAAAGAAAGATGAGTAAAGGAGTGTGGAAGGTAGAGGTGGAAGTGAATTTGAGGGGATGACCGAGGATGAGATGGATGGATGGGGTGAAAGGGGTATTGAGCAAGAGGGGAATGTCTGTTGACTATGAGAGGGCAGGAGATAGGGGTGAGTGGAGAATGGCTGTGTATAGATGATCCTGTGATGCAAGGGAGGAGGTGGGGGATCGGGGGTAGGTTAGGGAGTGGTTATGTTTAACTGATATTCGTCTGCAGCCTAAAGGGATTTCTCCCATTCTTCTCTTTTTCTGCATGAGGGGATGGTTGCTGATTAAGTGAAGCAGCCTTCCTGTGGATGTGCTGTGTCTTGCTTGAAGCAGCCTTCCTGTGGAAGTGCTGTGTCTTGCTGCATTGTTTCTGACCCAGGGCAGCAGGCGGGTTAAAGGGATAACCCATCATCCACAAGTAGCTAAGATGGGAGGGAGGAAAGTGTGGTGGATGGCAGTGGAATGAATGGGAGTGAATACATGCCTTTTGACATGGCTACCTCCCCTGTAAGGAGAAAAAAAACTTGGGATAGATAGACCAAAGGTGTTCCAACTGGTAGCCAAAGCCTTACAAACAAAAAACAAATTACTCTCAGTCATTTTCCTTACCATGAAATAACTACATTTCCAAACTATTCTTGGCCAAAAAACTTTTAATACCATTCTGTAGCTACTCCCAAAAATTATATGATTTTTTTCAAAACAAAAATGTTATGTAAAACATAAAATTCTGCATCAACATATCTCGCACTTACAAAGTATTGACTGTAATCCACAATGCTGGTGAAAATGCTGATGATCCAGAAGAACCCGGACACTATTCCCATAACAAAATCAATTAGCGCAGATGGAGTGTGGTGGCAGATCATGTAGACCACTGGTAACACCACAGTCACACCAATCATTTCTCGTACATGGTCTACCACAAGTCTGGCAAAGAGAATTAAGTTGCATTACAACATCAGGTGCAGGTGAGTGAAAATAGCTATTTCATTATAATCACCAAGTACTGTACAGGGTATTGCCTACACGTTTCATGTGGTCAAATTGTTAGGTATTTTAGTGACACCACTATGGATGGTCATGCAGCATTCTTTAATGATCAGAAACCACTCTCCATTTAAAAGAAGAATTATGATAAGTTTTAACTTTTACTATTATTCATTTCTGTAACCATCCTTAAATCTCCCACTTACCACATGTAAAACTCCACCCTTTCAGAGCAATCATTTCCCCAAAAATAGAAATAGTGGTTATTTTTTATCATCTCAAAAAATCTTCCAGCAACCCATCTTCAAAATCTGTTCATGCTCAGAACCTCTACTTTGTGGTGCAACCCTGAGGGGTTGCCACTCACTCCTCAGACTAAGCCTAAGAGCTATCTTATCAAATTTTTAGTTATTGGACATTCTACATTAAAAGAGTACTGATTATCTTTAGAAGATGGTACAAGTGTCACATCACAATTTTCTTGATGGGTGGGTGGGGCATCCAGTTTCATATATATATATATATATATATATATATATATATATATATACATATATATATATAAATATATATATATATATACATATATATATGTATATATATACATATGTATATATATATATATATACATATATATATATATATACATATGTATATATGTATACATACATACATATATATATATATATATATACATATATATATATACACATGTCCTTGAGACTTATGAATGGTCATGGCAAACGCTGATTGAATTGAAAACTGAATTCTTGCAAACGGAATATTGTCTCCTTCAGATAAAACAATTTTCAATCTTGGAATTAGAAGATTGTGACGTCATGTCGTCGTTGCTTGGAATACTACACATCATATGATTTATATATATATATATATATATATATATATATATATATATATATATATATATATATATATATATATATATATATATACACACATATATATATTTGAAACTGGACCCCCACCCACCCATCAATAAAATTGTGAAGTGATACTTGTACTATCTGTTAAAAATAAACAGTACTCTTTTAATGTAGAATCTCATATAACTAAAAATACTTTTGATTTTAGTTAGAGCAGTCAGCTGTATAACCCCCTTTCTTGACCCCCTCATGCTGATAAAGATAAGACAGGGAGAAATCCCTTTAGGCTGCATCAAAATATTATCTAAATTTAACCACTCCCTAACCCACCCCCTCCCTTCCTTGCATTAGAGGATCATCTATACAAAGTCACTCTCAACTCATCCCTATCTCCTGTCATCTCCCTCTCTTGCTCAACATCCTCTTCACCCCATCCATCCATCTCATCCTCAGTTGTCCCCTCAAGTTCACTCCACCTCTGCTTTCTACACCTCTTTTACTAATCATTCATAACTCATTCTTTTCAGTAAATAAATAAATAAATAAATTAATAAATATATATATATATATATATATATATATATATATATACACACATTGTATTTTATCGAACATAAAAAAATCATGGCAGTATGATTAAAAGATCACATTTAATAATCACTACCATAAACTCTCTTCCCCTCACCCCACCAAAAAAATTGTGAAATGATCACTGGCAGATGGTACTGAAGTAAATGTGTATCTTCCTGAATCTTATCATAATATCATATAACCATTTTCAAGGGCAAAGCTTATCACTAATTCCTTCACCCTTGTGATGTACTACATAATTCTATTCTAGGTAACTCAATGAAACTTTATTCAACATGGAGAGGGAGAACTGGGTGAAACTAAATAATCTAAAAACATTTTGAAGTACCCCTCAAACCACAAACAGATTTCAGTGAATTTGACTGTATTTATCTGGAGAGAGGGGAGGTGGTGTTTATGTGGTGCATATGAGATGTGGAGAACTTTCCAAATTAAAGAGTATCATATCCAAACAATTACAAAAAAATAAATAACCCATACATCACTCCTTCTAAGAAAACATATTTGGTATTCTATGTAAAACCTACCTTCCTATTTTTTCAGAGAGTCTGTCAAGCAAATGTAAAGGAAGAAGAGCCAAGGAGAAGGAGAGAAGAGCTCCTGAAGCTTGAACTTCGCCTAGCCAGTTCTTGGTCCATTCGCAAAGGCGATGTTTGAAGGGATGCAACACTGACCCACATAATACGGCCCATAGTAGTGGTCGAATGAACGGCTGTAACAAAAGCATAATAAAACTAAGTACATGGACAATATCCGATATTAAACTGCACTTATTCATTATTCAGTTACTTTCACAAATAATGATGTTCCTCTACACCTCTATCCTACACCTGAAAATAAATTGTGTACATTATAACAATGGAAAAGTGTGTTTTAGTCTCTAAAAGTTTTTACTCTTTATCCTCCTCACCTCCTCATTTCTCAGGCTAGAAAGAGTGAGAAATGAGGTGAGGAGGAAAACAGGGGTGGAAAGGGAGTTGGGAGATAGGGTTGATGAAAGAGTATTTGGATGGTTTGGACACATGGAAAGAATGAGTGAAGAAAGATTAGTAAAAGAAGTGTGGAAGGCGGAGGTGGAAGGAGTGAATATGAGGGGGCGTCCTAGGATGAGATGGATGGATGGGGTGAAAGGGGCTTTACAAAAGAGAGGAATGTCTGTGGAGGAAGGACGGGAGAAGACAGAAGATAGGGGTGAATGGAGAGGGGTTGTGTATAGATGAGGCTGTGATGCATGAGGGGGAATGGGTGGGGGATGGGGGTGAGGAAGTATGTATGAAAAAAAATTTTGACGCAGCCCGAGGGGATTTCTCCCCGTCTTCTCCTTTTCTGCATAAGGGGATGGAGAGGGGGGTCGCCGAATTTATGAAGCGGCCTTGCTGTGGATGTGCTGTGTCTTGCGACACTGCTTCTGACCCAGGGCAGTGGACAGGATGCAGGGATGACCCGTCATCCAGGAGGTGCCAAGATAGGAGGGAGGGAGGAGGGTGGAGGGGAGTGGAATACATGGGAAATGAAATGAGTGGGAGTGATTTCTATGCCTTTTTCTTTTTGGCAACCCCCCCCCGTGTAAGGGGGAAAAAGCCTTTGGTATATGTATATATGTATCCTTCATTTCTAAAGAAATACTACAATTGACCATAAACAAATCCTCATGCCTTAAATATCATTGCAATAAACATACCACGAAAATTGTGTGTGTGTGATTCACCATAGTCTTGGATCATGTGTTGGACTCACGATCAAAAACTACTATCCTCTTGGATGAGACCTCAGAGCTCATATATGACCAATCTATAGGTAATGCTGTGACCTAACACACACACACACCCAACTCCCTGCCCACAATAGTTGGAGTAACAACTCACCGCAGCGATACTGAAATTATTTCAGCCCTGGGTGGGATTCAAACCCAGACCACTGGAGTAACTGTTGCAAACACTACCACTGCATGAATGTGTATTTTTCTTTTTCACTTTCACTTGGTCTTTGGATCACGTGTTGGACTCGTGATCGACAGCTATTTCCCTCCTGGAAGAGAGCTCAGAGCTCGTAGGTCCAATCTATGGGTAATGCTATGACCTTGCACACACACACACCCCCCCAACTCCCCGCCCACGAGAGTCAGAGTAACGACCCGAAGCGCAGCGGTACCGAAATAATTTCGGCCCTGGGCAGGATTCGAACCATGAGCTGCGGGCCACTATTGTGGCAGCTCAGTGCTCTACCAACTACGCCACCGAGTCGTGTCGTGTGTTTTTACCTAATTGTGTTATACAGGAAAGGAGCAACGCTCATTGGATCCTGTCTCTTATTCTTTAATTTTCTAAAATATAGACTCAAATTCATGTATGGTTCCAACTTAATCTATATCATTGATTTCCAATTATCATATTTAGATTTGAACTAATGTATTGTTTGACCTTGGGCTATATCACCTTCTAAGCTATTCCACATATTTATACATCTATATGGAAAACTGTATTTCACATCTTTTCGACATGTGATCTTTCTTAATTTATTTGCATGACCTCTTAAAGCCCTCCCATCTTTAATCAGATCCCTTCTATCAATGCAATCTATCCCGTTCAGTGACCTGAACACTGTAATCATGTCACCTCTTTCTCTTCGATCTTTCAAAGTTGGCAGACCCAGTCTTTCCTCATATGGTTTATCTGCCAGGCTGGGGCCCAGTTTGATTGCTGACCTTTGTATTCTTTCAATCTTGTTCACATCCTTCACTCTGTTTGGGTACCATATCACTGACACATATTCCAGTCTTGGACATATCAGGGTTTCAGCGAGTTTTTCATCATCTCTTCATCCATATAATGGAATGCCACTTTAATCTTCTGCAGTAGCCCATATGTCTCTCCCACAATCCTGCTGATATGTCTGTCAGGTGACAAGTTGTCTTTTATCAACACTCCCAAGTCTTTCTCCTCTTTTGCTTTTGTAATGTGTTCACTTCCCAATTAATAGTTTAAGGATGGCCTTTTGCCGCTATTGCCATTTCCAGTACTCTGCATTTTATGGTATAGAACTTCATTTTCCATTTTTGGCTCCATGCATAAATACTGTCTACATCTTTTTGCAATATTCTATCATCCTCATTTTTTACTCTTTCATGATTTTGCATCATCTGCAAACTTGTTGTTCTTTCCATCAAGTCGTCATTAACAGACAAGAAACATTATTGGTGCAAGTACTGAACCTTGTGGAACTTCGCTCATTACTGCCCTCCAGCTTAACATCTTGTCCTTTACTACTGTCCACGTGTATCTTTCCTTCAAAAAGTCTTTAATCCATCCTAATAGTCTGCCTCTCAGTCCTCCAACATGCTCCAATTTCCACATAAGTCATCTGTGAGGTACTTTATCAAATGCCTTCTCTAGGTCCACTTACAAGCAGTCCACCCAGCCCTCTCTCTTGCAGCACATCAATCACTCTCAAGTAAAAATTTAAAGGTTTGACACACATGACCTTCCAGACCTGAAGCCAAATTGACTGTAATAACAATAATACATGGTTTATTGGGTATAGCAGCATTACTGCTGATGCTCATAGTGACCCATCTTTGTATCTTGCAACATCTAGTTTGTTCTTAAATTCTTGTATAGTGTTTGCACACACTATTGTTTCCTCCAATTTGTTTCAGACATCTACCACTCTGTGAGTTAAACTTTTTTTTTCAGATCTCTTCTATATCATTTTTGAGCTTCTTTTTATGTCCCCTTTTTTCTTTTATCCCACTTTATAAGTCTTTTCTGTCAAGGACTTCCATGATTTTATAAATGGCCAGTAGATCTCCTCTTTCTCTTCTTTGTTCCAGGGTTGGTAGTTCCAGCTTGGAAATTTTTTATTCATATGTCAATTTAAGCGCTGGATGTCCATACTGTCGCAGCATACTCCAATTTTGGTCTTATCAGTGTGACTAATATTTTCTTTACCATTACCTCATCCAAGTAGTTAAAGGCCACCTTTATTGATCTTAGCAAATTGTAGGTTTCTCCAACTATTCTGTTAAAATGCTTGTCTGGTGACATGTCTTTGTTAATAATTACTCCTAGGTCCTTTTCTGAACTAATTTTTTTCACTTCCTTTGTACCAATTTTATATTGCCCTGATATTCTATTTTTACTTTTTCCAAACTCCATTATTCTACATTTCTTGATGTTGAAGTTCACTTCCCACTTTTGGCTCCAGATCTGTATTTACCTAGTTGTATTATACGGGAAGGGAGCTATGCTCATGGTGACCCATCTTTGTATCTTTCAGCATAAAGTTTATTCTTAAAATCTTGAATAGTGTTTGCACACACTGTTTCTTTGTCTAATTTGTTCCAGGTATCGATCACTCTGTGTGGGAAGCTATTTTTTCAGATCTCTTCTGTAATCATCTTGAGTTTCTTTTCATGTCCTCTTGTTTTTCCATTGTCCCATTTCAATAAATCATTCTTATCTGTGTGTATTTACCATTTGTATTTACCTAGTTGTATTCTACAGGAAGGGGAGCTATGCTCGTGGGGTCCCATCTTCATATCTCATTTTATCTAAACTATTTTTAAATTCATGTATTGTTTTTGCACACACCACTTTCTCATCTAACTTGTTCCAACTGTTTATCAAATCTCCTCTCTTCTTTGCTCTAGTGTCTGTAGTTCAAGTTTTTCTAGTCTCTCTTCATATGATAGTTTTGAGAGCGTTGGTGCCAGTTTTGTAATTGCTCTTTGTATTCTTTCAAGTTTTTTTATACATTTTTTTGTACTTGGTGACCATATTGTTGCTGCATATTCCAATCTTGGTCTTATCAGGGTGATTAGGATTTTCTTCACCATTTCTTCATTCAGGTATGTAAATGCAACTTTGATTGTTCTTATTAAATTATAAGTTTCTCCAAAAATCTTATTTATATGTTTCTCAGGTGACATATTATTCATAACAATGACTCCCAGGTCCTTCTCATTTTCTACTTTTTTTATTCCTTCTTCTCCCAATTTATATGCTCCTGTTATTCTGTTTTTGCTTTTTCCAAATTCCATTATACTACACTTTTTTGTATTGAACTCCATCTCCCACTTCCTACTCCATTCCTGTACTATATTTAGATCTCTCTGTAGTGATTCACAATCTTCTTCAGTTTCCACTCTTTTCAGTAGTTTTGCATCATCTGCAAAGAAGCTCATATAGCTTTCTATTCCTTCATCCATATCATTAATATATATAGCAAACATTATTGGGGCCAGTACTGTTCCCTGCGGAACACCGCTTATTACTTCATCCCATTTTGAGTGCTGGTTTCTTATCACTACTCTCATTTTTCTTTCTTGCAAAAAGTCTTCCATCCAATTTAGTAGTTTGCCCTGTATTCCTCCTTCAGTTTCTAATTTCTTAAGCAACTTCTTATGTGGTACTTTGTCAAAAGCTTTCTTTAGGTCTAGAAATGCACAGTCCGCCCATCCATCTCTTTCTTGTATTATATCTATTAGCCTTGAATAGAAACATATTAAATTGGTGACGCATGATCGTCCTTGTCTGACTCCAAATTGCCTTGGATTTAACACTTTGTTTTTTTCTAAATATTTTACCCATCTACTTTTGATAATTCTTTCACAAATTTTTGCTATTGTACTTGTTAGAGAGACTGGTCTATAGTTTGTAGGTTCTTCTTTATTTCCTCCTTTATATATAGGTACTATATTTGCTTTTTTCCAATCTTCTGGAACTTTTCCTTCTTTCAAGGAACTGTTTAGTATGCTATGTATTTTGTCTGCCAGTTCATTCCTGCATTCTTTCAGTATCCAGTTTGCTATATCATCTGGTCCATGCGATTTTCTGACATCAAGATTACTCAAGTGTGTCAATATTTCATTCTTTGTTACTTCTATTTCTTCCATAGGGGGGACTTTCTCTTTCCATTCAATCTCTTCAGGTTGTATGTTCTCCCTTGTAAACACTGATTTAAAATGTTTGTTCATAATTTCCGCCATTTCCATTTCCTCAGTGTATTCAACTCCCTCTTGTCTTAATTTCTCTAGTCTTGTTTGTTTTTCAGTTTATTGTTTACAAATCTGTAGAATAGTTTTGGTTGATCTTTACATTTTTCTATGACATCTTTTTCATATTTTCTCTTTTCCTCTCTGCACGTTTGTACATATTCATTTCTATAACCGGTATATATTTTCCATTTTTCAGGTCTTCTGTCTTTTTTTCCATCTGGTCCAGGCTTTGTCTCTTTTGTCTTTTAGCTCCCTACAACTTTTGTTGTACCAGCATTTTACATATTCTTTTTCTTGTTTTTGTCTTGGGACATACTTTTCCACTCCTTTTTTGTAAATTTTTGTCAAAATATTCCATTTCTCTTCCACTGTTGTTTCTTCTTTGTATATTTCTTCCCAGTTTTCTTGTTGAAAGAATTCTCTTATTTTATCAAAGTTTGTTTTTTCATACATCATTCTTCCTTTTCTATATTGCTCATTTCTTTTCCTATATTTTTCTTCATTAAGTTCCAGTTCAATCAATATGTGGTCACTTTTACTTATTGGTGTTTTATATTCAATCTTGTCCACTATTCTAGGTTCAGATGTAATTATTAAGTCTAGTCTCAATGGTTCTTCTTCATTTCTATACCTGGTGTTCTCCTGTATCCATTGTGTCATTGTATGGTCAGTAATCATCTCAAGTAGAGTGTTTCCCCATGAGCCGTCTCCACCCTTTACTGTCATTTCTTCCCAGCAGATTTCTTTGCAATTAAAGTCGCCCATTATAACTATTCTTCCTCCATCTTCCATTATTTTATTTAATGTTATCTTTGTGTCCTCTAACATACTTTTATGTTCACTCTCCTCCCATGAGGCTGTTTTCGGAGGCACATAATTTATCAAAAATTTTCTGCTCTTCTTATCTCTGTCTTCCACTTCTATCATAATCATCTCTACTGTATTCTTTCCATATATGACACCCTTCACGTTTATATCCTTCTTAGTCAGGAACATAACTCCACCCCCTTGCTTTTTCTCTCTGTTTTTAATCCAATAATTATATGCATCATGTCCTACACTGTTGGGTGGTAGTGGGCCTTTTAATTTTGTTTCTACAATTCCCATTATGTCCGGTTCTTTTTCTTTCAAATAATCATTCAGCTCATTCAATCCTGTTATTAATCCATCTATATTTGTGTAAGACACTCTTAGTTTTCTGTCACTTCCATTGTGTTCTCTGTTTCCCTTTTGTTTTTCTCTTGTATGTCGAACTGCCTTAGTTTCATATTCACTACTCTCCAATAGAATCTCTCTTTCTCTGACTCTGTTCTGTTCTCGTTTTTTGTCTTAGCTTCAAGTCTTTTCTGCTTTTCTTCCTCTCTTTCCTCTTTATTCATTTCCCTTTCTATCCATACCTTTTTATATTGTTCACTTGTTGCTAGTTTCCCTGTTTTGGATAAGATATTCTCTGCCGTCGTTTGTGACCTGAATTTAATCTTAATTGGTCTGGTCTTATCTTTACTATACTTTCCGAGCCTGAATTTTTCCTCAATTTCCTTCATAATTTCTGGTTCATCTTCCTGAACTAATTTTAGTAAACTGCTTACTTTTTCATTTTCCTCATTGGTTCTTGAGGTTCTATCTGGGTTATGTTTCTCTTCCATTCCTAATATAATTATACATTTCTTTTTGTCAGCTAAGTCTCTTACTATATTCTCCTTCTGTCTCATCACTTTAATAACTGAGTCTTCAGTTTGTTCTCTCATTTGCTGTTTAATTATATCAGTAAATGCAACTTTACTGTTTTCTTTTATTGACTTCCATCCCTCTCTGTTTTCTTTACTATTCCTCTTCAATTCCTCATTCTCCACCTTTACTTCTTTTAACTGCCTTTTCAGGTTTTCTATTTCATCAGTTAAGTTTTTGTTCGCCTTCTCTAGTTCTTCCAATTTTTCAACCCTCCGTATAATATTGTTAACATGACCGAACCTACGCTCCAAGTCCTCGATCATCTTATCGACCTTCTCTACTAGTCTTGTCAGTTGGGGGGGGGGGCTTGTGTCCCCCCCACCCTCTTTAAATCCCTGGAAAATATTCTCATCACTTTCTACTGTATTGCTCTTATCTATACTTCTAATCTTTACATTTTTATTAGACATTTCATAGTCGTCGGGGGGCCGTTTGTTTACCTTTCGCCTGTCTGTCTGGGCCAAGTCTACTCCTTCCTCATTTCCCTCCCCTTCTCCTCTTTCCTACTACCCCACGAGCAATTTCCCCCCCACCCTGTAAATACAATAGGCACTTCTCTTTGCGTTGGGATCCACAATACTTCAATTTTCTTCAGAACGTCTTCTAAGCCGTCCGTTCGTTGAAGTGTGTGTGTGTGTGTATGCATAAACACACACAGACACACATGTACACTGATGATTCCCTTTTTTGTATTGTGGATAGCCCTGCTGAAGCATGCCTTCTCAATTCACAAAAGAAAAATACTGTAAGGAAGCTTCATAACCCTCTCACTCTACTCCCATTTATCCATCTAAATATAATAATGAAGATGAGAAGTATGAAAATGGAGGGGAAAGAAGAATGTAAAGAAAGAAGGAGCCTGGAAGAAAATAAAGTAGAAAGTCGAAGAAAAAGGGTTGTAGAGGGGGGAAAGTTACTCTTCCACTGAATAAAATCACCTGACAGTAATTAGCACAATGGCATAGGACTTAAAATGTAGAGCAAGAGGGTTAAGACAGAAAATCTTGAGTCATAGATAACACTTCATCCACAAGGTGTTGAGATAAGATGGGCATAGGGGTTTTGATTGTGTGTATGCTCTCACTTAGCTACCCCCTTATAGGGGGAATAAGGGGGTTTTGATATATGTATGGTTATTCCTCTGGATATGGTTATTGGTCAACAAAACATACATCATACTGAAGGTCTTCACCTTGTATGGAAAATGGCAGTGGCTAAGTCAACACCCACACATACAAAGGAAAAATCAAACTACTCCAGTCTCAATACCTCAGGGATGTAATTCTCCCTTATTACATTGCTAGTCAATAAAACAATAAAAATCATAAAAGACAATTTTTATTGAACATAAAACAAATCTAATAGAAAATATTAATTCCTTAATCATGTATGACTATCAAGCTTAGTCTTATCCCTGAGAGAAAGAAGAGAAGTAAATTTCAGGTGAATATAACCTACTACCTTAACACATGGACATTATCTAGAGTCTGTTCCCTGGAGCCCACTAGCTACTTTCCAAAGAAAAAGATGGTTTCTACCTTCATAATAAAAGAAAATGCCCCAGCTACTTTAAAATCATAATGACACCCCCAAATGAGCAAAGTGCATTAGATTATGCAATTAAAATCATTTCCATGTTGAACATTTTCATTTTGATTACATAAGCACTTGAAAAAAATCCCAGAACTTTTAAATAAAGCAGTATACAGTTTTGTTTTAAGAATATGTATATACACTTCCTTGCACATTCACCACCCATATAGATATAATATGGGTATATCATGGCATATATATTAACCTGTCAAAGAACCATATTGATATTAATATGCAAATCATGCATATGATATTGGCCCACAACATGTCACTGTTGTCCTCACTATACTTGATTATTGATATGGTAGTGGATTATCTATTGTTGTAACATGGAACAATTCAGTCTGGCATTGCAATTATGTGTAATTTACTTTCTGGTTCAAGATGTAAGCTCTTACCTTCTTAGTCAAGTACTTTCGAATACAATCCGGGCGGGGCAATAACGTCATCCTTATTTCTATTTTCCATTACATACATATTACTCACCACGTAGCCAATATACCATACGCAAACCAAAGCAACTAGACACAAGTTGATTTACAGATGCATAAAAATCAATGCCACTCAGTATGAGGGTTTAATTGCTCACCTGAAATATAAGGTAAACAGACCAGGCCGCGGCACTACCACCAGCCACGAACACCACGGCTCCTACATTATAGAAAGCATTTCGTAAAGCTTGATCATGGCCCTGAGGAACGAAACTCCTCCAGACCTGCTCTAATGGAGACCTCAGGGTGTCGCTGTAATCAGCCATGTCTCCATAAGACCAGGTGTTTATCGCACACTTCAGCGACAATATACCTCCACAAACCCCTTGGCCTCTACTTCCTACACTGATGACTGACTGTTCCAAAACAAGACATCATGTAACATGTAACACGCACAAACATCATAGAAAACGGATTCTGCTGTTTGTTATTTCTTTTCAATTTTTCTAGTAGGAAACGAAGTAAAAATATATCAATATCATAAATAAATAGCTATTTCCTCGTATTGCACTTGACATGATCGTATGAGAAATATGCACTAGAATCAAAGTTGTCATCTCCAACATAACTGAAGAACCCAGTTCAAAGAAAACCGATTACTCAGGAAATATGTTTCATGCTTGCTATTTCCATTCGACTTCATCTAGCTACATAGTATTATTATTACAAATGGAGAAGAAACCTAATGGATACCCAACATCAAATCAGATAAACTTTTATTTTCACTGTAGTAGCATGAAATCACTTTTTCCCTCCCAAAGTCAGGAGTGAAATGAACCTTCTTGTTTTCCAGTCCTCCCTATGGAAATTCGGACCGGTGATTGTGGACTAAGTAGCACTGCAACATTTGCTGTGAGCCAGGAGAATGTATTGGGTGAGGAGGGAGCACAAAATCAGTTTACCCTCAATTTTTACCAAGCCAATAACTCCAATTTTCTTACTACCCCCGGACGTCTCCACTGCGGCTTCTCACAATGATATTAGAACCACTTAATAATCGGACCCATCCGCGGACCTCGGACCTATTTTCGGACCTCTAATTATAACATGTTCTGAACAAGATAATGATATCAAATTTAGATGCATATATAGACAACTATCTAAAGACATTATACAACAATTTTTAGATAGCTTGGTCAAATACAAAGGTCTATTTGAAATGAATAACATCCTGGATCTCCAGCTAAAACGGGCCCAAGAATTCACCTTCGGATTTCCAATTAAAAATTGTTCTGAACAGGACATGTTCTAAAAGATAGATACACATACAGATAACTATCTAAAGGCATTATGTAAAAATCAGATAGTTTGGTCAAATACAAGTTTGAGATCAATAACATCTTAGACCTATTTCCCCTCTGTCCCATCTCACCTAGAACTACAGTGCTGTTATCTGGTGCAATATAAAAATATTAGTTTCTATTATGGAACACCTATGGACTGTTCGGATAAATTGAAAAAAAAAATACAAGAATTTTATAACAACTACAAAATTAAGAAATATATAAATACTTACATATAAATACTTTAATAAAAATATTAAAACACCCGAAGAAGAGTGTGTGAAATATGTTCATTTCAGGTACTCCCCCTTCATGAATCGTCATGAAATTTGCAGATATCATTCTTACGAGCCTGTTTATATGAAACATGTATTTTTGGAGTCCAAAACCTGGTTCGAGGGAATTTATGATAATTTCAGTTATTTCTCCTTTATGAAATGTCATAGAACTTACATATATCATCCTTCACAGCTTAGTTTATATGCTTATCGGTGTTTTAAGACCTATAATAGCTGCTACAATGGTATATTTTAGACTCCGATAGCTGCTAGATCCGGGAGTCGAGGTTCTGAGGTTTAAAGGTGTGTACGACTTTTATGTGGTCTTGGATGAGATCGCTCCATATAGATTTATTACTTGATATTTAAAGTAATAGCAAAATATACTCTGAAAGATCTGCTCCGGAAAGAAAGTAATAGAAAAATAATACCTCTAATCTACCTTGATAACAGGCTGGCAGCAACAAATGCTCCATATCGTATGTGAAGATATACATTTCCTAGCAGTTTCCCCCACCCCACACACCCACCCACCCTCTGCGCTTCATTTCTCTTGAGCTTACCTGATGGGCCTCTCGTCCCCATATCAAGCAATGTGTACGGCAAGGAAGTCGCACTCCTCTGTGAAAAGATAAGTAAAAATACAACCATACTGTTATTAGTTATTTTCCTTGGCTACAAGACATGGCGGTAATAAGCTGAGAGTTAATATACATAAAAAAGGAAAACGTGTACAGTACTCGTTGCAGATTTACTAGGTTAATACTGATTTACAGTTTGTACTCGTTGTCGCCAGACGATTTTAGCCCCTTACACCCAGTAGAAACCAACAACGGTTTGTTTGTATGGATAATTTATATAGATTCTGTATTCTTGTTCCTCTGACAGACAAATTAGCCAAGAATTTGGCTCTGGAACTTCTTGATAAAGTAATTTGTCCCTTCACAACCCCGAAAGTACTACTGTCTGACAATGGAACATAATTTGATAATGAAATTCTATCTCACCTTTATAAATATTTCAATATCACTCAAACAAATATTGTAGCCTATCACCCGAGTTCAAACAGATTTGTGGAACGTCAGAATCGTAAGATTCTTAATTCATAGCCATTGGGATGAACATATGCCTATAGTTCAAGCTTGCCTTAACAGTGCTATAAATAGGTCTATATCGGAATCCCTACATTTTCTAATTTTTGGCTCGGACAAGAGATTCCCATATGATTTGCTTACTTGCGATGTAGGACCAATCTATAGTTTTGAAGATTATGTAAAAGTTAAAGTAGCTAATTTTCAAAATCTCTTTAAGAGAATTCAAGATTCTCTTACACTATCCAAGGAAGAGATGACTCATCTTCACAATAAATCTACAAAAGAAAGGAACATTACTGCAGGAGATATTGTATATTCTCTAAATCACACTCCTACTTCCAAACTGTCACCTAAGTTTCTTGGACCATACAGAGTTATCACAGTATCAAACAATAAGGTAAAAGTTAAAAAATATTTGATGGTCTTGCCACCTGGTTGCATTTAGATAATCTGAAGAAGACTCGTGGTCTCTAAACATAAAATGATGGAGCAACTCTGTCCGTTCTTTCTTTTGTAACTCACTCTTACAATTTAAGAAATCGAACCACATCTACCTTAACGTTCTTCTTTCTCTCGGTGCAACCATAGTGTCTACTTTTCAGTATTATGTACTATTAAGTTAAGAATGCCTTATGCATGTATTTTTTACTTATATGCCTTGCCATTTGTTATCACAATTTATAATTAGTGTTAAGTTGTCAGTCTTACGTTCTTGCTCTTGCCTTTATTCATCTATTAGGAATTAGGTTTAGGATTGAAAAGTCGCTGAGAACAGCGATGGCAGCATCACCGAGCAATATTGTATTTCGTTGTATTGTAAGATGAAATAGGGAAGCCCGCAAAGGAACAAGTCATATAGGAAGTGATAACGTTTGAAGAGTTTCATTCAACAGGATAATAAGCTATGGCAAGAGATATACACGGAAGACGCAGAACTCAGAATGACAAAATCAGAAGTTAGAATAGAATTGATTATAAAGTATGACAAAGGTCAGGTAAACAAATCAGAAATAAAGTATCATATTTTGAATGTCATAAAGTCACTTGGTGACAAGGTAGAAGGTAGAAAGTCAGTTAGGAAGTAGAAAGAATAGAAGAACATATATAAATGGGTAGCTCAATGAGTCTACTTAATCATAGGACAGACAGGAAAGAGAGTCAGAGAGAGAAAGAGAGAGAGAAAGAGAGTTGATCAGAGAGATATGATGTTGACCAAGGGCTACAGGAACGTGTTTGGGTGTTGTTTACATTTATGTCTGAACTTAGATTTAGATTACTCCAAAGTGCTAAAAAAATTGGTATGTTGGAAATATATGTATATATATATATATATATATATATATATATATATATATATATATTTATATATATATATATATATATATATATATATATATATATATATATATATATATATATGTATATATGTAACGAAACAAAAATATATTAGTCACGTTACCTTTCCAACAAACTCTTAAATTCCCGTTCGGCCAGAAAGGGTTAATGTAGTTGTCCTACTAACTCTTCCAATTATTAAAAAAAAAAAAAAATGAAGCTAAGGTATCAATTTCATATGTATATATTTACAGTCACGAGCAAAAGTTTTGACACACGCTACAGTTCTTATGAGTGTGTGATACACTTTTCTATGTACTATTAACAGATAGAAAAAAAATAATCAGACAAATAATCTTAATGTTATAATAAGAAAAACTGTGGGTAGGTAAAAACTTTTCCTCGTGACTGTACATCCGTATGCACTCTAAATGCTTCTCTGAATTTGATAAAGTTGTGTTGTACATGTAAATATTAACATCAGTGAAATAGTGAATGTTATATGATTCTCTTCGTCGAGGATCCACAATCCATAGAGGCGCCTCCCCGAAGTCTCCGCCCCGTTTGTGGCGGGGTTGTCGATAGGCAGACTCCTGGTGGTATTGCAGATACTCAGCGACTCGGCTACTCGTATCGACCACTGCAGGGAAACGTCCCGTCTCCCTCGGAGGAAGCTGGCCTTCTTGAATCGACGACACACACACCCTCCCCTCCCCTTTTCCGCCACTCAAAAGAGAAACTTTTCTCCCTGAGCTTGATGTAAACAAACCTTGTGAGTTTGTGATGAGAAATAGGACGATGAAGTGGAAATTACGAAAGTAGGCTTTGAAAACGTTGGTATTCGTTCAAGCTGCATTCAGGATTAATGTTCAGATACGGTGACATATGTATGGGTTATGTAGTTATGGGTTATGTGGAATGGAGGTGGAGCATTTAGAAAAAATGAGAGGTAGATATACTCGTATGTCGTACCCACCATTAGATTCATTATTGTCTGTGCAGTCTCTGAGATTGACATGGGCGACGAGGGCAGTCGCCCAGGACGACCCTAAAGCGACCGTTTTACAAATACTAGAAACAGGGACATTTGTTAAAAAAAAAAAAATACCACCAATCAGTTAGCGGGGATAAATGTATTTTCGTTGAGCGTCTTCAAGAGGTTCACCCAGGGCGCCAAACAGGCCAGTTTCGCCATTGAGAGTGGGAAGAGCGATCGACTGAGTTTTTAGTGATCGCTCGTTCAATTTATTTTAATACTCTTACCACTTCTGTAATAAATTGATTCACCCTGGAGTCTTCTCCAAAGCACTAGCTTATACCTGCTTTCAGGAACCTTGGCACGGGTCATTCCTGCAACCGAAAGGCGGATGAAAATATGACCATGGCACGTCAGAGCACCAATTTTATGTTTCTTTAGCAAATGCCTCTAGTATGGCGTCGTTTGTGATATAACTGACGACACATATTAAGGGCGGATCTGAGACTGAAGTTAAAGTAAACATGGGCTATGAAGAAATTTTCCACGGTTTTGACACTTTTTTAAGGAAAAGAAAAACAACAGGTTCTTGTAGTCAGTCACGTAGTATTTAGTAATGGTTGCACGCTTAGTTCTCGTCTTTGATACATGCCAGATGCTTTAACTGTTTCCTGTGACATACTTTGTGTGTGTAAAAGAAATCACAATGAACACGCAATGAAATATATTTGCAGAAACCAATGATGAATGAAATAAATTATGACCGAACGTTTTCGCCAATCTTAAGGTGTGTACGTGTGTTTACCCAATATACAAGGAAGGGTCTATGCTCGTAATGTTTCACCCGTGTCTCCAGTTATCAAATTTTACTTCGATTTCATCTAGTGTTGTCCATCTGGTGTGTTTTCCACAAATTTATGCACCTGCGAGGAAAACGGTTGCTTAACGTCCCTCAAGCTTTCATGTTTCGCTGTCACCTACAGTTCATCTTTGTCATTTTCGTTCACACATTTCATGAACTGAGTAAAATGTACAGGGGAAGTCGTGGTCTTTGCATCCCGTCCTTATTTTTTTCCCAAACTCCAAAAACTTTACCACATGGATCTATTGAACCCTCTCAAAATCCAGCTTCTCCATTCAATAGGTCTGATTCTTTCCGTGACTGTAAAAGCGCGTCATTTGGTTGTATTATTCGTGTGTGTGTGTGTGCGTGTGTGTAAAATCTGTGGAACACCATTTTCCATTTTATTATTTTTGAATAGTAAGAAAATGGAAAAAAGCCTATGAGAAATAATTTTTCATTCATTTTTATAAATTTTTGTGAAGGACACTTTTCAAATGGGCAGGTGCTTGGGCACCTCCAGCATCCCCCCCCCCCCTCTGCACGGGCCTGGTAAATGTGCTTATTTTTCATTCTCCCTTTCCACTTCCTGAGTGTAATTTTATTCCCTATCTCATTCATCTCTCGATTCTTTCTTCTGTGGTTTGTTTATTTTATAATTTTATTTCATTTTGTTTTTATTCTATTGGTCGGGGCCATATCTTCTCCATGTGAACTCTTCCTTTGCTCTTCGTCTGTCTGTCTGCACAATTTGTTCAAGAATGACTCCTCCGTGTAGTCACTCCTCGACGACCATCTCCAGAGGACAACTTAGTACCCGTTGCACTGGATCTGGACCTTGATGATCCCGTCTGACCTCGAACAAGCCGTGTCAAAGGCTTTAAGGGCGTCTTCCAGCTTGAAGGTGTGGGTAATGATAGGCTTGACGTCCAAGCGGCCAGACGCAACGAGGTCGATGGCAGTTTTGAAGCTGTGTAGTTATTAGAAAGGTTGGATAATGAAAACATGAATACATAGCATATAAAAATATAATCATCGGTATCTCATGTTTTCGAAACGAAATAACGACACACGTGAATAAGTATGACATGCACTTGGTGTGACGCGTATGTCAATGAGGTCAATGGCAGTGTTGTGGCTGTGTAGACAGTGGAAAGGTTGGCTAAGTAACGTATTGTTTTTATTATTATTGCTTAACGTCGCACACTCCCCCCTATCCAGAGGCTAGGACGGTGCCCCTTACAGAGGACTTGGTGGCGTGGAATTTAATGAACAATGAATATGCAACACACAGAAATTTAGATATCAATATCTCGTGTTTTTTTAAAAGATTTAATGACACGCGTGACTAAGTGTGACACAGTGTGGCGTAACAGCAGATGTAATCAAGGGTTCTTACCAGTTCGGGAATCTGAAGACGCCGATCAAGTCAACCTCCCTGATGGCGGCGTAGGACAGAGGAATTTTTACTTCTGGTCCTGACAAGCCCCCGAGAACCAGTTTCCCGCCGTTCTCAGTGGCCTGAAACACACAGACACCATCAGTCATTCACTACAGCGGCTTTTGCATCCTCAACAATACTATATGTTAGGGGTAGTCCTCATTCCCGGCCTCACCTCTTCTCTGGCCGCCCCACGACCTTACTGACCCGCAAGTGGACCATGGGACATGCTCGCGCGACCCAGCCGCGTGACTCGACCCGAGTTTCATTGAGGCCCACGGTTGGACAGAGCCTCCTTGAGGAATGCACGTGCAATACCAGCATCGACCGACCATTAACCTGCATCTCGACCAGCCACGTGATGATGAACACTGGATTCACTGAGTAACGAATACCCTCTCTCTTCCTGAGTCACCGGCGTCAGAACGTTTTGCCTCCGACTTCCCACGCATCACACTTGACCTCACGCCAATTAGGAGCGGGGGTCATGCTCTACCCGTGTATATAAAGGCTGGGCGAACGCCGAAGAAGCAGATCGCCTCGGAGCATCATACATAAGCCTGGCTCAATGCTCCTTGCTTTCTCACCTCCTCCCTCCCTCCCCCGCAAGCCTAATATAGGCTGCCCAACATAGGGCAAGACTACCAGACTAATACTATGCAACAATTTACATTGCACAGTGTTTCATAATAACTGTAGCCTCAAGTTTCACTAAGTAGAAAAACCGAAACCCTACAGTGGCTGGTAAAGGTCCCCAGGTACCCCTACTGATCTTTCTGTGAAGACTTTGGACTGTTGTCTGAGATGCTCTGGTATGGGGCTGTATCTACGTCATCAGATGAAAGTAGTAGGAGGGAAGTAGTTATCTGTTGTCAATTTTCTATGTGTGAAAAGGTGCAAGAAACTCAATTCAAGCTCACGTAGATAGATTTTGGGCTCAATCCGGAGAACGAGTGTCAACCCCTCGAAGCTGCACCTCATGATAGAGGTGAGAGGATCGACAGGTTTCGAAAATGGACAGCTCTGCAGTCCATCTTGCAAGACTACGCAAGCGGGTACTTGTGACTGGTCCCTTGGACAATATAGCGAAGCCATGTAGTGGAGGAAGAATACTGTGGCCATAACACTGACCAAATTGACTTCACAACCCCGAGATATAAACCCCACAGAGAAAATCCTCCCATCCCACACCTGCCAAGAACCTCGCTTGCGTTGAGGATACCATCCATCACAAAGACAGTACCAACACAGAATAGGTCTGGTCACAGATTTATGCAGCCTCAGATACAACCACACACAGGACACAGAACACCTCATGCTACAAACCCCAACACTAACAATCTCCAGAGAATAACACAACATATCTTCTCTAAGTGATTTAAGGTCCCGCCTGGGGTCTGTTGACGGTTTCATGGAGGTCGCGGGTCTTCTACGAGAGAGACCAGGGATCACTTCGAATGTCAACGCCGGAGCGTCCTATGTCTATTTTTCTGTGGTAACGGACCTCCAGGGCGTTTGAAAAAAAAGGAAAAGGAGGAAGAAAAAACGAAAGAAAATTAATGAAAGAAGAAAACTAAAGAAAAACGGAAAGAAAAAACGAAAAAAGGGGCGTTTGGGAAAAACAAAAAAGAAAATAA